>NC_134812.1:45311895-45326895 GCF_046742065.1 Oratosquilla oratoria
TTAACTACACGGTTGGCAAAGTTGTTTCTACCCACTTCCATATTGAATCTATTTCCGGACAGTTTGAGACCATTGTTTCTTGTCTGATTCTCATTCAATGTGAAAATTTTGTCACTTTTGATGTTTTCAATTCCCTTTAAAATCTTAAAGACCTGTATCAAGTCACCTCTGAGTCTACGCTTTTTTAGGGAAACCAGATTCATGTGTTTTAGTCGATTTTCGTATGATTTATTTTTGATATTTGGAATCAGTTTTGTGGCTCGCCGTTGTACTTTTTCCAGTCTGTCAATGTCTTAACAACTGCCTTCACTTCATCCTTCCTTATTTCTCCTCCATTTTCCTCACTCATCACGGTCATTTTCTTCGCATTTCCCACTGCAACTCTCTTTCCCTCCCTATCCTCCTTCACATTTAGCAACTCCCTAAAATATTCTGCCCATCTTCCCCTTACTGTCTTCTCTTCCATTATCATCTCTCTATCTGCACCTTTTACCTTTTCTTCTCTACTTGATTCGCCTCCTCTTCCTCTCTTAATTTCTTTCCAAAACATCTTTTTATTACTTTCAAAATGTTCTGTCATACTCTTACCCCACTTCACATCTGCTCTCCTCTTTGCCTCCTTTACCTTTTGCTTTACCTCTCTTTTCTTTTCTTTGTACCTCTCATATGACTCTCTCGTCCTATTTTGTAACCAATCTGTGAAAGCTCGCTTCTTCTCTTCTACAACCTTCTTTGTTTCCTCATCCCACCATTCACTACCCTTCCTTCTATTTCCTCCTGTCCTTCTTGTTCCATACACCATCCTTGCACACTTTATGACTCCCTCCTTGAACCATCCCCATTCCTCCTCCACACCTAGCTCTACTCTATCCTTCACTCCCTCCCACTCCTCCTTCAGCTTCTTCTTGTACTCCTTCTCCTTTTCATTTTCATTTAAAGAGTTCACTCTAAGCACCTCCCTACCTTTTGTCCCTTTCCTCTTTCTCCATCTATCCTCCACTCTCAACTTACCTTCCACCAGAAAATGATCTGATATTCCCCCACCCTCTCCCCTTAGCACATGTACATCCTTAACTCTTCCTATCATAATCCTATTTACCACTACATAATCCATTAGCGCTCTATCTACCACCCTTCCATCCACCACCCTCTCCCATGTGTACTTATGCTTGACTTTCTTCCGAAACACTGTATTTGCTATCATCAACTATCTTTCTAGACACATTTCCACCATCAACTCTCCACTACGATTCTTTCCTGGAACTCCACATTTCCCAACCATTCTATCAATTGGACCATCTCCTACCCTAGCATTAAGGTCTCCCAGTACTATTACGTTGACATTTCTCCCTAAATCCTCTATGCACTCATTTAAATCTATCCTAAATGCCTCCCTTTCTTCTACACTCTTCTCACTGCCAGGCCCATATGCACTTACAAAGACCCATATCTCCTTTTCCAGTTTCACCTTCATCCACATTGTCCTTGAGGAAACCTCCTTCCACTCCACTACACGTTTACCTAGCTCTTCACTTACTAGAATAGCCACCCCTTCCCTCCCTCGCCCTCTCTTCACTCCTGATAATATCCCACTTACACTCCCAAACTTACACTCACCCTTCCCTTTCAACTTAGTTTCACTCAAAGCCAACACATTCATATTTCTTCTCACAAACATACTACCTATCTCTTCCCTTTTACTCTCATCTGTACCACATCCACGCACATTAAAAGACCCAAACCTTAGGGTGCTAGTCGGAAAACTCCCAGACCCTCTTATGCCTTTACTTTTTCGTTTAGGAATGTCCCCTGTGGTCTACAAGGAGAAGGATGCCTAGTCCCAATCCCCATCCCTTTCTTCTCGCCTCTTACGATCCAAGTGGAAATACTTGGTGGCAGTGTTCTTTTCCTCAACCACAGGTAATTCCCCCACCACAGAAAATGAATACTCAGAGAAATGGTACAGGACAGCAGCAAGGGGTTCGGGGACAGCATAACGGTGGGACAGTCGTAGTATAAAAGTGTCATCATTTCTCTATGAACAGAGTTTTCCTCTATCATAGACAAAATTATGTGTGGCTCTGGTCCGTAGGGGCGCCCCATATAGACCCTAAAATATATATATATATATGTGTGTGTATATATGTATATATATATATATATGCAAAGAAATCACAAAACACGTGATAAGTTATTTTTGCTGAAACCACCGGGAAATTGAAAAAAACAGATACTGAACGTTTTCGTCTATTTAGACATATTCAAAGGTACCTTTGAATATGTCTAAATAGACGAAAACGTTCGGTACCTATTTTTTCAATTTCCCGGTGGTTTCTGCAAAATAAACATATATATATATATATATATATTTGTATATTTCGGCAGCAGGTTTTCCTGTAGACAGGTTTCATTGAAGAAAATAGCAATTGATGCATTGATGATCTTCTTGTGTAGAGTTTCAATACGTCTAACTATAGACTTGGCTTCAGGAGGTAAGTTTGCTATCGCAGGTCCAAAGGACATGATTCAAACTCAGAAGGGAGAAGAGTAGTGTTTTACTGGAGCTTGACGTTTCGTACACTATGTACATTTTCAAAAGCAATGACAAAAGGTCAGAATACATAGACTTATATAGTAAAGGAGAGGATCATATTGAACATAAAGAGAACGAATAGGAAATTGTGGTGTGAGGGAACCAATGGGAGAACAGAACGCCGTATATGGGTCAGCCAATCAGAGGCTTGGAACGATGCGTCAGGGAGTAGAGGTCATCAGTCGCGTATTAGGCTTCGGGCGAAGCACATCTCTCCTGGCGGACGGTATGACCATGAATTCCTGTGACTGAAGGTTTAAGGTGGGCATGTTGGCTTGAATGAGGAGGGCCTCGAGGATCTGTAGCCGTCTAGTATCTTGAGCCTGTCCTATGGCAGAAAACACCAAAATCATAGGACAGGCTCAAGATACTAGACGGCTACAGATCCTCGAGGCCCTCCTCATTCAAGCCAACATGCCCACCTTAAACCTTCAGTCACAGGAATTCATGGTCATACCGTCCGCCAGGAGAGATGTGCTTCGCCCGAAGCCTAATACGCGACTGATGACCTCTACTCCCTGACGCATCGTTCCAAGCCTCTGATTGGCTGACCCATATACGGCGTTCTGTTCTCCCATTGGTTCCCTCACACCACAATTTCCTATTCGTTCTCTTTATGTTCAATATGATCCTCTCCTTTACTATATAAGTCTATGTATTCTGACCTTTTGTCATTGCTTTTGAAAATGTACATAGTGTACGAAACGTCAAGCTCCAGTAAAACACTACTCTTCTCCCTTCTGAGTTTGAATCATGTCCTTTGGACCTGCGATAGCAAACTTACCTCCTGAAGCCAAGTCTATAGTTAGACGTATTGAAACTCTACACAAGAGATCATCAATGCATCAATTGCTATTTTCTTCAATATATATATATATATATATATATATTTTTTTTTTTTTTTTTTTTTTTTTTTTTTTTTTTTTGAAGTATGGAAGACAAATGAGTAGAAGGGTGGTGAGTTAAACACAAAGAACAGTTGGAATTTTATTCACTGACGTTTCGTCCTTACCAGGACATTCTCAAAGTACATGCAGTTTCAGAAAATTAACAGCTTATATAATCCATCCTTGCCGTGTTCCCCTCTCTCTATACTCTCATCCGTCCTCTACCCTTTTTTTTTTTCATGTGACTCCGAGAGTCACATGAAAGGTAGTAAGATATCATTCTCTGTCTACAGGAAAAGCACCAATAAAGAAGATGTGATTCATTTCTACTCAGCGCATAGCAACAAGATTAAAAACGGAGTGGTTATAGGATTTTTCTTAAGGGCGTACCGTATTTGTAGCGAAGAATTTTTAGAGGATGAAATCAAATATATTTTCAAAGTATTCACTAAACTCAGATACCCGGAAGGACTACTGCACAGATTGAGGAAGAAAGCAACGGTAATAATGAGAAGGAAGAAGGACGACTGGTCCGGAGAAGGCAGGGCGGGGTTTTTGTCTGTCCCCAACTCAAAGTACGCGGAGGAGTTGGGACATATTCTCACAAAAGCGGGTGTGAGCGTTGCTTTCTCCACGGGTAAAAAATTAGGAGAAGTTGTCAAGAATAGAAATAAATCAGAAAAGGATATAGAGAAGGGCGCGATTTACAATATACCATGTGGTGGTTGTCTGTTAGGATATTATGGAGAGACGGGAAGATCAGTGGAGCTACGGACATAGGAGCACAAAAATGACGTCAGAGCTCACAGAACCTCCAACTCGCTAGTAGTTCATTTAGACCAATGTGGTCATCTTCCAGATTGGAAAAAGATAGAGGTGCTCCACAAAGGTCTAGAGAAAAAGAAAAGAAAAATAGTGGAGGCAGCCTACATTACTTCCCACCCCTGCATCAACCATAGGGAAGGGTTTATAAAATTAGCAGGAGCGGTAAGTACTCTGATTGTCAAGGAGGTAAAAAGGACAATTGAGAACGGAGGGAGAAGTGACATGGTCGGAGTCACATGAAAAAAAAAAAAAAAGGTAGAGGACGGGTGAGAGTATAGAGGGAGGGGAACACGGCAAGGATGGATTATATAAGCTGTTAATTTTCTGAAACTGTATGTACTTTGAGAATGTCCTGGTAAGGACGAAACGTCAGTGAATAAAACTCCAACTGTTCTTTGTGTTTAACTCACCACCCTTCCACTCATATATATATATAAAATATATATATATTATATATATATATATATATCTATATATGAATATATGTATATATATATTTATATATATATATGCATGTATATATATATATATATACATATATATATATATATATATATATATATATATATATATATATATATATATATATATATATATATATATATATATATATTTGTACGACACTGAATGGGTCCCAGTGTTTAGAGATACGTTTTATCAACCACAATGCACTTTAATTCTAAGCCATATAGGCGCATGCAGAAATTGTAACGAGGGACGCCCAAGGACTCAAACCCATGCGGCGAGAGCGTTACAAGTGCCGAGTTCTGCATGCGCCTATATGGCTTAGAATTAAAGTGCATTGTGGTTGATAAAACATATATATATATATATATATATATATATATATATATATATATGTGTGTGTGTGTGTGTGTGTGTGTGTGCGTCTGTGTGTGCGTGTGTATGTGTGTGTGTGTGTGTGCGTGTGTGTGTGTGTGTGTGTGTGTGTGTGTGTGTGTGTGTGTGTGTGTGTGTGTGTGTGTGTGTGTGTGTGTGTGTGTGTGTGTGTGTGTGTGTGTGTGTGTGTGTGTGTGTGTGTGTGTGTGTGTGTGTGTGTGTGTGTGTGTGTGTGTGTGTGTGTGTGTGTGTGTGTGCGTGTGTGTGTGTGTGTGTGCGTGTGTGTATGTGTGTGTGTGTGTGTGTGTGTGTGTGTGTGTGTGTGTGTGTGTGTGTGTGTGTGTGTGTGTGTGTGTGTGTGTGTGTGTGTGTGTGTGTGTGTGTGTGTGCCTGTCTCTGTGTGTTTGTATGTGAGTGTTAGTTAATTGGAGATGGCTGGGAGTTTAGAAAAGCTGCAAGGGCATCAAAATTTAACTGGAAGGAAATAAGGGATAGGAATGGAGGGAGAGAGGGAGGAAGAGAGAGGGGCAGTGTGGAGGAAAGAGAAAGAGGAGGAAGGAGGCAGGGGATGCGCGAACTCATGATATCATCGGCGGCTGGAGGGGTTGGAGGAGTGGATAGGGAAGTTTAGAATGACAAAGCTAAATGACTTCATTGACATTTTCAGGGGAAGGAAAAAGGACTGAAGGGAACAGGAGAATAAGGATTCGAGATGTGGAAGTTGAGAGGTGTTGTGAAAGGAATGAAGAAGGCGTGGAAGGGGAGAGATATTCAGTGGCAGATCTGTTCTGGACTACGTCTTCTCTCTCAATTCACGCCCGTCAGGCGATCTTCTTCATCTGTGAGAGAGCGATTAACCCAGGGGTCTCGCCCAATTGACTCTCCTTGCAGACCACTAGTCCAGTTCTTCAGCTGAATGAAGTCGTTTGGCATAAACCAAAGTAAGGTCTGCCAAACGTGCCGACGACGACACCTCCCCTCCGACGCCGCGCTCTAAGTGGAGAGTGCCGTCTCATCCCCGACCCTTTCGCTTTGCTGCGCGGGAGGACCTTCCCTCGGGTGTGGAGAGTTGACTGCTGGCATCAAGGTGCGAGTCGTCATCAGCAGTGGAAGGCCTCATCCTTTGACTTCAGTGTTGCACATTATGGATTTTACTTTCGTCATACGATTTTATTCAGCTGGGGAAGGGAGGGGGGGAAAGGCAGAGTGAGGATGAACTAGCATTGCGACTGGGCGAATGAAGTTGGATGGTATTGGTCTGGACAGGTACGAGTATATCGGCAAACCCCTGACCGCTCTGGGGAGGTCACACACTGGGCAAGAATGTGTGGCACCTTTTCATTCCCTTAACATTTTCAATCCTATTCGTGACCAACACATTTACTCTTGCTACCACTAGGCGATCTTAGTGGTTGTACAATTAGTTCCATTTATAAGCGATGTAGTGGTTGATATTTTCTATGTAGCTTGAGCAAGATCATGAGTTTATATAGAAGAATCAAGTTACGTTATACTTTTATTTTCAGTTCAGGTTACTCTTTTGTTCCGTAAACTGATTATATAAAGAACACACTTGGCTAGAACCACCGAGGAACGACTTGGCGCGTTCAAGATACAAAGCAAAATATACATTGGTGGTAGTCAGGAGTCTACTCCAGGAGGCGCGTATCTGCGGCCGAAGCCGTCACCTGTGCCCTATGTAGTTGTGCTGTTAAGAATGGTAAGATTCACTGCTGAGAATCTGAGAGGAGTGCGGGATTCGAGTCCTCAACTAAACGAATGCAAGACAAGCACACTTCTGATTACGCTGTGGCAACATGCATATAGTTTTGTAGTATGATAAAATTTGTAATCTTAGTCAAACAATTATATATGTCAATTATAACCAAAATTATATATTGTCACATACAAGGATAGCCCTTATATTGTAAAATGTATTTATATGTAACATTACTTGCATACCCTGTACAAAGCTTTAAAATATTCAGGATGTATAATTTATGTCATGGCGGACGGGCAATCCAAAAATAAGTCCAGAAGAGATATAAAATTTATACAAGCCTTCTATTAAGGACGATACTCATTAACATGATGTGATAACGAACTACATCAACGCCACCCAGTATTCTTCACAAGATTATAAATCTTTATCTTTCAAATTTATTCTATTCAAGAAGACTACCTAACTGTAAGATAGATGCTACATTGGAAAATACATTATGTATTCGATAATAAAAAAAAATCTTAATGACGTGAGAACTGTAGCGCAGGTCAAAACTTTTCCTCGTGACTGTACATACATATTCTCTAATGAACCAGTACCACACAGGTCCTATGGAACAATGGATACTCCAGTAACGAAGTATCTAAAGACATTAACCGACATCTAAACAGATGGTACCTTACCTTACCGTCGTGCCATATCCTCTTGGACTTCGACAACCATGGAGCGCCACCGTTCACGGTCCCTAGTTACTTGTAACATCTGTGCTGGTTTGAGTTGTTTTCCCGTCGCCCTCATCAGCCCGTCCATATACTTCTCCCTCATATACTTCTCCGTCCATATACGAATCTCATAAACCCGACATAACTCCTACGGGGTGACAGATTCGCCTGTTTTACCGTCTCTACATGAGTTGCCAGTACAAACACCAATAACGGGGACTGCGAAAAATAATTAACAAGTGCGTAAGGACCACAAACAAAGACGACCACATAGACCTCACCATATACTATAAAGATACAAATGCCCATAACCTTCTCATAAGAAATACCCCTAAGATCGACACCCCAGAGCTTCAGAAAAGACAACTTGGGTAGGAGTATATTTGTCGCACAGGGAACTGTGCAATCCTGCCTTCCACATACATCAGGATGAACACAACGAAGCTTTCACCTCTCTAACGGAGCTCCGAGGAAGAATGCAGAAGAGTCCCACGGCGTTCGCCTCACGAGAACGTCGATCGTCTTGGGTACTTTCATCCTGCAAATCGAGAAAGAACCACACCGACTCCAAATCCTCGCACCCCTCCAAATCACAGACAGAAATCCTCCCTTAAAGCTCTCAAATCAATATGTAAATTGTACCTAGCCTAGGAAAGATTGACCCTAGGAGTAAGTTTTAAGAGAGGAAGGCGAATGTCAGTGGACCGGTGCGCAGTAGGTAAAAATCCGGTCTCGGTGTTTCAACATAAGGAGCGCCAATTAACTGGCCTTTTGAACCCACGACCAATCACGCTGGCACGTGTCTCCCTCCCACTTTTTCTACCAGGTTATTTATACTGTCTACCTTCTCGCTTTTGTTGATAACTGAAGATTACCAGTGGAACCCGATAGCTTACACAACTATCCGATGACTAGAAATTCTCTCTCAGTGTACCTCGGACAAATCTTATGGGAAATAACTCCTGCTTTTCGAACCATTGCTAGAAATAATAAGCATTTCAACATGAATGTCGTGACTGCATATGCTGCTGTGGATTTTTAGTGTAGTTGCCTTCAAATGGACCTGCTACTATACACACTTATATATATATGTATATATATATATATATATATACATATATATATATACATATATATATATACACATATATATACACATACACACACACACACACATATATATATATATATATATATATTGGTGAAGCGTGGCAGGAGATTCTCTCTGAGGCATATTCTGTTAAAAACGACAGCAAAAGAATTATTGATTAGTTTTTTCCGTGAGCTCTCAAGCTTGCGAAAAGTAGATTTTTGGTAGGGGGAAAGGGAGTAAATCAGATTTCCAAAATTCATAGGAAACACAAAAGTTATAATAGACACAAAAGTATAGTACACAATAAACACAATACAAGAAATTAATACAAGAAATACAGCAAAAAACAAAATACAAGCACAACAAAATAGTTATCAAGACGTTTCGCAGATCTTTCTGCATCCTCAGTTGAAGTGAAAAGAAAGGGAAAGGGAGCATATTTTAAATGAAATGGGAAGCACGGGGAGAAGTCACCGTGTTGCAACTGGGGGAAGTCACACGCAGGACCACAAACACTGGGAGAGATCACCATGCACTTGCAACACGGAGGACCCAAGCAACACCACTGGACCCAGCATCGACGCCACCTCGATAGGGAGACTATGGTAAAAAACACCGAAGTTGTGGCAAAAGAAGAGGACCCTCAGCGCTTGGCTATCTTGGAAGCCATATGGATAAAGGAGCTGCAACCTGCCATTAATAGGCAGGTAAATGATTTCGCCCTCCTCCCTAGCATGAAACCTGTTCGGAGGAGCCAGATGGACAATCCCAAGACATCGGGCTCTCCTTCCCAGAGGCTCCCCATTCCCCGCGAAAGGGAAGAACTTCCTACCATACGTCGTTCCCAAAGACTGAGAAGCAGATTGGCGCCGAACCCGGGAGTGACCTCCCCGAGTACCATTTCCGCCAACTTGTGATCTCTCCCAGTGTTTGTGGTCCTGCGTGTGACTTCCCCCAGTTGCAACACGGTGACTTCTCCCCGTGCTTCCCATTTCATTTAAAATATGCTCCCTTTCCCTTTCTTTTCACTTCAACTGAGGATGCAGAAAGATCTGCGAAACGTCTTGATAACTATTTTGTTGTGCTTGTATTTTGTTTTTTGCTGTATTTCTTGTATTAATTTCTTGTATTGTGTTTATTGTGTACTATACTTTTGTGTCTATTATAACTTTTGTGTTTCCTATGAATTTTGGAAATCTGATTTACTCCCTTTCCCCCTACCAAAAATCTACTTTTCGCAAGCTTGAGAGCTCACGGAAAAAACTAATCAATAATTCTTTTGCTGTCGTTTTTAACAGAATATATATATATATATATATATATATATATGTATATATATTTGTGTGTATGTACATATATACACATATACATATATATATATATATATGTATATATATATATATATATATATGTACATATATATATATATATATATATATGTATGTATATACACGCATACATACATACAAACATACATACATAAATACATGCACACATACATACATACATACATACATACATACATACATACATACATACGTACATATATACATACATACGTACATACATACATACATACATACATACATACATACATACATACATACATACATACATCAAGTGCATAAGTAGTTTATACACATTTATATTGAAAATAAGTTGGGCATAGCACATTCGATATAAAATTTAGCAATATCCATCCCTATATTGGTCAACGGCTCGTGGGCGTGTGTAGATATACAATCGCATGTACACGTACGTATATGTACACAATTATGTATACATCTTTATTACCTATGTAAACATCCAGTATTATATGTATAAATATAACAAAATTAATTGTAATTATATATATGTGTTCCAAGGACTCTTGTCCAATATAAATTATGTAAACTATTTTGGAACCACCAGTCCGGTTCACTCGCCAAATCGTCGTGACAGGTCACAGGGCGCCGGGGCGGTAGTGTTCATTCTGGCTCCCTGTCGAGCAGACCTTGTCTTTTTGTTTTGATATGTGATCAGTGTTCAGTGAAATTTAATATATGTTTATTTTCGTAAATATAATTTTCATTGTTCCTGTCGGCCAATTTTATGCATACTGCCCAATTGCCTTCATGGTGGCTTAGGCCCCTCCCTCCCCGTTGCCGTAGTTGGTGTGGCTCAGACTCCACTCTGACTTGACAGGAGCAGAGGGAAAAAGGATGAGCGCGTTGGATGAGGAAGATCCCCAACAGTGGTATGGCCCAAGATCTAAGAATATAAGGTCTAACCACTTCCGACCGAATTTCGAGGGAGTTGGCGCAGCGAGCCCGTGAACGTCACTTGGCTGTTCAAAGTGGGGTTAGCGGGTCCTATAGCTGTCAGTTGAAGTTGGTCCGTCGTTCGAAAATGACGTCGCCTTCGCTCGCACCGCTCCACTCAATTATTTATATTCTGACAAATATTATATAAAATATATATATATATAATATATATAAAATATTATAGTTCCTGTCTATATATATGAATATATAATATATATATATAATATATATATAATATATAAAATATTATAGTTCCTGTCTTCCTTGGCGTTTCACAGTTTTCTTCAATGTATCACAAAGAGAAAATGGACGCATCTAAATGACGTCAGAAGCTGCGCAGAACTACTCCAGCGATTAGACCTGTTTACTTAGACCTTGGTATGGCCCGTTCCCGAAATTACTTTCGCATGTTGGACCGTTTCTTAGTCTGTAGAGAAGTATGGCGGTTACATGTAATTCAGAAAGTTCCTGGAGACGTTCCCAGGAGTTCCTTAATTGTTTTGGGGACTTGTCCGCCATTAGTGTAAGGTGGATGAAACCTTCTCAGAAATCCTGTTTTGTGGCAATTTTTTGAAATCCCGCTGAACGAAAGGGATGATCGCTGAAAAATCTTACCCTTGGTGCGACCATTCCCAAAGATCCTCTGGAGTTGAGTATCCTAGTGAAATACAAGAGTAGAAGACCGTTCTTGAAACTCAGTATGATAATAATATAGTCTCTGCAAATCCCATAGCACGTTGAGATCATTCTCAGAAATTCTGTAGTTGTGGTTCCCGTTGGGATGGGTTCCGAAAATCACGCGTACTACTGGACCAATCCCGGATCTCCTGTCGATTGGAGGACCCGGTGATTCCACAGCTTGGTTGTGCCGTTACCACAGGTTCTGTAGCTTAATATAGCTTAATAGGACCATGCCTGGAAAGCCGAAAGAGTGGTTGGAGTGAGCTTGGGAGGAAGATCAATATGAGATAAATGGATGAGTTGAACGGGCATTTGGATGCACGTACAAAAGACAGAAGTGAATGGAGGGAGACTGTGGATGAACTAAGGGATGATATGGCTCAAAGATATGTTGTATTTACCTGTTTTATGAATTATCTCCAGAGATTTTGCAGAGTATTGGTCCGTTTCCGAGTATGCATATCGCATCAGATATGCAATGTGCCCTTGCGCTTGTGCTTACATATTCAGGGACGGTTTTTACTGAACTGTATAAAGTAATGTGATGTCAGCTATTATGGATCATTCAAATAGGTAGACTGCTTTATAAGGGTAATTTGTGTGGGAGGCACCTTGTATCCTATATACTCTCTCTCTCTCTCTCTCTCTCTCTCTCTCTCTCTCTCTCTCTCTCTCTCTCTCTCTCTCTCTCTCTCTCTCTCTCTCTCTCTCTCTCTCTCTTTGCATTTCTAATTTTTCCTGTAGCATCGCTAGTACTTTTAGCCTGTCTTTCATGCTAATAATCTTTATCTGTCTGTCTTTTTGGTATGGTAAGTACCCCTTCTAAGTCTATCTATTTGTATATTTGTTTTCCTGTCCGTCTGTCTATATCTGTTTCTTCCTCCAGTTTTTCGACTTCACTTAATATTACAATTTCCAGTAGTGTGGAAGCTGTTTATCTTTCCTCGTTTCCGATCAGGTCACAGAGGAGAAAAATAAATTGATAAAGAAATAAGTAGTAATAATGATAATAATAATAATAATAACAATAATAATAATAATAATAATAATAATAGTAATAATAATAACAACAACAATAATAACAACGACGACGACAACAACGACAACAATAATAATAGTAATAATGATAATGATAATGATACTAATAATAGTAACAATAATAACAATAATAACAATAACAATAATAACAATAACAATAATAACAATAACAATAATAACAATAACAATAATAACAATAACAATAATAACAATAACAATAATAACAATAACAATAATAACAATAACAATAATAACAATAACGATAATAACAATAACGATAACAATAACGATAACAATAACGATAACAATAACGATAACGATAACGATAACGATAATAACGATAACGATAATAACGATAATGATAATAACGATAATGATAATAATAATGATGATGATGATGATGATGATGATGATGATGATGATGATGATGATGATGATGATAATAATGATGATGATAATAATGATGATGATAATAATGATGATGATGATAAATAATGATGATGATAAATAATGATGATGATAAATAATGATGATGATAATGATGATGATGATAATAATAATGATGATGATGATAATGATAATAATAATGATAATGATGATAATGATAATAATGATAATGATAATAATGATAATGATAATAATGATAATGATAATAATGATAATGATAATAATGATAATGATAATAATGATAATGATAATAATGATAATAATGATAATGATAATGATAATAATGATAATGATAATAATGATAATGATAATGATAATGATAATGATAATGATAATAATGATAATAATGATAATGATAATAATGATAATAATGATAATGATAATAATGATAATGATAATGATAATAATGATAATGATAATAATGATAATGATAATAATGATAATGATAATAATGATAATGATAATAATGATAATGATGATAATGATAATGATAATAATGATAATGATAATAATGATAATGATAATAATGATAATGATAATAATGATAATGATAATAATGATAATAATGATAATGATAATAATGATAATGATAATAATGATAATGATAATAATGATAATGATAATAATGATAATGATAATAATGATAATGATAATAATGATAATGATAATAATGATAATGATAATAATGATAATGATAATAATGATAATGATAATAATGATAATGATAATAATGATAATAATGATAATGATAATAATGATAATGATAATAATGATAATGATAATAATGATAATGATAATAATGATAATGATAATAATGATAATGATAATAATGATAATGATAATAATGATAATAATGATAATAATGATAATGATAATAATGATAATGATAATAATGATAATGATAATAATAATAATAATAATAATAATAATAATAATAATAATAATAATAATAATAATAATAATAATAATAATAATAATAATAATAATAATAATGTGTATACATTGTGATGAATGTGGATAGGAGGCAAGGGAACATGGGCTGAGGGAAATACTTTTATTCCTGACTAGTTTCGCCTGAGTGGCTTCTGAAGAAGCCACTCAGGCGAAACTAGTCAGGAATAAAAGTATTTCCCTCAGCCCGTGTTCCCTTACCTCCTATCCACAATAATAATAATAATAATAATAATAATAATAATAATAATAATAATAATAATAATAATAATAATAATAATAATAATAATAATAATGATGATGATGATGATGATGATGATGATGATGATGATGATGATGATGTGGATAGGAGGTAAGGGAACACGGGCTGAGGGAAATACTTTTATTCCTGACTAGTTTCGCCTGAGTGGCTTCTTCAGAGGAACATAGTTTGAAGTCAAGTTGGTCAATATATATGGCAAAAGAAGGAACGTGGCAAAGTGTCAGGTTGGTCCCCCACTCGACCTCATCTGTCGGTGTGGCGAACTGTCACAGCGGGTGGACCAAGTATCCTCCTGTTGTTCGCGTGGCTGAAACGTCCGTCTGGATCAGGGGCTCTGTGTTTATTATTCATTACGACAAAGTGTGCTGCTGCTTTAGCCCATATTAAATCCCCAGTCCTCTTATTGATGTTATCATGGATGTTGATAAAAACGGACTCCATCGCCTTTCTTTCCTGCCGTGTAATGTTATCCATGAGAATTTTTGCCTGGTCCCATTTTGGTAGATGGCCTCTTTCGTCGACATGGTTAACTAATGCACTACTAACCCTGTGGTGCCTTACATCTGCTCGGTGTTCTTTCAATCTGGTGTCTAAGCCTCTGCCGGTTTCACCGATGTATTTTCTGTCACATCCAC
>NC_134812.1:45336895-45344395 GCF_046742065.1 Oratosquilla oratoria
GGAGCCATGTATATCCGGTGGAGTTCTTAAGATCCGGTGGAGTCCTGTGGATCTGGTGAAGTCCTGTAGACCCGGTGGAGTTCTTAAGATCCGGTGGAGCCATATATATCCGGTGAAGTCATATAGATCCGGTGGAGTCCTGTCGATCTGGTGGAGTCCTGTAGATCTGTTAGAGTCGTGTAGATCAGGTGGATTTCTACCGAAGGCAGAGTCCCCTGCGAATCCAAGAATAGGTGGCTCGTTAGAAAACAAAAAAGTATATTAACCATTGGCTTCACAAATTTGGTGAAATACACACATTAAACCACTTGCTCCAAAAAGGGGAGGGATACCACAGAAGAGAATGAATTTGCTTGGTGGTAGTGAAAATAGTATTAAAAATATCACTCGGTGTGGAAGGGAGTCGGCATGAAGGAGAAAAAATCATTCAGTGAAATCTTAATTTTTCCATCATCCGTTTTATCTTATTTTCTCTCATCCTTCTCTTCCCCTTCTTTATCCTTCTCCTCCTTTCCACCAAACTTCTCTTTTCTTCTTTTTCCTCTCTGTATCTTTCTTTCTTCTTCCTCTGTTGTTTTCTCATTCCTCCCTCTGTATTTAGTTAAATATATATATATATATATATATATATATATATATATATATATATATATATATATATATATGCACACATTCATTCGTACATACGTACATGCACATGTTGCTCACCCTCTGTTCTTCTAATCCCCTCAATCGAAATCCTCCCATAATCCTTCCCAACTACACTTAGCAAACTGATCCCTCTGTAACTACTGCACTCACACTTGTCCCCTTTTCCCTTGTAAAGTGGAATTATACAGGCACTCCTCCAGTCGTCCGGCACTCTACCCTCTCTTAAACAAACATTAAATAACCTCAACAGCCAGTCCACTATTACTGTGCCTACATTTTTTAGACATTCTGTACGACACCCATCCAACCCAGGTACCTTCCCTGCTCTCATCATCTTAACAACTGCCTTCACTTCATCTTTCCTTATTTCTCCTCCATTTTCCTCACTCATCACTGTCATTTTCTTAGCACTTCCCACTGCAACTACTTTCTCTCCCTATTTTCATTTACATTTAGTAACTTCCTAAAATACTCTGCCCATCTTCCTCTTATTGCCTTCTTTTCCATTATCATGACTCCATCTGCATCTTTAACTTTATTCTCCACTTGATTCGCCTCCTCTTCCTCCCTTAATATCTATCCAAAATATATTTTTATTAATTAAAAAAAATTCTATCATACTCTTACCCCATTTAACATCTGCTTTCACCTTTGCCTCCTTTATCTTATGCTTTACTTCTCTTTTCTCTTTTTGTATCTCTCATTTGATTCTCTCGTCCTATTTTGTAACCAATCTATGATTGCTAATTTCTTCTCTTCTACAAGTTTCTTTGCTACGTCATCCCATCGCTCACTTCCCTTCCTTTTATTCCCTCCCGTCTTTCTTGTTCCACACACCATCTATGCACACCTTGTGACTCCCTCCTTGAACCATCCCCATTCTTACTCCACTCTTAGTTCTACTCTATCCTTCACTCCCTCCCACTCCTCTCTCAGTTTCTTCTTGTACTCCTGCTTTTCCTTCTTATTTAAGCAGTTTACTTAAAGCACCTCACTACCTTCTGTCCTCTTCCTCTTTCTCCACCTATTCTCCACTCTCAACTTACCTTCCATCAAAAAATTACCTGATATTCCCCCACTCTCTCTCCTTAGAACATGTACATCCTTAACTCTTCCTACTATACTCCTGGTTACCACTATATAGTCCATTAACGACCTATCTACCACCCTTCCATCTACCACTCTCTCCCATATGTAATTATGTTTGACTTTCTTCCTAAATATATACATACATAAAAAATAAAAGCAACCTCATCCTTCCCAAAACACCGAGTGATCTTTTGTTTAATGGCAAGCTATTTTATTCAGCTTGAGAGGAACCTCTGGCCACTACAGGTTTAACACAGGGGGACTCTTGAGGGCCCTATGGTTCTTTAAAAAAAAATGTTCTATAAGGTGCCAGACAATTTTGTCCAATTTTATACGAACCTTCAGGAAGAAGGTTAATATTATATAATATTGCAGCACCACGAAAACTGTTTTCCTTTTTAAACAAATTATTCTAATTTCCAAATAACCTACGTCTAGTCACTTTAATACCTCAGCTTTGTAGATGCAAATCAAAATGCAATTTGAAACAGGCTTTGCTAGATTACAATCCAGAGATATAATTGAAAATTTTCTCCCCACGCTCTCGCCTTCCTTCTTTAATTCCACCCGAAATTCATGCTGTATTTCATCCCGGTGACAAATCACCATAGAATTTTAGTCCGAGCAGTTCTTTCTCAATTGGGAGCTTCTTTCAACTGAATAAAGTTGTTTTTTCACCAAAAGAAATATGAGTCTCAACAAATGGAAATTCTCTCATAGAAGGAGAGGTTATTCTAAGGCTTTATGAGGAGAATTAAGACCACAAACCTATAGCTTCTATAATATACATGATCTTTATCATATAAATTTGTTTAAGTGTCACAGATTGGATTAACAATAAAGGTAATTATTGCAACTTTAAAGTTAGGTTAGTAAACGGTTTGTAAAAAGGATGGTACATGGAGCAAAAGGTTAAAAAAACATTAAATATATATAAAGTTCTAGTCAAAAAGGTATCCAAATATTTTATTTTATTTATTTATCTATCTATTTATTATTTATTTATTTATTTATTTATTCATTTATTTATTTACTTATCTATTTATTTATTTATTTATTTATTTGTTTATTTATTTATTTATTATTGATTGATTGATTTATTTATTTATATATTTATTTATTTATTTATCTATTTATCTATTTATCTATTTATCTATTTATCTATTTATTTATTTATTTATTTATTTATTTATTTATTTATTTATTTATTTATTTATTTATTTATTTATTTATTTATTTATTTATTTATTTATTTATTTACTAGAAGTCTTCGTATAAGGGAAAAAAAAAAATCAGGTTACTCTCACCCAAATAAAATCACCAGAAAGGGTCAGACAGAACAGATTACGTAAGGAAATAAAAAATTATAAAGGTTCCACATTTTCATGTTTCGTCACACTCAAAACCATGTTGTTCATCCTTCATTATCATCATCATCTCTCTTGATTATTACAGCAAAGATAATCCCCACTTCGGCAGCATTTAAGCATCTTTTAGAGCATCCATTTTGAATTCTTCTTCTTCTTCTTCTTCTTCTTCTTCTTCTTCTTCTTCTTCTTCTTCTTCTTCTTCTTCTTCTTCTTCTTCTTCTTCTTCTTCTTCATCTTCTTCGCGTTCTTCTTCTTCTTCTTCTTCTTCTTCTTCTTCTTCTTCTTCTTCTTCTTCTTCTTCTTCTTCTTCTTCTTCTTCTTCTTCTTCTTCTTCTTTGCGTTCTTCTTCTTTGCGTTCTTCTTCTTTGCGTTCTTCTTCTTTGCGTTCTTCTTCTTCTTCTTCTTTGCGTTCTTCTTCTTTGCGTTCTTCTTCTTTGCGTTCTTCTTCTTCTTCTTCTTCTTCTTCTTCTTCTTCTTCTTCTTCTTCTATTTCTTCTTCTTCTTTTTTTCTTCTTCTTCTTCTTCTTCTTCTTCTTCTTCTTCTTCTTTGCGTTCTTCTTCTTCTTCTTCTTCTTCTTTGCGTTCTTCTTCTTCTTCTTCTTTTTCTTCTTCTTCTTCTTCTTTGCGTTCTTCTTCTTCTTTGCGTTCTTCTTCTTCTTCTTCTTCTTCTTCTTCTTCTTCTTCTTCTTCTTCTTCTTCTTCTTTTTCTTCTTCTTCTTCTTCTTCTTCTTCTTTGCGTTCTTCTTCTTCTTCTTCCCTACGTTCTTCTTCTTCTTGTTCTTCTTCTCTTCTTCCTCTTCATACTCCTCCTCCTCCTGCTCTTTCTCTTCTTCCTCCTTCCCTTCCTCTTTCTCCTCCTCCTCCTCTTCCTCCTCCTGTCTTTCCTCCTCGCTTTTCTCTTCCTCGTCTTACTTTTTCAATTCCTCATCCTACTCTTCTTCTTCTTTGTCTTCATCTTCTATATGTTCTCCCTACAGCTGTTCATCCTTGTTTTCTTCTTCCTCTTTCTTCTCTTCGCACTCCCTCTCTTCCTCCTTCTCTTCCTTCTTTTTTTGAACTCCTCTTTCTAACCTTGCTCTTCCTTTTCCACTTCTTCGCCGTATACGGCAGTGACTGCATAAGTCAATATTTCACGGACATTAGTGACTTCCTTACGGACCAGAGTCACGTAGTTTCCTTTTGATCGAAGGCTAGTCTCAATTCAGAAAAGATATTATTTTAATTTCTACTCTCCATCCATTTTGTTACCATCTTAAGTCTCTTTTGTAACCTCTATAACTGTATGTCTCCATAGCAATATCTTCCGCAAAGACAAAAGAGTTGGCTATTTCTAACAAAATGATACCCACATTCTTCTTCCTCCTTTTCTCCTTCCTTCCTTTTCCTCCTCTTCCTCGTTCTCTTCTTTTTCCTCCTCCTCATCGCCATTCTATTCTCCTCCTCTTCCTCATCCTCTGTCACCTCTTCTTCCTTGTCTTTTTATTCCTCCTTCTTTTATTCCTTTTCACTCCTCCTTCTTCTGCTTTACCTATTCCGGTTTTCCCTCGTCCTGTACCTTATTATCATCCTCCTCCCCGTTCTCGTCCTCCTCTCTCTTCTCCTCTCTTTCCTCCTTCTTCTCTTCCTTATCCTCCTACTTTAACTCTTCCATCTCCTTCGCTTCTTTCTCCTCTTCGCCTTCTCCGTATCGCTTCCTCCTCTTTCTGAAGAAGCAAAAGAGAAAGCCCGCCATCTGGCGGAAACGTTTGTAAACTCGAAACTAATTGTTGATGCCAAGCCTGTGAAACGATTCTTCGGTCGCATCCTTCCATTCTCCTGAATATCTACCCGGAAACAACAACAGGGACTTTCTTTGTCTGATGGGTTTCGGTCTGTTAGACATATATCCGGGCACCCATCATCCCCGTCCACCTAATCACCAACTTCCGAACTGAGAAACGGGAAAATCGACGACACAGTCCCTAAGAGTCTGATGTTTTTCGACAGAGCTTTGAGTCCTCCCCTTCCTTACCTAGGGTATTTTATCTTTTGCTCTGGTGTCTGCCGTCAGATTATTTTATTATCTACGTGGACTCTCCCAGTATACGAGACGCTATAGCCGTTCTCGAACTTCTATACTGGATGGTAATTTTCTTTTTATTCTGGCTGATGTCATACCCCTGGTAGCAAAGGGATTAAGGAGTTCGACACTAACGTCGATGTATATTACAATAATCAAGCTGCTGTTAGACTGGATTATGCTTGATTAGAGTACTATCAACAGAGATAGGAAAACAGAATGATCAGTAATTTATATAGCGGGAATATGCTAGACAGTAGCTGAAATCATGCTATGTTGATAAAGATAATGTTAAAACATTTGTTCCTCTTATCACGTTCGTTTTCTGTTATTTTTCTTATTAATAATTTCATGTAAAATATGCTAAACGTAGTATAATTATGCTAAATCTGGTTACCCTCCTCTCGGCAGGATTGATCGACCTACTCCTGCCATGATTTTTGAGAGCTCCATAAAAGACAACACAAATAATATCCCTGTGATATGGATCGACGTTAGGTTAGTGTGTCACATACCCATATGACCCGAGATGTCCTTCACAAATTATGCTGGTGACAGGGCTTGACTGAATCTTACGGAGTAGTTGCTGGTCTGATGCAAAGCCATTCCAGGATTGCGTGGAGATTCTTTAAGCTGTAGGAAGTTGCTCGTCATGCAGCAAAGCAAGGTCCTTAAGATAGGCAAAATGATGTCTTAGAGATAATTTTTATTACGCTGAAGGGTTTTCTTCCAAACTGAATCAAATTTCTTGGTGTTAGTCGGAACACAATTATGAAAGTTTTTGTTGATAACTTATTTTTTTCAATATAGCGATTTTTTACCTTAAAAATAAACAAGTAACAATGACAACCAGATTTGTCTAATTCTGTTTCTAATACGCGACACTTTATTTTGGCTGTCCCATGTCGAATTTGTTTTTCAAGTGGGGGAGTATCCTACAGGTAAATTCATAACTCCTTCACTGATATATTCGTCTTAATTACTTTGGTGGAACTAATGTGTGGCAGTTTTACTCAACTAAAGGTACATTTTGCTCGGTGCGATCATAGACCACAGCCAATGGTGGGTGACGCGCATCTTATGTGTACATGGGATTCTATTTGGGTAAACGCGTTAGTAGATTCGGTTATAATCATCAGCCTCTTACTTTACAGTTCGAAGCAAAACAGCCCTATTCAAAAATAAAGAATTAGTGCTCTAAATAATCGTTTGACGATCATCGTTGAGTTATGAACGATCAGCGCTGAGCGATAATCACAAGGGATCATTCTACAGTATGAAAATTGAAAGACGTATTATATAGAAAATGCTTTGGTATTTCACCGAAATGTTATCTTTCGAAATGGAATTTTGGCGCCTTGGAAGACAGTGAGAGAGGTTACCAAAAGATGGTACTAAAACTGGTAGTTTAGTAATGTGGTATTGCAGAATACTTTCGTATTTTTGGGAAAAAAAATCGTTAAATGTTGAGAATTTCTCTCAAGTATATAAGATTTCTGGCAATAACCACAACGAGTATATGTATAAAAACGGTGGCTGAAGTGGTTGAAGGCACTCTTTAGCTGAATAGATGTCTGGTGACTGCCAGAAAATATAAGGACATTTTCAAAGATTTTTAGTTTGGACAAGTGAAATGGGTTAAGTTGTCATTTCCTACACATTATATCCATCAACTTATGAATAAAAAAAACAAGATGAAAGAAATTGAGTGTTGAAAATTATAGCTATTGTACCGCTTCATCTGTTACCTTACATACCATTGCTATAATGCCATTAACTACTACTACTATTAGCATTATTGATGCTACCCAAATTATTATTGCTACTTCTATTGTCGCTACAACTGCCATTATATCTATCACTACAAAAATATGTCTATCAATCGCTATAAAGACACATCCTGTAGAATAAATCAACCATAAAGTACTATAAAAAAAATATATACTATCAATCCCATTATACCCAATAATTCCTCTGAAATTCTCCGACCCTGAAGGAGCATGAATCTACTGTATATAACATTATCAAGGTCAACAATACTTGGTCCCACTTGCCATGTTTCAATGCTACTATTATAGCATTTACTACAGTCACTAATACAAACACCACTTCTCATTCCACTGTAGTACTACTTCCTTAAAGGAGTAAGAAGAGACAATAGCTTGGCACTGCATGACCGAGTAGAGGCTGGCACTTCGCAACTATGAAAGAGGTTCCTGAGTTTGTCTGACTTTCGATCTGGGTCTTCTTCATTATTCATGACGGCTTAAAAAATGTGCCTTAATTGCAGATGCAAGAGCACTCGGGCTCAGCGTGGAGACGCGTAATTGC
>NC_134812.1:45351895-45354395 GCF_046742065.1 Oratosquilla oratoria
GATGGGGAGCCCCCTCAGTGCTTTTTTAGCCACCCTCTATATGGAAGTTTTAGAGAGGGATCATTTTGTAAAAATAATGGGTCGAAACACCTCCTGGTTTCGATATGTGGATGATGTCTTAGTCGTGGCCCCCAAGAACACCAATTTGGACAACAAATTGAGGAGATTAAATAATGTCGAACGAAACATCCAGTTCACTGTTGAACACGAGACAGATAACAAATTGGCCTTCCTCGACACCGTCATCTGGAGGAAAGAGAACAAGACCGCATTCTTGGTTCATAGAAAAAGTACTTGCCTATCTTGCAAGTCTTCTGCTCTTTCTGAAATAAGAATAATATCATCCGCAAATCTTAGATGGTTAAAATATTCGCCATTAATCTTCAAACCTTTCTCTTCCCAACTCAACCTTCTGAAAATATCTTCCAAACAAGCTGTAAATAGTTTGGGTGAACTTGTATCGCCTTGCCGTACTCCTTTCTCGATCTTGATCTTTTCTGTATCTTTACGTAGTCGAATTGTAGCGGTACCTTTCAGACAGACATTTTCTAAAACTCTTACGATCTGTTCATTTGTACCCTGTTTGCGTAGCGAGTTTAGTATTGCTGTTTGCTCTACCGAGTCAAAGGCATACTCGTAATCTATAAAAGCTAAACACAGAGGTATGTTGTATTCTGTCGTTTTCTCGATTAGTTGGTCTATCACCTGCAAATGGTCTAGAGTCAAATATTTCCTTGTTTAGATCACTCAGCATATCTTGCAAGTCTTCTGCTCTTTCTGAAATAAGAATAATGTCATCCGCAAATCTTTGGTGGTTCAAATATTCGCCATTAATCTTCAAACCTCTCTTCTCTCAACTCAACCTTCTGAAAATATCTTCCAAGCAAGCTGTAAATAGTTTGGCTGAAATTGTATCGCCTTGCCGTACTCCTTTCTCGATCTTTATTTTTTCTGTATCTTTATGTAGTCGAATTATAGCGGTACCTTTCGCATAGATATTTTCTAGAATTTTTACGATCCGTTCGTTTGTAACCTGTTTGCGAATCGAGTTTAGTACTGCTATTTGTTCTACCGAGTCAAAGGCCTTCTCGTAATCTACAAAAGCTAAACACAAAGGTATATTGTATCCTGTCGTTTTTTCGATTAGTTGGTTTATCGCCTGCAAATGGTCTAGAATCGAATATCCACTCCTAAAGTCTGCCTATTCTCTCGGTTGGTTTCCATCTAAAACTTGACTTAGTCTATTTGTAAAGATCTTGGAGAATACTTTATATACGTTTGATAGCAAGCTAATCGGTCGATAGTTACTAAGGTCCTTCTGGTCTCCTTTTTTATGAAGCAAAATCACTATAACATAGCACCACGCATCAGGAACGATTTCTTGACGTAAGCACTAGGTGTACAACTCAGCTAATTTAATGTGAACTAATCCACCTGCGTTTTTCAATAGATCTATTGATATACCATCTTCCCCTGGTGCTTTTCCTCGTCTCATAGTATTTAGAGCAAATTCTACTTCTTACTTTGTAATCTCTGGTAGACTAATAACGAATACACATGAATTTACTGACACAACCACAGTCTTCGACGAGTAAAGCTCTTGGTTTAATTCTTCTACTCTTTTTAACATTTTGTCTCTACATTTAATGATTTCTCCATTTCTATCTTTCAAACATATCATTTGCTGTCTTCCTAAAGGATGTCTGCGCTCGGTCACTCTCATACCTTTACCTTTCAGAATAGTTTCCTCTATTTCATCCATGTTTCCCTTTCTTTTCTCTGATCTTTGCCTTTTGTTGATAAGTTTGTTTAGTTCTACTCTTCCTATTTCGTCTTTCCTGCTTTTAATTTGCATTGTGCTTCTTCTTTTGATTAAGCCATTTGTAGCTTTGAAGTATTTCTCTTCTCTAATGTTTTTTGAATAAAACTCCAACTGTTCTTTGTGTTTAACTCACCACCCTTCCTCTCATATATATATATATATATATATATATATATATATATATATATACATATTTATATATATGTATATAAATATATATACATATATATGTATATATATGCATATATGTATGTATATATATATATATATGTATATATATACACCTTTTCGAGAGTTGACACCTTGCCGTGGTGGATAGGCTTGTGAATTTTAATGATTACAAAAGCTATGACGATAGAGAGGAAATCTCTGCAGGGTCACCTATATCGAAAAGGTTTTTTAAGAAATATCAAACAACGAGCAGCTCAAGCACACAGTCGCAGGACCCACTGCTAACTGGCACGTCCCTGATGGTGAACAGGGAAAATCCTCATAGATATATGGGGTACCGTCATAATGACGGCGTAGATGTAGGGCTTCACCGAATATAATGAATAAGGTGACACCAGAGAAATATCTCAAGGACTGCTACCCGTTACCCCGCATCGACGCCCTCGTGGATCAAGTGGGAAGAGTTCCTTTCATCTCTAAGGTGGACCTGATTAGAGGCTACCACCA
>NC_134812.1:45369395-45376895 GCF_046742065.1 Oratosquilla oratoria
AAGCCCAATATATCTATAGGGTTTCCAATGGCCCACGCTTCATTATGACGTACTCCATATATCTATGGGGAATTTCCTTGTTTGCCATCAGGGACGTGCTAGTTTGCAGTGGGTCCTACGACTGTTTGTGTGGGCTGCTCTTTGTCTGATCTTTCTTACAAAACCTGTTCGATATGGGTGACTCTGCAGAGATTTCATCTCTATCGACATAGTTTGTAAAGGAGGTAAACACTACGTGAATGGGTTTTGGTTATGGCACGGAGTAATGATAGGTTGCCTTTGAGTGTTTTTTTTTTTTTTGGGGGGGGGTGCATCTTTCTTGAATTTTGTGTGATATATGTTTGTATCTTGGTTGGGTTTGTCAGAATTACATCGTCTCAGAGTTGAGTTGGTAAGGCGAGAATATTTTGTATGTTGAATTTAGATTAATGTATTGGAGATGGTTATATTATGTTGGCAATTAATGGAGTTAGTATAGTTTTGAGTTTGATATGATTGTATTATTCCTGGGTCGTCATAATCTGAAGTAAAGTAGAGGTTTTTTTTTATAGGAAGAATGGGTTTTGGTAAGTAAGTGATCGTTAATACCTTGTAACCTATCGAAACGCATGACGCCTTGCGTCTCATGGGTGGAATAATTATTGAAGTTTCATGTTTTTATGAGTTGGATTTGTTCATTGTAGGATTTGTCGTTGATTTTTCCTTTGTTTGTCTTATTTCATTATGTGTTGGTTTTGAATGACAACCTGTGAGGTTTCCTTTGGGGCGGGAGGGGTGGTTGGATGTGTGTGTAGAATATGCTGTGCTGAGCATTTTGTTGGGTGTGATCGTCCAAGTAGTTTAAAGTTTATGTGATATTGAGTTGTTATATACAGTATATGTTAATAACAGGGTTGCTATTGTAGCTTGTATTTGAGAGGAGTATTGTTTTTTATATTATTTAGAATAAGTTTGAACAAGATTGTAATTATATTGTGCCAAAAATGCACTATATATCTGGGAATTTATATATTTACATAATGTTTGGTATTATGTATTGAATCCTATCGCTTATTTATAGTACGTGTTTATTTGTTTGTGTTTGTTTGTTTGTATTAGCTGTTGGTTGGTATGTACAGTTATTTTGGTAGATCTATGTGGATTGGAAAATTTGTTATGTATTATTTACTTTACATCTTATGAATGTTGATTTAGTTGGATGCTATGTTGATTTGAAGAATTGGTAATGAATTATGTGATAACTTTATGACTTAGTATGTGGATACATTAGTTTCCTATATGTGTATGCACTTATTGGTTTGTTTGTAACTTTCTATTGAATTGAGTGTATATACATGTTGTGTATGTATATGTAGGAATATGTGAATATGAGTATTTTACATACGTTTGTATATATATGTTGATGAGATGTATTGTCCAAGGTTCAATATCAGATTGTGACTGACGGAACTTGCAAGAAGTTGGTTGTAGCTGGTTATCAGATTTTGTTGAATTTGTAGTTTTCCCGGTCCGCTGATGTCTCGGGTGGTGATTGACAGAGGTTGAGGTAGGGAGGTGGTTAAGTGAGTCCGGTTTCCAGCTGTGGGTCTCGGTGGAGGAAGTATTTGCAGTGTTGAGGTGGTTAAGCGGAGCCGAGCTCAAACGGCTCGAAGACCTGGAGGGTGTGAATGGATGGTTGAGGTGGGTAGAGTTGACTGACGCGAATAGCGGGGCGTATCGCCTACTGGCCTCGCTCAACTGATGCAATGTTCCTGGTCCTCGTTGGTTATCAAAGGGGTGGAAAGAGGTGGAGAGCAGGCTGTGTTTATACTTTGTATGATTATTACTCTCAATCTAAGTCGGTAGGCACCATACCTTCGACGATATAAACCATTCAAGTCATAGACTTAGAATTTTTATATTGCACAGTTAGGCTTCTACTTCTCACTTCAATCTATTTTCCTTCAGCTATGATCTTCTTTCTAGATGAATAAAAATTTTCTCTCTTTTCTTCTATATTCATCTTCTATTAATCTTAGTACACAGCACTCTACAAAGCTCTTACAAGGAATCCCCTCAACAACACTCAATTTGGGTCCTAAGTCAGTTCTACAGTAACGTTATGATTTCTTTAGTCCAATAATCTTTAACTTTATATCTAAGAACCTCCCCTATGGGCGTGATCTTACAATCGTGAACCAATTGAATGTCCTCCTCCACCCTTTCTCCAGTCACATCCGCCGTTATAGATTCGCATGCTATATTGTTTGCTCAAGCAATCTTGAATGCACTGCACACTCACCCAGGTTACATCAGCAAAAGTAAAACCGACATACAACAATAAAATCGGATCCCCAGGTATTTGTTTATAAACATAGTGCTGAGATAGAAGTTATAGATTCCTTGCCTTCTCGCCTTCGAACTGTTGTTTACCAAACAACCGATCCAATAATAATTAAATTCTCACTATCTACCCCTCTTACTACCTCACTTGTCTACTTATATCTGAGAGCCTCTTACACAGGCTCTCGTCCGTTTCCATATGAGATAAGCTAGAAAAATTAAAAAGAATTAGTGGATGTACGTTATTTTGTACTCACGATGACTAGTTAGGTTAGTTATGGACGGGATATATGGAGATGCTTCAATACTGCTTAGACGAGTAACATCGGCCTGGGAGTCCTATGCGTCTTAACTGAAGTCGTGTGGTACCAGGTCGACCTTCAAGTCGGTGCGCTGGGTCCCTCACGGCTTGTTGGAGAGTGAGTAGTAATTACGAAGTGGAAATATTTGCTGAGGTTGGCGTTGCTTGTCAAAACGGTTCTGTCGGATGACTGTTGTAGTTGGTTGGTTAGAGTCGCTTCAGAGGGGTCGGTTGGTAGAGGGGTGGGGTATAGATGCGTCGCGCGCGCGGAGGTGCGCGGGGGATGAATGAAATCCTGTGGATAGTTGCTTCGATTCCGTGGGTTGATTGAATATGTGATTTGAAATCGAATGACTTTCGATTTCACCACCGATTCTAAGGTGGCTACAACTGCAGGTTACACCTGTGGCAATCGCCAGATATTCCTAGAAGTCCGATTGTCGACTCGGAGGGGACGATTAGTGGAGGGGTGGGGGTGTAAATGCTTCGCTCGCTGGCAAGTGCGCGGGGGGTGAACGAAATCTTGTGGGTAGTTGCCTCGATTCAGGGCACTTGATTGAAGATCTGATGTAGTTAGGGTTCTTCTGGTTTGATAGAAATTTGATGTGTTGTCTTGATTGAAGTCTTAAAGTTGTGTTATTGGGAATCACTGCTCTGGGCTGATGATTCTAGTCGTGTAACTGGTGATTTTTGTAGCTGGTGGTTTCTCCTACTCAGATTGGTAGCAAATTGCCACCAGGTTGTCTTCTTCGGGGGCGTGGGAGCATCGCTGCCGCTAATTATGTAACCATTATGGCTGGATTACATATGGAGCAGTGCGAGCGGGTTCTTCGGATAGGTTCCTTTAAACGGGGTCGATATTTTCTTCAATTTATTTTCAGGTACTAAAGGTATTTACAAAGGGGAAAGATATCCCCTGGTAAGATAAGGGAGAGAGCGTCTCCCCTCCCTCCCTCTCTTAGGTGCCTGAACTAGGCTCTCTATCTATGGCGAGCGCAGTTGTCTCTTTATATAGTAAGACTAGCCTAGTTAAGCATATTTGGTGCAGTTGTCACACGGAAAACGTGTGTGATAAAATATACATCATATACGGGTGTTAGTTTATTGTATGGGGTTTAGTTATATTCTTGGTGGATGGGGCTAAACATGGGCTATATATCGAAGTTACGATAATGTAGTTGGGGTAGGTATAAGAAAGGGGTCAATGAACTGTCTGGTGACACTAGGTACTTCCTTGTTGGGTGATGGCGAGATAGCGTTGTGGTTTATAAGTTACATTCCTTGAGTCATGTGTTTTGTTATTGAGAAATGTGAAGTCAGCAAGATTGGAGGTCTTGGTAAAGACGAGTACCATCTTGCATGCTTGTGGATCACGTGTCATGGTGTATGACCTATCCTTACGTTAGCATATGGATATATATATATATATATATATATATTTATATATATATATATATTTATTTATACAGTATATATATATATACATATATATATACATACTTACACATGCTATTTCATTTAGCTACAGTGGTGATCATTCCTCCAACATGCACACACACACACACACACACACACGCACAGTTGGTAGAGCGCTGAACTGGGAAGCAGAAGTGCTCCCAGCACCCAGTTCGAATCCTGCCCAGGGCCGAAATTATTTCGGTATCGCTGTGCCTCGGGTCGTTACTCTGACTCTCGTGGGCGGAGAGTTGGGTGTGTGTGTGTGTGCAAGGTCATAGCATTACCCATAGATCGGACCTACGAGCTCTGAGCTCTCTTCCAGGAGGGAAATAGCTGTCGATCACAAGTCCAACACGTGATCCAAAGACCAAGTGAATACACACACACACACACACACACACACACACACACACACACACACACACACACACACACACACACACACACACACACATGTAAAAGGGGTTCTTGAGTGCTCACTTGCACTTACAGGCAAATGTTCAACCCTCAAAAGAAATGAAATCGTTAACCTTTGGTCACGATCTACATAATGAACCATGTGCCTGAGTGAATGTGTTTCCAATCTTTTCCACTCGCGTTCTGCTCGTTTAGCGATTGGGTGCTGAGTGGACAAAACCCACCCGTTCTTTTGTGATTCTCGAGGGAATTGTCATTTCTTCTCTCCCTCAGTTGATTTTTTTTCTCTCTCTCATACGCCCTTACTCGTTCCACCCTCTCCTATTTTCCCTTTCCCGAAACAAATCATTTTTATTCTATCAAAAATATATATTTTTCTTTTAGTGTTTGTATATTTGTTTCAATAATTTTTCATTAAATATCTTGTGTTGAAATATTTTTTATATTTTCATGCGTTTATTTTGTTTGAATTTTTCTTTGTATATACGTTTATTATTTGTTTTCATTTTTATTATATTTTTGTATTGAAACATTTCTTATATTTTTTCTATCTTTTTTTCGTTAATACACTTTTTATCATTGTCTATTCATCGCTTCATTTTTTTTTTTTTTTTTTTTATTCCCGTTTTACCTCACCCACGACTTTATTTTCCACGGAACGGTATGTTTTCTCTCCTCCGCCTCATTAAGTAAAAAAAATTCCTTTGTATTTTCATTTTATCCCGAATTTCCTTCATCTCCATTTCATCCAATATTTTCCGAACTTTCTCTCTTTTTATTTTTTCCTTCTGTTCACACAATTTTTTTTCCTTCATCTCAATACCCTCACTTTCGTCTTTTCTTTTTTCTTTGTCTTCTTCCTCAAATTATAAAATATAAAAAAAGGAAATAGGTAAAACTAACCCTAATAGATTTATTGGAATAAGATATCAGAGTATGGAATTACAAAAAAAATAAGTATCGAGAAGAAGAGAGGATGGTAAGGAAAACTGAAATAAAAGAAAAGAAATAGAAGGACGAGGGAGAGATAAAAAAAAAGAGACAGAAAGTGAAAGAGATGAGGAGAGAGAGAAAGAGAAAGAGAGGGGGAGATGTGTGTGTGTGTGAGAGAGAAAGAGAGAGAGAGATGATAGAGAGAGAGAGAGAGAGAGAGAGAGAGAGAGAGAGAGAGAGAGAGAGAGAGAGAGAGATGATAGAGAGAGAGAGAAAGATGATAGAGAGAAAGAGAGAGAGAGAGATAGAAAGATGATAGAGAGAAAGAGAGAGAGAGAGAGAAAGATGATAGAGAGAGAGAGAGAGAGAGAGAGAGAGAGAGAGAGAGAGAGAGAGAGAGAGAGAGAGAGAGAGAGAGAGAGAGAGAGAGAGAGAGAGAGAGAGAGAGAGAGAGAGAGACAGAGGGGGAGAGAGAGAGAGAGAGAGAGAGAGAGAGAGAGAGAGAGAGAGAGAGAGAGAGAGAGAGAGAGAGAGAGAGAGAGAGAGAGAGAGAGAGAGAGAGAGAGAGAGAGAGAGAGAGAGAGAGAGAGAGAGAGAGAGAGAGAGGCATAGAGGTGCCTGAGAAGTTGGCTCCTAATTAGTTTATTGGTATTGGAGGAATGTGAGAGTTGGGGACCTGCATGGGGAACAGGGAGAATTGGGAGAGGGAGTTGAAGTAAAGGGAAGGAAGAGAGAGGAAAGCGTAGAGATCTGCCTGGAAATTTTGCCCTGTACCTCCACTGGGTTGGGAGAAAAGTGGAAGCGAGAGCTTGGAAAGGGAGACGACGAAAGGATAGCAAATATGAGGTTGAAAATAAGAGAAAGGAAGAGAAGAGAGAAGAGAGGAAGAGAAATGTAAAGAGCTCTCTGGGAAATTGGCTTCGATTAGTTTGTTGGTATGAGAGAAAAGTCCATGTTGGGGACCAGGAAAGAGAGCAGGAAGAGAATAAAAAGAGAGTACGGGACAGCGAGAAAAAATTATTAGGGTGCTGTCGGAAAGGAGAGAGGAAGTAGGAACAGAAGGAAAGGAGAGCGAAAGAAACGAGAAGCAATAATAAAGAACAATGGGGTGGGAGGGGAAGGAAGGATAAGGAATGTACGAAAGGAGGAGAAGAAAGAGAAAGAGGAGATGAAAGAGGAAGAGGAAATGAGATCTAAAAGGAATCAAATGGAAGATAGATGGGTGTATGCCTTGGTTGGTTACCTCTATTATAAGGAAGAAACCTTTGTTAGGTAGACAGGTAGATAGATAGGTAGATAGATAGATAGATAGATAGATAGATAGATAGATAGATAGATAGATAGATAGATAGATAGATAAATAGAAAGATAGACAGATAGATAGATAGATAGATAGATAGATAGATAGATAGATAGATAGATAGATAGATAGATAGATAGATAGATAGATAGATAGACAGATAGATAGATAGATAGATAGATAGATAGATAGATAGATAGATAGATTGATAGATAGATAGATAGATAGATAGATAGATAGATAGATAGATAGATAGATAGATAGATAGATAGATAGATAGATAGATAGATAGATAGATAGATAGATAGATAGATAGATAGATAGATAGATAGATAGATAGATAGATAGATAAATAGATAGATAGATAGATAGATAGATAGATAGATAGATAGATAGATAGATAGATAGATGGATAGATAGATAGATAGATAGATAGATAGATAGATAGATAGATAGATAGATAGATAGATAGATAGATAGATAGATAGATAGATAGATAGATAGATAGATAGATAGACAGATAGATGGATAGGTTCAGAACATGGTGGTGGTCCATTGATACAACTAAGGTTTCCATCCTTGGTGATGGTAAAGGAGGAATTGAAGGAGGGTAGTCGAAAGAAAGGATACGATATGTTGAAAAGTATCAACATTCTCTTTTGAGTAGAAACTGATCACAATTCATAAAAGAATTTTGCGGAATTAGTTCATAAGGGTGTCAATAAAATACATGAAGTACTGACTGCCTTCAACGCATGGAGTCAATGAC
>NC_134812.1:45384395-45389395 GCF_046742065.1 Oratosquilla oratoria
ATGGTTACTGCTAACGTAATCGTGATCCCTCATTAAATGCATGATATATCACTGACGTAATCCTGTAAGGTATGGGGTATGTATCTCGCACACATTTTCAAAACCTAAATCTGTAAAACCTGGGGAACTACACTTGTTTTAGTGCTGTTCTAGATATAAGGTTTATAAACAATACTGTATCATTCAAATTCTTGAGGACTATTAATGTTTGTTTTTATCCTGAATCTGCAAAATATATCATCCGCCAATCCAAACATTTAACCACCAACACATCTAAAAAGATTCATATGGTCATCTATACTTTCTCTTTTTTTCGGCAGTGTTGTTGTTTCTTCCCTTTTATCATAGTACATAAAAGATAATAGTTTGTAGAAATAGTCGAAATCTGAAAATGTTGCATGACGTCGCAACTGAAGACCAGCCAATCAGAAGAAGAGACATAACGTCACGACTGAGGACCACCCAATCAGAGGAAGAGTTGACATGACGTCACGACGGAAGACATGATGTCACGAATTGTTTACTGTGATACAGAATGAGGGAAAGAAGTTACGACGGGGAAGAATTATCGAAGACAGTTGAACAGAATATTAAGTTATTGAATGATGAGCATCTAGTCACCGAAGGCCGTTAAAGTCGAAGCCGAGCCACCCGGCAAAGCCGGGATGGGAACATCCCGCCGCTCCTAAAAATAATAATAATAATAATAATAAAAATAACTGAAAAATAAATAAATAGATAGATAAATAAATATGTTAATAAATAAATAAATAGATAAATGAATGAATAAATAAATAAATAAATAAATAGATAAATAGATAAATAAATAAATAAATAAATAAATAAATAAATAAATAAATAAATAAATAAATAAATAAATGAACAAATAAGTATATGAATAAATGAATGAATAAACAAATAAATAGATAAATAAACCAATAATAAATAAATAGATAGATAAATAAGATGCTGAAACTTTTGATAGAAAGTATTTGAAACAAACCATGTACTCCCTGTGATTTGATCATGGCTTTCATCCAAATTTCTTCGAAGCACGATTTTTTTTTTTTTTTTTTTTTTTTTTCTGCCCTGTCTAGTTTATGGTCCAGGTGAAGTATCTCCAAGCGTTCTCAAAAACTACCCCTCAGTATTGACTAGCCTAGGTTGTTTCGTTTCTATCGATTTGTTCCTCTTCCTTTAAATAATGTATTTACTTAAGGAGTTTTAAAGGAAAGTGATCATTCTCACCTCTATAACTATCGTTCAGTATATTTTCCTATTTATCTTTTTTATTTGCCTAGATATATGTACTGTATATCAAAGGCACCATCCACCTTACAAGGGAGGTAGCCAGGTTTTAGAACTATCTCCTATTTGTTTATTTCTATTCATTGATAACCTACTTAACTATACATTTCCCATTATGTACTATTATATTGATGACACTATTTTCTGCGTCATTTCCCTAATTTTTTTTTTTTTTTTCAAACTGAGTTTTTTCAAACTTATCTAGAAGAATCGCTACAGAATATTACTTTTTACCCTTCTGTCGTATCTGATTGGAGTAGAGAAAACCTAGAACTCTACCAAGACTCAATTTCTCCATTTCTCAATTTGACACAATTTCAGACAGATCTATTCCCTTTACTTTAAAGACACGAATTTTCCTTTTACCACCCTGAGCATTCTTGGTCTATTCATTATTTGCAAAGACAACACGAAAACTCAATGATTGCTAGAACAGCTTTCGAAATCTCCTAACCCTAAATAAGCTGCTTACTCTATACAGGGAATTATTGGCCATTGTACGAGGTCTACTTCTCATTTGTGGGATGACACTACTCGTGAGCACGAGGGACACCTTCTGCCTTACAAATGCTTCTCTTTTTGCTGATGAACCTCAGCCACTCCCGGCCCACCACTATAATGGATCTTTATCTCTTTTCTGTCACTATCTTCATGGTCATTATTCTTCAGGGCTCGGTAGACTGGCCCCCTCCATCATTAAGAGACTGTGGGGCACTCGGCACATGAAATGCCTCACCTATTTTCTGTGCAAGTTCCTTTTGCAAGATTCTTTATGTTTTTTCTTTCTTTCTTTTTTCCTTCTTACATTCCTTCTTTTCACTCTCTAGATGCTATGTTCCTTTTTTAGATTATATAAAAAGCAAAAAGCGAGAATAAGGAAGAGAGTGAGAGGGAGATAGAAGGAGGATAAAGGGAGATACATTGGAGATTCGGAGATGCGGAATGAATGAAAGAAGAATTGAATAATATACATAATAAAAGATGGTATGAATAATAGATAAAACAAGATACGATATGAGTGATGAATATATTGAGCGAGAGATGGAGTGAGAAAAGGTGGAATAAGTAAGAGATGGGGTAAGTAATGGATGGACAGGAGAAAACAGCAAATGGAGACAATAACAGATGGAGATTCCAGGTGGAAAGAGTAAGTGGGGAGAGTGGGATGGAGAAAGTAGGAGATGGAAAGAGTAAGACATAGAAAGAGAGAGAGAGAGAGAGAGAGAGAGAGAGAGAGAGAGAGAGAGAGAGAGAGAGAGAGAGAGAGAGAGAGAGAGAGAGAGAGAGAGAGAGAGAGAGAGAAAGAGAGAGAGAGAGAGAGAGAGAGAGAGAGAGAGAGAGAGAGAGAGAGAGAGAGAGAGAGAGAGAGAGAGAGAGAGAGAGAGAGAGAGAGAGAGAGAGAGAGAGAGAGAGAGAGAGAGAGAGAGAGAGAGAGAGAGGCAGAGAGAGAGGGAGAGAGACAGAGAGAGATAGAGGCAGAGAGAGAGAGAGAGAGAGAGAGAGAGAGAGAGAGAGAGAGAGAGAGAGAGAGAGAGAGAGAGAGAGAGAGAGAGAGAGAGAGAGAGAGAGAGAGAGAGAGAGAGAGGCAGAGAGAGAGGGAGAGAGACAGAGAGAGATAGAGATAGATAGAGAGAGACAGAGATAGATAGATAGAGAGACAGAGATAGATAGGGAGGAACAGACAGACAGACAGAGAGACAGAGTCACACATAGAGAAAGAAAGGAAAAGAGATAGTTTCATCCGATCAGATGATTTAAACATGGAATGTAATAGAAAACGATTTTTTCTCTCTTTTTTGTTTTACTTCATTTCCCAAGTGATGAAGTTCATTATACAACCCTAAATTCATCCCGCAATTCTTCCGACAACCACAGTCACCATTGAGAGCACTATAACCACAGCCGTCATCACAAACACCACCACCACGCCACCACTATGACCACCATTAACAACACTACCATCACCATCAGACCACCACCTCCACCACTAGACAAAAAAAAAAAAAAACGATGAACACATATCACTAGACATTATCACTAACGCTAAAACATTTTGTACTTATTCCGATTTTCTGATCCCAGAAAAATTTAGTTACTTGAGAAGTAATCAATGGTAGTGATTCTCAGCCTTTCCTCTGTCATTTACCCCAATGTCTTGATCCATAGAGCCATTTGTTGAAAACCAACATAAAGTGACAAAAAATAAATAAATAAACACCGATCAAGGAAGAAAACATACATTTCAGAATGTACATGACATGTGACCAGGGTGGCATAATTTCATTTTACAAAATTCTAAAATGTAACACGTAATATAATATCCAACCGTAATTTTGTATCCCCAAGGGGAAAAAAAAACGGATTCCGCGTCGACCCAAAAGTTTTTTGTTTTTGTTTTTTCTCTTAGCCATAGAAAAGTGTTTAACGATTGACTTTATTTAGAACAAGACATGCATATAGTCCTAGTCTAGAACAATCTATTCTTGCCTGGTGCCAAACGATTTTATTCAATGAAGGGAAATGACTCGGAAGCATATAATATTAGCTCTATAAAATTTAGATTTTACAAAATGAAATATCATTTCTTCTTGCTTTGACCCCAATGTTTAAAATGGCTTCCTTCACAGCTCAAAGACCTCATCACTTAATGAAAAAGCTTTTGTTTTCTTTGGTCTCGGCCTTTTACAGCACTCACGTTTTGATCCTGGCCTCCCATTGATATAATTGGGTCCAAATTTCACGATGTTGCGTTATTTTCGTCCATCTCTCCCGGTCAAATCCTTTTCTCTGTTTCTTTCATTATTCCCTCTAAGTTTCTTCGGACGACCATTGTGCTTTCTTCCTTGACCCAGCATCACCCCCTTCCCCTGCACCACCGACACCACTCTCTTCGGAATTCTTCCTTCCATACACGTCCTGGGCCCATTTTAAGATTTCTTTTAATCGCATTTGTTATCTTCTCTTTCCTATTATTTCTCTATCTGTTATGTCTTCTCCAACATTTCTTCCTCTGTTGAATACTGACGCTATAATATTTTTCAGCACAATAAAACATTATTCTGTTAATAAATATAACCATTTTCTTTGTGCTACTCAATAGGTTACTGGGTACTCATTCATCGCTGTTTATGAGATATTGTGACTTGGCAAAAGTGATGGATGACAACCTAACTGACAAGTGTGTCACGACAGGTGTCTGTTAGCCACGAAAAAAGCCGTATTTTTACATGGTCATGAAACCTTTTATTACGAGTATATTACTTATCAATTAATAAATATTATCTTCGATGCCAATTTTGTTTGAAGCTGCAGTGACATAACATAAAAGTATTTCGTAAGTATAAGAATAGTGTTGCCTTTGAAAGTAAATAAAAACTTAGATTCTTTTGGATTCGAAGCATAATGGAACAATCTTATTTCTTACCAATGGCAATATGAAATATAAGTATATACTTTTTTATCTTATGCTTTGATACTAATCATCTTTTTACAGAAGTCAATTGTCTAAATGTATCTGATTCTACAACCAAAGCATAGTTCTGAATTACTACGAATGTTTGATAAACCCTAGATAATGTCTTCCGTTGCCAGTATATGACGTAGATAAATATGACAAGGAATTTCCTCTGGTAAATAAACAGAGATGGAAATGGTAAATAATGTAATATTGTTTACATATGTTTATTGTTTAT
>NC_134812.1:45394395-45404395 GCF_046742065.1 Oratosquilla oratoria
CTTTACCTCTTTCTCCTCTTTCACCTCTTCTTACTTCTCCTCTCCCTCCTCCTCCTCCTTCTCTTTTGCTTCCTTCTCATTCTCCTCTCCTCTTCTTTCTACTAAGTCTCTTCCTATTCTTTCCGTCCTCCTCCTTTCCTTCCCTTCCTCCTCCCATTTTTCTCCTATATTATTCTACTCTCTTTTACCTCTTCACCTTCCTTCTTTTTCCCCTTCGCCTCCTCCTCCTTCTTCTTCTCCATTACCCCTCCTCTTTTCCTCACCTTCCTCCCCCTTCTTCTCCCTTATCCTATTTCTTCCTCCTCCCCATCTTCCTCCCATTTCTCCTTCTTCCTCCAACATTCACCTATACAACGCAACTTACTCTGCTCACTGCGAATTGATCGCCCTTATCCCTCTCCATCTCCATCACTCAGAACCATCATCAACTCATCATTATCGGTTCTTGAAAGAACCACTTCCGTGCCAATATCACTTCCTCTTCCAGCTTCATCACCAACACTATCATCGTAGTCGTTGATGTTTTTATCATCGTCACCATGCAATCATCATCATCAACAACAACATTAGCAACATTAGCATCGTCGTCGTCATCATCATCACTACTATCATGACCATCGTCACCATCATTATCATAATCATCACCGTCACCATCACCACTTTGTGACCCACTTTTGCGTTCTCTGTTCTGTATGAATGCATAATACGATTGCAGGATGTAAAGATCAGAAGACATTCCGCACCAAATAAATATTTGCAATCTGGTCACGGCTAACACCTTCAAGTAACTGCCCAAACCAGCACGATTTATCTTTCATATACCCAAACAACTGGTGCCTGACACTCTGTCTGTCTGTCTATCTCACAGACGCACACAATTTATCTGGTTTATAATTGCTTGTAAGTCGAATTTCTTCCTCTTTTTGGAAAAGGAGTGTTAGTTTATAAATTGCCTTCTGGTTATTTTTCTTTTATATGCATTCATTCTGATTATTTACTGTTTCATATATCCTCTTCTTTCTTTTCTTTAATTTACCTTTTCGTTTTTTCTCTTTTTTTTCTTATTCTCTTGTTCTTTTTTTTTTTTTTTTCATTTGTTATATCTCCATATATTGGACGTCTTCGATTTCGCTCTGACCATTAACACATCAAAATTCTTTGTCTCACTTCATCAGACCCTTAGGCGACTTGACGTCATCATTATCAGAAGTAATATTCAACTCTTATTGTCCACAGTCTCCTTGACGTCACCAGCTTCCCAGAGGCGATAAGAAACAGGAGCTCCTGATTCGTCCGTCTACTCTTAATGACGCAGTCTCTTATTGTATCGAGGAAGCTAGCTATTCATAGAATCTCTAAGCTCGTATTTTACTTTTTCTGACGCCTCCTCTCTTCATTTTAATGCAAGTGTAATTAATTCATTACGTGCGTATTTCAACAGATATTGAGTGATATCACTGGCCACCTAATAAGCAGAAATTAATTGACGATATAACTTAAAGTAATGTTGGTTGTCTATTTAGTTTTACTGGATTCAAAATTAATTTTTCCTCATTATGACTCTCAGACACACGCACACACACACATACATACACACATACATACATACTCACACACTCACATACATACACACATACATACATACACACACACACACACACACTCAGCGTTAATGATCTTCAACATGGCTTCAAGTTTCCTCTCCAATTTGGTAGCTAGAGGTGGAAAGGAAAATACACCATTACCAGATGAAACCATGTTATATATTTCAATATTTCTATATTTCAATATCTACAAACTTTACGACGTCTTGCCTTCAGCATCAGTCATCTTCATGTAGAATGATACAAAGTAGAACAATACGAGATTATATTCCAGATCTGACTTAAATCTCAGGGAATCAGGAAAGGAGAATACGGCCCATGAATGCTATGTGTTCATTGGAGCCCCACAGGAAGCTCCAGAGAGATCCAAGGACTCACACATAGTTTATTGTATGGTCATAATACTTGTGTCAAGTTTAGGCGGTTATGTGGTATTTCTCTGTTACGTTTACTCTACAAGTAGAGCAAGAGTGTTGTACTTATGTAGAAATATATATATATATATATATATATATATATATATATATATATATATATATATATATATATATATATATGTATATATATCATTGATGTTGAGACATTTTGACAGGTTGATGTAAGCGGAATAGGAAACACAGGAGTCTTAGTCTTGAGTTTATTCCTGACTAGTTTCGCAGGTATGCTTTTTCAAAGGAATATGTGTACAAACGGGCTATGGGCATTATATACATGGGGTGGACCTCACCACCTCTCCGAGTTACCATAGTTGGTGGCGAATGTGAACATCACATTGTGGCTCACGTAACAATGAAGACATTTTTACAATTAAATATGATAACACTAATACCAAAGAAATTATTAATAGAAAATGTAACAATAGTAATGATAACGATGAAGATAAATATTTAAATAATAATATTTACAATAATAACAAAAATGATAGTATCAATACAGGAAATAATAACAATAAAATAAAAGTAATAATAATAAAAACAATAATAAAAATAAAAATGATAATACTAATAACCAAGAAATAAATAATAGTAATTATGACAATAATAGTGAAAACAATGATAATAAAAACGAAAAATCAATTAAATATTTAAATAGTAACAATAATAATAACAATAATAATAATAAAGATAATGAAAGTAATAATAATAATGATGGTAATAATAAAAATAAAAATAAAAATACCAAAGAAATTATTAATAGAAAATGTAACAATAGTAATGATAACGATGAAGATAAATATTTAAATAATAATATTTACAATAATAACAAAAATGATAGTATCAATACAGGAAATAATAACAATAAAATAAAAGTAATAATAATAAAAACAATAATAAAAATAAAAATGATAATACTAATAACCAAGAAATAAATAATAGTAATTATGACAATAATAGTGAAAACAATGATAATAAAAACGAAAAATCAATTAAATATTTAAATAGTAACAATAATAATAACAATAATAATAATAAAGATAATAAGTTCCTCCATGCTACCTTGCCCCACCTTTTCATCATGATTTATTCTTTTAATGCTATTTGTTATTATTTTCAACACTATTATTATCATTGTTATTGTAACTATTATTTATTTACTATCTCTATCATTATATATATTTATAATTTTATCATTACATTTTTATTTTTATTTTTATTATTACCATCATTATTATTATTAGTTTCATTATCTTTATTATTATTATTGTTATTATTATTGTTACTATTTAAATATTTAATTGATTTTTCGTTTTTATTATCATTGTTTTCACTATTATTGTCATAATTACTATTATTTATTTCTTGGTTATTAGTATTATCATTTTTATTTTTATTATTGTTTTTATTATTATTACTTTTATTTTATTGTTATTATTTCCTGTATTGATACTATCATTTTTGTTATTATTGTAAATATTATTATTTAAATATTTATCTTCATCGTTATCATTACTATTGTTACATTTTCTATTAATAATTTCTTTGGTATTAGTGTTATCATATTTAATTGTAAAAATGTCTTCATTGTTACGTGAGCCACAATGTGATGTTCACATTCGCCACCAACTATGGTAACTCGGAGAGGTGGTGAGGTCCACCCCATGTATATAATGCCCATAGCCCGTTTGTACACATATTCCTTTGAAAAAGCATACCTGCGAAACTAGTCAGGAATAAACTCAAGACTAAGACTCCTGTGTTTCCTATTCCGCTTACATCATATATCATTGAATGAAATGGCAAGCTTGTTGTGGCAAAGTTTTTCGTCAATCTTCTCTCTCTTTCGTAAGGCGACTTTGCCTTTCATACGCAGGAGTCCGAGTGATTCGCCGTATGCCAAAACGCGCTTTCACACCTCCTGGTGCTTCTTCGGTGGCAATTGAAGTAATGAAGATTTCATGAAGATCAGCAACTTTTATACCCGGAAGGTGGATGGTGATTGGCTGGATTGCTGCGGGTTAGGTACGGTCTGTTCTCCCATTGTCTGAGAGGTGCGTGATGTCATCAGTTTGCTCCCCAACACCGTAGTGGGCGGACCTCCTAACGCTGGGTAAAGGTTGCAGGTCATGGGCTTGTATATTAAGATTTGGGGAAAGATCTTTTATGTAAAGGGCCTCCAGCATAGGTAATCTTTGGAGTGATTCTTAGGTGCACCTGATATCAGATGGTATGACAGTCTAGGCGACAGCTTCATGGTGGTCATACCAATATAGGAAGAAGTTTGGGTTGCGCATTCCCCAAGGTTATACGTATACCTATATATGACATGAGATCTCTGAAGTTTATCGTTGATGGGCTTGTTGTTGTTCTTGATGAGTAGGATTGATGTCTTCTTATTTTGGTAATATATGGTGAAAAATATTGTTGGTGTCTGCGGAAGTCGGCTTGATGTTCCCTCTGATTATTTGACACATAATTCTCTCATCTCCCTTGTATGCCGTGGAGAAAAATTATTTATAAAATATATTAATTATCTTTTTTTGGTGTTTTGTTATCTTCCGAGAGGTTTTTTTTTAGGTACCACATGTCCATTATTTTCTTAGTTATTCTTTCAATGTCTTTGTTGGCAAATACGTTGTTGATGAGGACTTGCGTGGCCCTTTCCAACTCTGAGTGCACGGCCCTCCAGTTGTTGTAGTGTGTGAGGGATCTTCTAATAAAGGCACCTATTGTAGAATCCTTGTACCTCTGAGGACACTCACTTGATCCATTTAGGCAATGTCCTTGATTGGTGGATTTAACTTCCTGGACCTCTTAGCAAACACCAGCTCGAAAGGAACGATTGGATCGTTGGACGTAGAGAATCTCTTTACCCAGCGTTAGGAGGTCCGCCCACTACGGTGTTGGGGCGCAAACTGAAGACGTCACGCACCTCTCAGTCAATGGGAGAACAGACTTTACCTAACCCGCAGCAATCCAGCCAATCACTATCCACCATCTGGGTATAAAAGTTGCTGATCTTCATGGACCGGTTACCAGAGCCTCGATAACCCTAGGAATCTGACAAGAGCGGAAAAAGTCGCGCTGCATCGTCTCCGGCTGGGTTATTGCGTCAGGGAGGAGCTACAGGAAGATTTCGTCACCCAAGAGTGCATCCACTGTGGCCACCCCGCCCGCCACCCACTCGCCCACTACCTACTTCACTGTCCTGCTACCATCAGTTTGAGACAGACCGTCCCGCAGCCCTGGGAGGCTGCTGAGGGTGGTGCGAGTAACTCCGCCACCCCGATAGTAAAACGACGCCCCTAGGCAGCGCTAAAATAGCCACCCAGACCAGCGGCGGGCTCCACCATAGCCCGCAATAAAAATAAAACCTAACCTATGGAATATCCATTACTTCCCTGCCCATTTCTCCCGAGCTTCGACCATCAACCGCCCTTAATCGCTCACGAAAAAGTGCATTGGCAATAGTCCTCTTTTATACACTACTATCTTTTCATTTTCTTACAGACATTCTTCCCCTCCCATAAAAACCGATCCCGCGCGAGCGGGTGGTCTTCTCTCGCAAGTCGCAAGTCGAAAGTCGCATTACTTCAGTTGCCACTGAAGAAGCACCAGGAGGTGTGAAAACGCGTTTTGGCTTTCGACTATGCCTATTTCTATCTCATAGCATACGGCGAATTACTCGGACTCCTGCCTATGGAAGGCAAAGTCGCCGTACGAAAGCGAGAAAAAATTGACAAAAAGCTTTGGCACAACAAGCTTGCCATTTCATTCAATGAAATATGCTTGAGAGAGAATCTCCTGCCCATTTATACGAAGAATATATATACATATATATACATATATATATATATATATATATATATGTATATGTGTTATACATATTGTAACGTAATATTAGATATTACGTCATATGTGTAATTATGTTATAGAATTGTGTTCCTTTGTATTACATAAATATGTTCATATTTCTTGTCTATGTATGTATTGTAACAATGTTAAGCAGTAACGCCCGTCCACTATATGTAATCTTGCCTACGTGCGGAGAAAGGTGCGCACTCTTGTAGAACAAACAGACAAGCGAAATCCTGAATAGTTCGGAGCGCACAGATTTGACAGTTACTAAATAAGTAGATTGTTCAAGCGAGTCGAGGGTCTTAAACTACCCATGTTGACGTGTGTTAACTTACCCTCCTCCCCCCTTTGCGCTCACCCGCACCCTTCACCGGAAGTATCCCGCTTCCGGTCCAATGGTATATAAGCGGTGGAAATCACTCACACCTTGTCATTTCCCGCATATTGATCTCTTGATAAAAATACAAGTTTGGACTCATGAGACGATTGGTGGGAAGTGAACACCCTTTTTGCCTACATTACGTGTCTTATATACATTGCATTGCATTATACTTATATTTGTACTTATTACTTATTTTGATACATGTTCCTGATCTCTTTGTACTTAGATAGTACCATATTGTATACGTATCTTGTGTTTCTTATTTGAACGATACTTTCCATATTCTTATAATCATGTAACGGTCTCATTGACCCTACTGCCCATTCTATTTTTGTGTTGATTGCCTGTAAATATTTTCCATGATATTGATAATTTCGTTTACTAGTTTTATCGCTAGTTTAATATTCCTTTCCTGGAATCTTCTTTGTTACCTTTACTTCTAGTCTTACGAATTATCTAAGCCCTGACCAGATAGTTCAGTCCCACAGTGGCTTCTAGAAGTGAGCTGGTTCTTAAGCACTTATCCGTTATACGTAACGTCTCTTCAGATAACCAGCCCGTCCCGTAACAAAGTGGCGACCTTGCCAGGATATTTTATCAGGTATTTAACACATTCTTTTAGAGATGGATGATATAATTCAAGAATTCGTTCAAAATCCCAAGGTAAGTTTCTTAAAGAAACAAACTAAAGACACTTTGATAGAAATAGGCAAGCACTTTGGAGTAGACATTGATACAAGTTTGCGAAAGAAAAAATTTCTTCAGGAACTCGTTGAAAATCTGATCGAAGATGATATCTTATCTCCAGAAGAGGTTAAAGCTATACAAATTCCTTCAAATAGGTTAGAAATAGAGGCACGACTAACCGAACTTAAGATTAAGGAGATTATAGTTAAAGGTCAGGAGAGTAGAAATTGAGGAGGAAGCTAAATTGAAACAAATACAAATGGAGGCAGAATTTAAAGCTAAAGAGGAGGAAACTAAACTGAAACAAATGCAAATTGAGGCAGAATCTAAAGCTAGAGAAGAGGAAGCTAAAGTGAAACAAGTAGCTAAAGAGGACGAAACTAAAATCAAATTGGCAGAATTTAAAGCTAGAGAAGAGGAAGCTAAAGTGAAACAAGTAGAGTTAGAATTAAAGAAGACAGAAGTAGAAGCTAAGATTGTTGATAGACAACCCGTAGTTCAGGAAGGTCATATAGATATTTCCAAGTATGTAAAACTTTTACCCCAATTTTCAGAAGGAGAGCCAGAAATTTTCTTTCTTCAGTGGGAAAAATTGGCGCTACAGTTACAAATCCCTAAAGAAAATTGGCCATTAATCATTCAAACACAATTTAAGGGTAAGGCTCAGCAAATTTATACTTCTCTTTCAGAAGCAGAAAGCGAGTATGATAATATGAAAGCTTGTATTTTAAAAGCTTATGAACTAATACCAGAGGCCTATAGACAGAAATTCCGTAATTATAGGAAAACACCTCAGTTAACATACGTAGAATATGCGGCTCAACAAGAGAGGTTATTCAATAGGTGGTGTTTGGCTAGTGAAACGGATACCTTAGATAGACTTAAACAGTTGATTTTATTGGAGCAGTTTAAGAATACCTTAGAGACAGATCTTAGGATTTTTATAGATGATCATGTTCCCGAAACTTTAACTAAAGCTGCTGTATTGGCTGATGAGTTCACACTAAATCATAAACCTAAGTCAAGACAAATGGAATCCCAAAAGTCAAAGTCATATATTCCAGATTCAACAAAATACTCTGATCCTTGGTCCCCAAAGAAACACTTTGAAAATCAGTCTAGCCCATCACATTTCAGTTACAGGTCTGATTTCAATCAATATCCTCCAAACCAACCTTGGCAAAGAATGGACAGGTTTAAGACTAATCCCCCTGTAACTTGTTCATATTGTAAAAAGGCTGGCCATCACATTTCAAATTGCAGAAAGAGACTGGCACCCTCATTCTCCAATAAGACACCAACTCTTGTAAGTAATATAAAATCAGATGATTCAAAATCCTCTATTCAGGATACACTACCAAAGAAGCCGGTATTGTCAAGTAATGTAGAACCCCCCCCATCAGATCATGATCCTTGTTTCAAACCATTTGTATCTTCAGGAACTATATCTCATAGTAGTAGTTCACAACAATATCCTATTTCCATACTCCGAGACACAGGAGCAAAGCAAAGTCTGATTTTATATTCTGTCTTGCAGAATCTGGGTGAGTCATATACAGGTTATGATATATTGATAGAAGGAGTTGGAGGAATTGTAAAATGTCCATTACATAATGTTTTCTTGCGGTCTGATTTAACAACCGGAATGGTTAAAGTAGCAGTAGTAGACTCTCTTCCCATAGTAGGAATATCCTTATTGTTGGCCAATGACATCGCTGGAAGCAAAGTCATTTCTCCCTTAATAACAAATAACCCTAAGACCTCAGTAGAACCTTCAGATAACTTACAGTTGTTTCCCGCTTGTGCTGTAACCAGATCTCAGTACAAGAAATCTGAAGAGACCTATAATTTAGAATCCCTATTCTCCCAAACTGACCCATCTTCTTCTTCACCAGTTTCTCTATCTAGAGCAGAATTAATCAAAGAACAGAAGTCAGATCCTTCTCTTAAAAATTTGTACGAGTTTGTTTCATCTCCAGAAGAAGTTGAAAATATGTCACGAGGTTTCTATATAGAAAACGGAGTCCTAATGCGAAAATGGAGAGCATCCACCGCAACCGCTGACCAGCCATGGCAAGTAAGGAATCAAATAGTCCTCCCTCTTGGTTTCAGGAATAATGTTCTAAGATTGGCTCATGATACTCCCTTAGCAGGTCACTTAGGGGTAAGAAAGACCTTGTTCAACATAACCCAACATTTCCATTGGCCCACGGTTGTCAAAGATGTTGCCTAATATTGTAAAACATGTCATACATGTCAACTTGTAGGTAAGCCCAACCAGAAAATTGTAGAAGCTCCACTCCATCCCATTCCTGTAATGGAAGAGCCATTTAAAAAAATTCTTATTGACTGTGTAGGACCTTTACCTCCTTCAAGTAAAGGAAATCAGTACATTCTCACAATCATGTGTATGAGCACTCGTTTTCCAGAAGCAATTCCTTTGAGAAATGTTGAAATATTTCACTATAGTAGGATTTCCCAAGAACATTCAAAGTGATCAAGGAAGTAATTTTCTTTCCAACAAGTTTAGAGAAACTCTTGTAACACTAGGTATAAATCATGTAACTTCCTCCGCCTATCATCCTCAATCACAAGGTGCTCTAGAGCGCTTTCACCAAACGCTCAAGACAATGTTAAGAATCTTCTGTGCTGAGAACACTCGAAATTGGGAAGACGGACTCCCCTTTTTGTTGTTCGCCACCCGAACAACAATTCAAGAAAGCCTTGGATTCAGCCCGTCAGAATTAGTCTTCGGTCATGAAGTCCGTGGTCCCCTAAAGATACTTCATGAACAATGGATGAAAGAAGAACCACCAGTTCCTTCTTTGAAATACGTGTCCCAGGTCACCGAGAAGTTGTTAGAAGCTTGGAAGTTGGCAAGAGAGAACTTGACGAATGCTCAACGAGTAATGAAAGGTCGGTATGATAAAAATTCTAAACTTAGAACTTTCTCTCCAGGAGATCAAGTGTTACTTTATCTTCCCATACCAGGAGATCCATTGCAGGGTAAATACAAAGGAACCTATGAAGTC
>NC_134812.1:45419395-45424395 GCF_046742065.1 Oratosquilla oratoria
GTAAAGATCATGTGTCAGACTGCTATTTCTGCATGACTAATCTTAAAGGAGTCAACCGCAAGAACAAGCATTGTATTCAGTATCCTAATGTTCCGTCTGCCATACGACCAGTCCCTCATGGTCCAGGCCTTCCCGTTCCCGAGCCAGATGTTGCAATGGAATCTAGCTCTGAATCGGAATCTGATAACGCACTAGACAGGGCAGAGGGTGGAGAATACATGCCAGAAGAGAATGACCGGCCAGTGCCTCTAACACAAGCAGATCTCAATGACCTGACACGGGATCTAAACCTATCAAAGGAATCAGCACAGCTTCTGGGTTCTCGTCTTCGTGAGAAAAATTTGCTAGCACCTGAGACAACCTTCTTTTGGTACCGAGAGCGTGAAAGAGAATTTAGACAGTTCTTCACAGCCCAGAAGGACTCGTCATTAGTTTACTGCAACAACATTGCTGGTTTGATTCAATCAATGGGGCTGGACTATGCTGCTACTGAATGGAGACTGTTCATCGACTCTTCTATTTCCTCAATTAACATCCAATTTCATCGGTGATTTCAAAATGCCCTACTGAGCGACAAAGAGCCCAACACAAAACAAGCAATCAATAAGTAGATCAACAGTCCAATAGATAAATAAATAAATAAATAAATAAATAAATAAATAAAGAAAGAAAGAAAGAAAGAAAGAAAGAAAGAAAGAAATAGGGAGATAGATAGACAAGTAAAAATAGATTAATAAATAGATAAAAAAGATAGATATGCATATGAAAACAAATTATATAAATAAAGAAATGGATAAGTAGATAAATGAATAGATTATATTTAAATAAAAAGTAAATTAGTTATATACGCAGCCTCCAGTAGGAGCTAAGATACAAATGAACAGGTGAATAGATGACTAAGTAACTAATAAGACAAAAGAATCAAAAGATAAAAAAATGAGAATATAAATAAAAAGGCGATTAAGTAATTATATACAAAGTAGATAAGTAGATCAAACAAACAGATACATAAGTAAATGAATAGCTACATGACTAAGCATGTGAATAGTAACAGAATAAATCACGAAGATTTTTTTCGTTCATAAAAAATAACAATTCGTTCTTTTGTCAGCTCTTTTGTGTAAAAGCAAAAGGGATTTCTAAATTTGAATATATAACGGAAGATGAAAAAAAAATCAGACGGCAATCAAGAAAAACGATATTCAAAAATGGCTAACGCGCTGCAAGGGTTTAACTTTATGTATGTAAACAAGTAATATATATATAAAAAACATTTACGTGCAATCCATAGCAACGAAAGCCTTTTCCAAATCATAGAATGCAAAAGATCACACAGGCTAAGATAGAACAGGGAAAGTTATGTAATATTTGGTTATGATTGTGATTTCCAGCATACTGGAAACGAATTAAGCGGTTTTTTTATGCAATTACGATGGCTTTGTAAATCTATTTGTGATACCCTCATGTTTTAGCTCCGCCCCCTTCTTAGTTTTGATAACTAATGTTTCCTAATTGGAGAGTTATAGTAAGGCACAGTAAGTTACAATCGTAAAGCATGGTTGGATAAAAAAAAAATCTACAGCATTTTGCTTGGGTTTAGTATGATTGTTTTTTTTTTCTATATTGCTATTATCCATTTCTTTTAAAATATTAAAGACTTGAATAAGACCCCCTATGTTTCATTTTTTTTCTTTTCCTAAGAGAGGTTAAAATGTTTTGAGCGATTTCGTACATTTTGTTTCTTGTGTTCGATATGAGTTCTGTGGCCCGTAATTGCACTCTTTTTCAATCTACCAGTGTCCGCAATGAAATCAAGGAACTACAACGAAACAGCATATTCCAAATGTGGACGGAGCAGTATTCTATACAATTGGCTGATGATTGCTGGACTTCTGAAGTGAAAAGATTGAATTACCATTTCCAGCATCCTATTTGCTTTCTTTGAGGCATATAATGACCAGATGGCTTAAGGAGTTTACTGATAATTACACCAATATTCTATTTTAATCCTTTTTTTAATCAACTATTGTCATATCGAGCATAATTTTTACCTATATACATAACTTTACACTTAATTGAGTTATATCTTATATAACACTTTTGAGACCATTGGTCTAGTTTGTATAAATCTCCTTGAATATTCTTTTAATTTGAGTGATCATTTCCTATTCGGTACATTTTAGTATCTATCAAAGCAGAAATGTGTCAATTTGCATACTTGACTTGTCCCGTGTAAACGAGACTTTAAGGAGGGCAACAGAACGGAGGGACATTAGAAGTTAAAATGGATCAGCATTCTTTCCTCTATGAAAATCAGTCCCCAACCATGAAATGATCATGCGTAGCTCTGGTCCGTAGGGTTGTCACTAAACTTCCTAAAATATTGACAACACGAAACTTTTATAGTTAAAATATCATATGGGTGTTTTAGGACAAGCTCGATCACCACATACTCACCGTTGGTGATGTTGCTCTTGAAAGAGAGTGAGGAGGGGATGCATCCATGGATTGCAAATGCTCTTTCTGGATTGCAGGGTAAGCGAGCGAGACGTACACGCCTCTGCGTAGCCTACGCCGTCAGCTTTGCTAATGAGAATTCTTGGCGATCCATGCCGGGCGGGAGGCTCGCAATCGCTCCTGCGGATAGCATGAGCTTTTGCTGTTGTTGTGTTCTGATGGAATTCTTTGTTGTTCCTGCTACTGTCGTTGCTGCTACTGCCTGGTGTTGATAATATTAATGTTAAGGTTTTTGTTAATCTTCTTCTTCTTCTTCTTCTTCTTCTTCTTCTTCTTCTTCTTCTTCTTCTTCTTCTTCTTCTTCTTCTTCTTCTTCTTCTTCTTCTTCTTCTTCTTCTTCTTCTTCTTCTTCTTCTTCTTCTTCTTCTTCTTCTTCTTCTTCTTCTTCTTCTTCTTCTTCTTCTTCTTCTTCTTCTTCTTCTTCTTCTTCTTCTTCTTCTTCTTCTTCTTCTTCTTCTTCTTCTTCACGTTCTTCTTCTTCTTCTTCTTCTTCTTCTTCTTCTTCGCGTTCTTCTTCGCGTTCTTCTTCTTCGCGTTCTTCTTCTTCTTCTTCTTCTTCTTCTTCTTCTTCTTCGCGTTCTTCTTCTTCGCGTTCTTCTTCTTCGCGTTCTTCTTCTTCTTCGCGTTCTTCTTCTTCGCGTTCTTCTTCTTCGCGTTCTTCTTCTTCGCGTTCTTCTTCTTCTTCTTCTTCTTCTTCTTCGCCGTCTTCTTCTTCTTCTTCTTCTTCTTTATCGCTTTCTTTTATTCTTTGCGTTCTTCTTCTTCGCGTTCTTCTTCTTCGCGTTCTTCTTCTTAGCGTTCTTCTTCTTCTTCTTCTTCTTCTTCTTCTTCTTCTTCTTTTTCTTCTTCTTCTTCTTCTTCTTCTTCGCGTTCTTCTTCTTCTTCGCGTTCTTTTTCTTCTTCTTCGCGTTCTTCTTCTTCTTCGCGTTCTTCTTCTTCTTCTTCTTCTTCGCGTTCTTCTTCTTCTTCTTCTTCTTCTTCTTCGTGTTCTTCTTCTTCGCGTTCATCGCCTTCTCCTTCTTCTTCTTCGCGTTCTTCTTCTTCTTCGCGTTCTTCTTCTTCTTTGCGTTCTTCTTCTTCGCGTTCTTCTTCTTCACGTTCCTCTTCTTTGCGTTCTTCTTCTTCGTCCTCTTCTTCTTCGCGTTCTTCTTCTTCGTGTTTTTCTTTTTCTTCTTCTTCTTCATCTTCTTCGCGTTCTTCTTCGCGTTCTTCATTTTCTTCTTCTTCTTCTTCTTCTTCTTCTTCTTCTTCTTCTTCTTCTTCTTCTTCTTCTTCTTCTTCTTCTTCTTCTTCTTCTTCTTCTTCTTCTTCTTCTTCTTCTTCTTCTTCTTCTTCTTTTTCTTCTTCTTCTTTTCTTCTTCTTCTTCTTCTTCTTCTTCTTCTTCTTCTTCTTCTTCTTCTTCTTCTTCTTCTTCTTCTTCTTCTTCTTCTTCTTCTTCTTCTTCCTCACGTTCTTCTTCTTCTTCTTCTTCTTCTTCTTCTTCTTCTTCTTCTTCTTCTTCTTCTTTGCGTTGTTGTTGTTGTTGTTGTTGTTGTTGTTGTTGTTGTTGTTCTTCTTCTTCTTCTTCTTCTTCTTCTTCTTCTTCTTCTTCTTCTTCTTCTTCTTCTTCTTCTTCTTCTTCTTCTTCTTCTTCTTCTTCTACTACTTCTTCTTCTTCTTCTTCTTCTTCTTCTTCTTCTTCTTCTTCTTCTTCTTCTTCTTCTTCGCGTTCTTCTTCTTCTTTTCTTCTTCTTCGCGTTCTTCTTCTTCTTCTTCTTCTTTTCTTCTTCTTCGCGTTCTTCTTCTTCTTCTTCTTCTTCTTCTTCTTCTTCTTCTTCTTCTTCTTCTTCTTCTTCCTCTTCCTCTTCCTCTTCCTCTTCCTCTTCTTCTTCTTCTTCTTCTTCTTCCTCAGCTTCTTCTTCCTCTTCTTGCTGGTGCTGTCGTTGTTGTCATCACTGACATCATTATTGTTATTGTTGCCGTCATCAGGGTCGTCTTTTCGTCGTTGCCATCGCCATCATCGTCTTCGTTGTCAATGCCTTTGTTGATGTTGCTGTCAGTGTCGTTGTCGTTATCAAGAGCGACGTCGATGTCGATGTCGACGTCGATCTTGCCAATTAGGCCTAGGTTAGCCTGTCGGTTGAGAGATGAAGGACGAATTGTGCCTGACCTTGAACATCTACGTTGTCCTTGAGCAAGACCTGTCGCAGCGATTGCGAGCTTGCTAATTTGTACCTGCAGAGCGCCTTTTGCCCCCCAAAAGGTTATAGGTTCTCTAGTACAGAATCTGAGTAGAGGATTAATTGAAACCAAAAGCTACACTTCTACAGAGTTACACGAGCTCTTGAGACAATGGATCACTACCACGGCCCTCTAGTCAAGGCCACGGGGACAGGCGCTGTCACAGATGGCCACGGTATCAAATCCTTCCATGCCAGTTTTTCCAAACGTCTCTTTCCCTTTCATTGTCCTGCTTGTTTTATTCGCGTAGACTAAGTTCTAC
>NC_134812.1:45429395-45441895 GCF_046742065.1 Oratosquilla oratoria
CTTTTTACCTTGCGTAACCTTTAAAATAGAATGTAAGTCTCAAGGAACCCCTGCTAAAAAAACAACACATATATCATATCTTTATCAGTTTATTTACATCGTAATAATAGGTTAGATAGGATGATGTCTGTATTACATTATTACAATAACCAAGAATATGTCGTGCGCGTTTAATCATATTATGTATATGAAATTAAATAAAAAATCAAAAGTTCATTAGCTTATCTCATCTGTTCTCACGGAACCCTTAGGGACCTTTTGAGTAACCTTAGGGTTCCGGGGAATTGGTTGAGAAACGCTGGTTTAGAGCATTCTTAGTTTCACCCATGTACCCCCTTCGCTTTAATCCTCAGTTGGGAGCACACGCCAGGGAGCTCGCTACTACCTCACTCATACACCATCGCCAGTCCCCACGGATAAACTTGCACCAGGCATTAATTGTATAGACGTCCCTTTTGTCTCCTCCATCCAGAGTTGTCTCTTGTAGAGACAACGCTGAATAGGATCAACGTCAGGGAAATTAGTCACATGACCATATAGCCAGAGTTGACGTTTGCGAATAATGCTGAAGGTAACCAGACTATGCTGAGTCTCACAGTACGGTTTCTGGTTTGTTACAAAAGCCTTCGAGCTATGCTCCATGGCACTTGGTACCAAAAACATCAAGACACCTCTTCAAATCAGCATTTCATCTCCATATCTCACAACTGTACAGCAGGAGAGGAAGTACAAGTGACTTGAAGATTCGGATTTTAGTCTGTAATAAGGGAAAAGTAACCTACAAGATAACATTTCGTTGTATACATTTGTAAGTAGTGAAGTGAAAGAGTACATATGTAATAAGGGAAAAGTAACCTACAAGATAACATTTCGTTGTATACATTTGTAAGTAGTGAAGTGAAAGAGTACATACCAAAGACAAGTGCAAGCATGCAAAAAATGTCATATGATAATAATAATCCGTTCAGTGCGTACCACTGATCAGCCCCTTAATGAAAATCGTCTGGGCCAAAACAATATTCTTAAGTAACTCCAATTAAACTCACTGGCCGAACGGGTTAAGGCGTCTTTACTTGCGGCGGAGGTCAAGGGGATGGCGGTTCGAACCTTACCACCGGCGAAGTTGAACCAAGAGCATCTAATTTAATATAATATAAAAGATAAGTCTCCGTGGTCCAGGGTGATTTCGTCGATTTTGTTAAAACCCTTCAAGTGCTCAGTCGGCGTGGCAATCTGCGGACACCTCCCTGTAAGCCTATTTCGCACATGTGTAGATCATCATCCTATGCGATATGTTGTTACAGGGGACAGCTAGATGTCTGCAACGGGAGCCATATTGTCGTTATTCAAATGGAGGTTGGAGGTACGAGTACATTTGCTATTGTGTTTGCGAATTTGATGATTAACATTATATATACTACTAATAAAAATTAAACCATTTCAAAGGTGATATTTTAAAAATGTTACATGTCTTGGAAAGGGGGGTCTGTAAGTCCTCCGAGTTTGTAAGTTCTCCGAGGCAGCCTTTCAAGGCTGTAAGTTCTCCGGGGGTGCAAATTCTCCGAGGGTGCAAGTCCTCCGAGGGTGCAAGTCCTCCCAGGGTACAAATCCTCCGAGGGTGCAAGTCCTCCGAGGGTGCAAGTCCTCCGAGGGTGCAATTCTTCCGAGGGTGCCAGTCCTCCGAGGGTGCAAGTCCTCCGAGGGTGCAGGTCCTCCGAAGTTGTAAGCCCTTCGAGGCTGCAAGTCCTCCTAGGTCGTAAGTCCTACGAGGGTGCAAGTCCTCTGAAGTTGCAAGTCCTACGAGGTTGTAAATCCTCCAAGGTAAATCCTCCAAGGTAATAAGTCCTCTAAGGTAATAAGTCCTCCAAGGTAATAAGTACTCCAAGGCAACAAGTCCTCAGTGGTCGCAAGTCCTCAGTGGGCGCAAGTCCTCAGTGGTCTCAAGTCCTCAGTGGTCGCAAGTCCTCAGTGGTCGCAAGTCCTCACTGGTCGCCATGTTCCCTTGAACTGACCAGGAAAAAATGTTCCTTGGGTTCGGCTTCGGCCTCGGCCTCGGGGCGGAACCCCAATATGGGATCCCCAGCACGGGATCCCTATCGTGGGATTAGAGCGCGGAGCGCTGTTTACGCAGCCAAGCCCCCGGCGAAGCCCGCGGCTTGTGGTTCATTAAATTTCATGTTACAAAGTCCTCTGTAAAGGGACATTGTCTTACACTTCCGACAGGGGGAGTTTGTGACATTAAACCGTGTCATCATCACCATTAACCCCATTTGGTATTAATATCTTAATTTACTAACCTAGTTGTTTCTGGAGTTCCTTCCTACTGAATAAGATCGGGCTGGGTAGAATTTTTAGAGTAACACGAGCATAAAAGAACCGAGATAGTATCTTAAAGAAATCATTTGACCTTCGCTATAGCATAACATCTGCAGTAGAATACGATACGGATGAATAAAAAATCACGTAAGCATTTTTGGGCATATGGGGATATTGCCTAAATGATGATGACATTGTTAGTTTGTTATCTTTATTAGTTAGAAGAAACCTCTGGAGCAGAGTGGAATAGATGCCTACATTCCTCCACCAGACGATTTTATTCAGTTTGAAGATACCGGTGGTGCAAAAGAGAATAAAGAATTTTATATGGTCAAAGACCCATCTGGTGTTGTTCTGTCAGGGGGAGCTGAACACGTACAGGAGGAAATTGGAAACAAAAGTGGGCCATGCACAGTCTGCGCCACCACGCAAAGACTGTCTTGGAACCCTTTGCTTTTTTAACCCTATTTGCACCAATAAAGCCCAAATATCAATACCATTGATAGTAACTCGCGCTTTGTGTGTTCATTGTATTTTACCTTTAAACAATCCTGTATTTACCAAATTGCCAAAGGAACGCTAAGAAAGGCTTGGCTTTTAGTTCTTTTGCAGTAGGTCGTTTCTTGGACAAATATAGGTGAAGGTAATAGGCAAGAACTGGTTAACCAATAGAGTGGTTAACGAATGAATATACTTTGTAGCCATGTAGCGAAAACTGAAACAATTTGTTATCTTAAGAGAATATTAGATATCTTTATTGGTGGGAGTGAAAGGTGGTAAGGGACACGGGACTGCCCAGTGTAGGAATTTGATTACTTGCAGTTTTCTCCTTTGGTTCTGACTTTTGTAGCGAAAGGGTAATAGGCTCTCTCGACTACCCCTTTCGCACCGGGTGTTGACACATTCCCCTGCATTCTGACTGTCGCCAAGCTAATTTATTCGTTTCTTTGACATCCCTTTGGAAATTGAAATCAAAGTAGTAGTAAAGACCTCTGCCTTCCATTTGTTCTGGCTACCGCCAGGCTATTTCATTCATCTTCGATGCATCCCCTCGCTAGTCAAGGATGTAGGAAAATGAAATGATAGTTTAGCAGGGAGCTATTGCCACCAAGGGAAGGGATATATATCTGGATTTGTATCGTGACTCTGGTGGCAACTAAAGGAAACTGTACATGCAAAAAGGTAAATATACAAATGAACCTTGAGCCCACATTCATTGTATTCTGGCTGTTCATGGGTGATTTGACTACAAGTCATGGAATTCCTAGACCCTTATCCCCGTAGTCAAAGTGTTATGGATATCTTGATATATGCATACATACATACATACATACATACATACATACATACATACATACATACATACATACATACATACATACATACATGCATGCATGCATGCATGCATGCATACATACATACATACATACATACATATACATACATACATACATACATACATACATATATACATACATACACACCTACATACATACATACATGCATGCATGCATACATATATCAACGGCTTCTTCCCCCTTACAAGGGAGGTAGCCAAAAAAACAAAGGCATAAGATTCACTCCCACCCATTTCATGCCCACCCACTCCACTCTCATTCACCCCGCTCCTTCCCTCTTATCTTGGCGGCATCTCGACCACCACCGCTCTGGGTCAAGCAGAGATGCAAAAAAATATATATATATATATATATATATATATATATATATATATATATATATATATTCTGTCTTAGATATCTCGGCAGGAATCAAGCATATTGCAATTGTTTCTAGATTATAAAAAAAACAGTATACTCCTCAAACATAGTTTTTTATGATTTTAGGTCATTTCCCATTTTTTATTTGTCATGATTTGATGTATTTTATTGATTTTACAATGAACCTGTTCCATCTTTAACTCTCAAACACATGTGTGTTAATAATATGCCTTTGATGGTGGTGATATATAAGCGTTTTCTGCCTATTTGGTGTAGTTTCTGGAATTTTGTCTCATAAGAGGTTTGGCACCACTATGACTGAGATTTGGCGACTTTGTAAATTTTTCATGTTTGTTATCAGTCCTGTACTCTGTTGTTCTGTGGGTAGTGTGAGTAAAACCTACAATGCCAGGCAGGATGAAGACTCCAGTTGCCAAATTATTCAAAGATGTCCCAAGTGATGGAAAATTGGCAAAAGTGAAATGCTTATTTTGCTCGACAGTGCATACATACATACATACATATACATATACCAAAGAGAAGGGCATAGAAATCACTCCCACCCATTTCATTTCCTATATATTCCACTCCCCTCCACCCTCCTTCCTATCTTGGCACCTCCTGGATGATGGGTCATCCCTGCATCCTGTCCACTGCCCTGGGTCAGAAACAGTGTCGCAAGACACAGCGCATCCACAGCAAGGCCGCTTCATAAATTAGGCGACCCCCCCTCTACGTCCCCTCATGCAGGAAAGGAGAAGACGGGGAGAAATACCTTCGGGCTGCGTCAAAATTTTACTCATACATACTTCCTCACCCCCCATCCCCCACCCACTCCCCCTCATGCATCACAGCACCATCTATACACAACCCTTCTCCATTCACCCCTATCTTCTGTCCTCTCCCGTCCTTCCTCTACAGACATTCCTCTCTTTTGTAAAGCCCCTTTCACCCCATCCATCCATCTCATCCTAGGACGCCCCCTCTTATTCACTCCTTTCACCTCTGCCTTCCACACTTCTTTTACTAATCTTTCTTCACTCATTCTTTCCATGTGTCCAAACCATCCTAATACTCTTTCATCCACCCTATCTCCCAGCTCCCTTTCCACCCCTGTTCTCCTCCTCACCTCCTCATTTCTCACGCTATCTAGCCTAGTAACCCGTATCATACTTCTCAGACATTTCATCTCAAACACATTCAAACTCCTTCTCTCTTCCTCTCTCACGTTCCATGTTTCTGCCACGTACATTGCTGTTGGCACAATCACTCCTTCATATAACCTCCTCTTAGCATCCATTCCCAGATGTCTATTTCTCATTACACTTTTTAATCCACCAAGGCATTTACTCACTTCTCTCAATCTACATTCTACCTCCACCCCCACTCCTCCCTTTCCTGTCACATTCGCACCTAAGTATCTGAAACTATCCACTTCCTCCAGATTCTCACCCTTAATGCTCACTTCCAACCTAATGTCACTCTCTCCCCTTGTACATCTCATCACCTTACTTTTGCCCACATTTATCTTCAGCTTCTTCTTTCACACATCTTCTCAAACTCTGTCACTAACTTCCTCAATCCCTTCTCTGATCCTGCTACAAGCGCAGTGTCGTCAGCAAACAACAGCTGGCTCACCTCCCACTTTTCTCCATTTTCTTTAATCATCTCCAACCCCTGACCCACTACCCTTGCATTCACCTCTCGCACCACCCTATTTATGTAAAGATTGAACAGCCAGGGCGACATAACACACCCCTGACGAAGTCCCACCTTTACCTCAAACCATTCATTCTCTCCATTTCTAATCCTAACGCAAGCTCTACTACTCTCATAAAAACTCTTGACTGCTCTTCACAGCTTTCCTCTTATCCCATATATCTGCAGTACCTCTCACAGTGCCTTCCTGTCTACCCTGTCATAAGCCTTTTCCAGATCCATAAAAGCCAAAAAAAGATCCTTATCTTTTCCTATACCTTTCTCAGATATCTGTCTTACCACAAAAATCTGATCTACACATCCCCTACCTGTCCTAAAACCACACTGTACCTCACCAATTTCTCCCTCTGTTCCTCTCCTAATCCTCTAAATCAAGACCCTCCCATAAGCCTTCCCAACTACACTTAACAAGCTGATCCCCCTGTAACTACTACACTCACACTTGTCCCCCTTTCCCTTGTAAAGCGGAACTATACAGGCACTCCTCCAGTCCTCCGTCACTCTACCCTCTCTTAAACAAACATCAAATAACCTCACCATCCAGTCCACCATAACTGCACCTTCTTTCTTCAGACATTCTGCATGGCATCCATCCAACCCAGGTGCCTTACCTGCTCTCATCATCTTAACAGCTGCTTTCACTTCATTCTTCCCTATTTCTCCTCCATTTTCCTCACTCATCACTCTCATTTTCTTAGCGCTACCCACTGCAACTACCTTTCCCTCCCTATCCTCCTTCACATTTAGCAACTCCCTAAAATACTCTGCCCACCTTCCTCTCACTGCCTTCTCTTCCATTATCATCTCTCCATCTGCACCTTTTACCTTTTCTTCTCTACTTGAAATGTGGTGAAAAAATCAAGAAGTATTTGACATGTGGTAAAGGCCAAAAAACAGTTCTTACTGATACTGAAACTACTGAGGAAAGATCACAAGGCATAGACAGTGACTCAGACATGGAACTGCAGTTGCTCTTGCATGATACAAGTGCAACATGTACAAACACTCATACAATGCAAAGGACATTAGATAATTAATTTTTCACAAGTCCGATTCCGATGGCTCTGCCTAGATCTGACACAGCCACAGGCACAACAAGTAGACCTGGATCATCTGTCTCTGTCAGTTCTGGGATCACTCCAGTGACTTCCACTCTTGCCAAAGCCAAAAAGTTAACACAGCAGAAGACTGCTTCATACAAATATGTTGACAAGATGATAGAAACACAAACAGTAAATATATACTATGCTATAGTTATATATTGTATATACTAATGTGTCTCCAATGTCAACATTCAGTAATCTGTCTATCAGTATCATGATTAATGGAAATCAAATGCATTACAGGAAGAAGCTCAGTTGCAGTTAGCCCGGGCTATCTATGCAAGTGGCTGTCCACTAAGCATGGTGGGTAATAAGTTGTGGGCAAAGTTCTTCAAGACTCTGAGGCCATCTTTCAAGATTCCGAGCCGGGACTCAATCTCAAACAATCTTCTTGAGAGGGTCTACCAGGAGTGTTCTGTAACTGTTAAGGAACTAGTAGCATCTGCTTCTAGTGTTGCAGTAATGTGTGATAGTTGGACTAATGTCAGGTAAGAACTGTAGGAATATGTAACATCATTATGTCACTTATTATTCCTAATAAATTGTTATAAATAATTATTGCCCTAATTAATCCTAAAATACTGGATAATTACAGGAATGAGGGGATCATAAACTTCAATGTGATAGTGCCAAGGCCCATATTTTGGAGCAGCATTGCAACGGGTTAGTTTCAGTTAAAATAGCAGTCAACTACAACTCAATTACAAAATTAACTTTGACTATAGAATAAAGTATTTCACATAAACATCCCATCTTAAGAAGATATTAACATTGATTGATAATCAATTCTCTGTATTCCGGTTTTCATTAGTTTTCTACTTTTGGAATATGCCGCAATATCTAATTATAGCTTCTGTTTTATTATTAGGTGCAGAAAGCCACACTTGGCAGTACATAGCAGAACTCCTGAAGAAAGTAGTGGATAACATTGGGCTATTGAAAGTGTTAGGGGTCTGCACAGATAATACCTCTAATATGAAAAAGGCTTGGGAACGGCTTCAGTTAGAGTATCCCCACATAAAACCATATGGTTGCATGGCTCATACTTTGCAGTTAATATTCACAGCCCAAAAAAAGATCAAGTCTACAGAAAATATCCAGTCTGACTGCATAAGTTTGCAAAGCAGTCAAACAGTCCCAAAAGCTCACTGCTCTGCTCAAACATCAACAGCAGTCACCACAGGGGCAACAGCAGACACTACAACTGCCTGTTAAAACAAGGTAAGAATTATTAGTATATTACTCATTGCTAAAGATCACAACTTGCAAAATAGTATTTGAAATCTCATTTTTATGCCAGTAAACTTACTGAGAATTATTTATTAATGGTATATTTAATTTAATGTTTCTCATGGCTGAGCTGTTTTGAATTGAGAATTCATACTGGTATTAATATTGTTGTCTTCCTTTGTTTCAGATAGGGATCCATTATCCAGTGTCTGAAGAGTGTATGCATTAACAAACATGCACTTCAGGCTCTTGCAATCAATGATGATGCCAAGCCATCTTTGGATTTGTCCATTAGGAAGCTTCTACTTTCACAAGTATTTTGGGATCGGACTGAGGGTATTCTCAAGCTCCTGAAGCCAGTGGCAGATGCCATCACTGCCATAGAAGAAGACAATAAAAACCTCTCTCTGTTAATGAAATTGTTCAGTGATTTAACGCTGTCCTTTGAAAAGAATCTCTCCTCATCCCAAATCCTCAAGAGTGAAGAAGATGCCTTCAAGGAAATAATCCGTGAAAGGAAGAAATTCCTGGTGAAAAGTATTCACCTTGCAACCAACTTGGTGGATCCTTGTTACTGTGGATGTCACCTTTCGGGTGAAGAAGCGGTAAGTAGTTTTTATTTTTATTTTGTAATAATATGTTCTTATTACCCCCAAAATCCAGTCTTGCCCGTATGCCACTGCATATGCCTCCAAGTCTTACTTGACCTGAATTCACCTGACCTAAATTACTAGTACTATCTCTTTAAAATTATACAAATTGCGGTATCATATACTTATACTAAAATATTGTTAATTTTCAGGTGGATGCAATACAGGCCATATATGAAATTGCTGCACAACTGCCAAATGTCGATGAGACCCAAGTAATAGATGAGTTGGCAGATTACAGGTCCAAATCAAACTTTTTTTCAAATCCATTTGTTTGGAGTGCTGTTGATAAGACATCAGCATCTAGTTGGTGGAGCGGGATCTATTGCTCAACTCAGCTGTCCTGTGTTGCCTCAAACATTCTACAACTGCCCCCATCCAGTGCATCTGTCGAGCGATCCTTTAGCAGACATTCATTGGTACATTCTGCGAGAAGGAATCGTTTGACCAACGACAGAGCTGCCAAGTTGGTGTTTATTGGGCAAAACTTGGCACTGGGCAATATGAACGATGCTCATGAAGATCCTCGCCATGCAGCTCATGCCAGTAATACACCACCACCACAGCCATCAACCAGCAGGGATTCTACAGCTTCAAGCAGCATCCCCACTTTCCAGCTTGGGTCGGACGACTCGGACCATTCTGAAGCAGATTCTGAGGACTCAATTGATGATCTGCCCACCCCTGGCCCTAGAGTCATGACTTCATCTGATATAGAGGAGCCTGAAGAGGAGCGGCAGGAGCCACATGACATGGAATGATGTAGTAAGGAAAATTTGTACTTTTCAATCCCTAAAGATTATGGTAAGACTAGAGTGGATTTTAGAGGACTATGATGGATATACATGGAGGCTTATCTCACACTTTTCTCCAGTTTCTTTAACCATCTCCAACCCCTGGCCCATTACCCTTGCATTTACCTCTCGTGCCACTCCATCTATGTATAAATTGAACAGCCAAGACAACATAATGCACCCCTGACGAAGTCCCACCTTTACCTCAAACCATTCACTCTCTCCATTTCTAATTCTAACATAGGCTTTATTACTTTCGTAAAAACTCATGACTGCTCTTCACAGATGTTCTCCTATTCCATATATCTGCAATACCTTCCACAGTGCCTGCCTGTCTATCCTGTCATAAGTCTTTTACAAATCTATAAAGACCAGAAAAACATCCTAACCTTTCCTACACTCAACAAACTGATCCCTCTGAAACTACTACACTCACACTTGTCCCCTTTTCCTTTGTGAAGTGGAAGTATACAGGAACTCCTCCAGTCCTCCGACACTCTACCCTCTTTTATGCAAATATCAAACAACCTCACCAGCCAATCCACCATCGCTGTACCTCCCATTTTTAGACACTCCGCATGACAACCATCCAACCCAGGTACCTTCCCTATTCTCATCATTTTAATAAATGCTTTCATCTCATCTTTCCTTATTTTTTCTTCATTTTCCTCATTCACTACTGTCATTTTCTCAGCGCTTCCCACTGCAACTACCTTTCTATCCCTATCCTCTTTTCCATTTAGCATTTCCCTAAAATACTCTGCCCATCTTCCTCTTACTGCCTTCTCTTCCATTATCATCTCTCTATCTGCACCTTTTACCTTTTCTTCTCTACTTGATTCGCCTCCTCTTCCTCTCTTAATTTCCTTCCAAATCATGTTTTATTACTTTCAAAAAATTTCTGTCATACTCTTACCCTATTTCACGTCTGCTCCCCTCTTATGCCTTCTCTTCTCTTTTCTTTGTACATCGCTTGTACATTGCTTTATTAACCCACCACTCACTACCCTTCCATCTAAATCCTCCCATCCTTCTTGTTCCACACATCAACATTCCACACCTTGTGACTCCTTTCTTGAACCATCCCCATTCCTACTCCATTCCTATTTCTACTCTATCTTTCACTTACTTCCTCTCCTTTCTTAGCTTCTTGTACTCCTACTCATTTTCTTTCTAATTTAAGTAGTTTACACTACCACTCCCTACCTTCTGTCCTTTTCCTCTTTCTTCATCTATCCTCCACTCTCAACTTACCTTCCACCAAAAACTGATCTAATATTCACCCACTCTCTCCCCTTAGAACATGTACATCCAACACTCTTCCTACTCTTCTCCTAGTTACCACTATGTAGTCTATTAAAGCCCTTTCTACCACCTTTCCAACCATCATCCTCTCCCATGTGTACTTATGCTTGATTTTCTTCCGAAACACTGCATTTGCTATCATCAACTCTCTTTCTAGATCCATCCCCACATTCAACTCTCCACTACTATTTTTTCCTTGAACACCACACCTCCCAATCACTCCGTCTATTGGTCCATTTCCTAGCCTAGCATTTGGATCTCCCAATACCACTACATTGTCATTACTCCCTAAACCCTCTATGCACTCATTTAAATCTATCCAAAAAGCCTTCTTTTCCTTTACTCTTCTCGCTACCACGCCCATATGCACTTACAAAACCCACATCTCCCTTCCCAGTTTCACCTTCATCCACAATAACCTTGAAGAAACCTCTTCCCACTCCACCACATCATTTACCTCTCTCTTCACTTACTAGAATAGCCACCTCTTCTCTCCCTCGTCCTCTCTTTACTCCTGTCACCCTCTCAACTATACTCCCAAACTCAAACTCGCCCCTCCATTTCAACTTAGTTTCACTCAATGCCAACACATTCATTTTTCTTCTTACAAACATACTGCCTATCTCTTCCCTTTTACTTTCATCTGTACCCAGACCCTAATATGTTTTTTGTTTTTGTTTTTCGAGCTACAGAGAGTAGGATACCTAGTCCTATCCCCATTTTTTGTTACCTTTCACGACTTAAGTGGGAATACTCGCCGTTATTCTTCTTCTCCCTCACCACAGGGTTCAGCGAAAAAAAAGGAAATGAATTTTCAGAGAAGTGGTACAGGACAGTATTAAAAGTGGGGGAACAGCATAGCAGAGGAACAGTCGCAGTATGATAAAGTATCATCATTTCTCTATGAACAGAGATTTCCTTTACCACAGACAAAATGATGTGTGGCTCTGGTCCGTAGGGGCGCCCCATATAGACCCTAAAGTATCAGCTACATGTTACTGGGCAGCATCTAACCCCACAATAACACGCAACCGATACCCCAGACATCTTGAGATCCCCTGAAATAAGTTGACTCTATTTGGTAGGTTACATTCTGAGTTAATGCTAAGGTATTTATGGGAATAGACTTCTTAGATTGAACGTAAGAGCGGAAAAAAACGACACGTCAAGTCACATGTTCTCAAGATCTCGTTACATCACGGTCACGGGACCTCGTGATATCACAGTCACATGACTGTTAGAGAAATGTCACTTTTTTCACAAATGGATATTTTGCGTATGCAATCATTACGAAAGTAAAGACAACCATCACTGCCCTTAGATCCAGAGAATTAAATTATCTTTTTACCTAAAACCCTTATCAACTAAGGTCTTGAAGTTAACAACAGTGGAAGGTCCTGAGGGGGTGAAGGGGATCAAGGGTTGGCGGGGGGACAGGGGAGTGGGTGGGGGAACAAGAGCAAAATTAAGGAGAAATTAACTCGAAATTGCTTTCCAGAAGACAAGTTGGTTCCTTTGGTGTGCTGTGGGATGGAATGCGTTGACCTCTTTGAAATGAAATCAGGAGAAGGAAAAGATAGAGCGAAGACGAAAGCATTTTTCTTCTTTTTAGCACTATAATCATATTTTTGGGAATCTCAATGACACGAAGTATAGTGCGAGAAT
>NC_134812.1:45454395-45456895 GCF_046742065.1 Oratosquilla oratoria
GAAGACAGCAAATTAAATTTTTGATAGAAATGGAGAAATAATCAAATGTAGAGACAAAATGGTAAAAAGAGTAGAAGAATTTTACCAAGAGCTCTACTCGTCGAAGACCGTACTTGAGTCAGTAAATTCATGTGTAGACTTTAGTAGAGTACCAGAGATTACAAAGGAAGAAGTAGAATTTGCTCTAAAACTATGAAACAAGGAAAAGCACCTGAGAAAGATGGTATATCGATAGATCTGTTGAGAGACGCAGGTAAATTAGGTCATATTAAATTAGCTGAGTTGTACACCCAGAAGGACCTTAGTAACTATCGACCGATTAGCTTGCTATCAAATGTATATAAAGTATTCTTCAAGATCCTTAAAAAAGGAGTAAGTCAAGTTTTAGATGGAAACCAACCGAGAGAACAGGCAGGCTTTATAATTGGATATTTGACTCTAGACCATTTGCAGGCGATAAATCAACTAATCGAGAAAACAACAGAATATAATATACCTCTGTATTTAGCTTTTGTAGATTACGAGAAGGCCTTTGACTCGGTAGAACAAATAGCAGTACTAAACTCGCATCGCAAACAGGGTACAAACAAACAGATTGTAAAAGCATTAGAAAAGATTTATGCGAAAGGTACCGCTATAATTCGACTACATAAAAATACAGAAAAAATCAAAATCGAGAAAGGAGTACGGCAAGGTGATACAATTTCACCCAAATTATTTTCAGCTTGTCTGGAAGATATTTTCAGAAGGTTGACTTGGGAGAAGAAAGGTTTGAAGATGGCGAATATTTGAACCACCTAAGATTTGCGGATGACATTATTCTTATTTCAGAAAGAGCAGAAGACTTGCAAGATATGCTGAGTGATCTAAACAAGGAAAGTCTCAAAGTAGGTTTTAAAATAAACAAGAGTAAAACAAAAGTAATGTTCAACACGAAAGTTCAAATTAAAGAGATTGTAACTGATGATGAGAGTCTTGAGAAATTTGAAGAGTATAATTATTTAGGCCAGATGGTGAAAGGACGAAAGATCATGATCATGAAATAAAAAGACGCATTACAATTGGTTGTAAAGTGTTTAGTAAGTATAATAAAATCCTGAGAGGCTCTCAACCTTTATGTTTAAAACGTGAAGTTTACAATTAATGCATTCTACCAGCAATAATCTAAGGGTGTGAGACTTGGAAGCTGACGAGGGCGATGGAAACAAAGCTAAGAACTGACAGAGGAGAATGGAGAGATCAATGATGAGAATAACACTGGGAGACCGAAAGAGAGCAAGTTGGGTGAGAGAGCAGACTAGAGTGAAAGATATTGTGAAGGCAGTAAAAGAGAGAAAGTGGAATTGGTCAGGTAATTTAGTCCGAACGACTGATGAGCGATGGAGCAAGTGTATACCTAAGTGGACGCCGCGAGATAGGAAGCGTGGAAAAGGAGACCAGAAGACAGAAGGTGGAGAGACGAGATCGAGAAGTTTGCAGGAGTGACGTGGAAGAGGATGGCGCGGTCGTGTGAATCATGGAATGCTATGAAGGAGGCCTTTGTTCATCAGTGAACTCGGGATTAATTCATTGATATACATATATATATATATATATATATATATATGTATATATATATATATATATATATATATATAACCTTGGTAACAAGATATGTACATACATACATACATATATATATATATATATATATATATATGTATATATATATATATATATATATATATATATACACAAACATACATATATATTACAAAGGATTACAAAGGCGGAGCATGCCGACAGCAGACCTTTTGGTCCATATCTAGGTCGGAAGCGAAGAAAAAAAAATCATAATAATAATAAAATAATAAATAAAAACTATAATAATGTAAATAACAAATAAAATACATAAATATGTATATATATATATATATATGTGTGTGTGTGTGTGTGTGTGTGTGTGTGTGTGTGTGTGTGTGTGTGTGTGTGTGTGTGTGTGTGTGTGTGTGTGTGTGTGTGTGTGTGTGTGTGTGTGTGTGTGTGTGTGTGTGTGTGTGTGTGTGTGTGTGTACAGTGTGTTTAAAAATCATATCATTTGAGATGTAAACACTACAGAAACTACATATGTAAGGCAAATGAAACTAAGCAACATAATATCTATTCCTCCAAATCTGAAAGAGAAAATTAAAGGTATGTGGATTCCATGAATAGTTTTACAAATGTTTAATATGCGCACCGCCTGAGACACGCCACACGTTAATTGGTAGTCCAGTTTCTCTTAAACACACTGCAGCATGTCTTGGGTAACAGTTTCTAGTGCGGTAGTGATTCTCTTCTTGAGTTCCTCTTGGTTTCCAGGAAGAGGAGGGACATAGACCAGTCCCTTCACATAACCCCAAAGAATAAAATCGCAAGGTGATAGGTCAAATGAACGTGGTGGCTATATCAACAGCACATTGTCTTTATAACCAGCACGTCCGATCCATCTCCCTCGTAGATTGTCTTTAAGGTAAGCCCA
>NC_134812.1:45461895-45469395 GCF_046742065.1 Oratosquilla oratoria
AGCAATCCCACAATATTTAAAATCTATAAAAAATCTATTTAAAGCAAATAAATCTGATTTGAATATAAAAAATATATTTTTCTTATATCTTTTAAAAAGATAAAAAAAAATTGCCAACCCTGGTGTCCACTAACCTCATACAATGATATCTGTTAAGTCCGGCTAAAATTAGCATTTCAAAGCATAACAGTGCCCTAAAAATAGTTTCTTATTTCACTATTAAAGTTTATATTAACTTATACTGCATTGAATAAGTCAATGGTTGATATATTTGTCCTATATACAATGTTAGTTTTCTAGTTTTGATATATTTGTCCAATATAAAATGTTAGGTTACAAAGAAAGCAATGGCCTCCGCTAGCGGACCTGGGATCTGGGTGCGCACGTCCTGTGTAATAGTAGTCCTTGATATATACATATGTATATGTATATATATATATATATATATATATATATATATTTATATATTTTATATATATATATATATATATATATATATATATATATAATTAACCCGGATGTTTTGAGCCCCCATCAGTACATTATAATGCTAGGGCACCGCGCTACCGATTACACCACTGAGCGCATAACAGAAAAGGAACATTTTATTTTTTTATCCCCAAGAAACGAAATAACTGCTAAATGCCAATAGTTGGCATGCTGTACTTCTGCCGTCTCTCTACATCATCCTTTTATCTCTTTCATGGTCTTCCTCGCAATCTTCTTCTGTCTGGGGTACACACCTAACTTCTCTGAGTAACCCTCTCCATATTCATCCTTTCTATATGAAGCAGCCATTGTAGCTGTCCTTTTGGTCCTGCGTCGACACCTGGTATGTTTGCCCGTCAAAGTTTTTGAATCTGCCGTTTGGAAATTAATGTAATTTCAACATCATGTTGATTATTAAAGGCTAAGAAGAGAAGCATGCATGAGTATACTATGCATTCTCTAATACTTATTCATCCAAATCACAGTGTACGTGTGTTTGTCTGCCTCTGTGTGTATGTGTGTGTGTGTGTGTGTGTGTGTGTGTGTGTGTGTGTGTGTGTGTGTGTGTGTGTGTGTGTGTGTGTGTGTGTGTGTGTGTGTGTGTGTGTGTGTGTGTGTGTGTGTGTGTGTGTGTGTGTGTGTGTGTGTGTGTGTGTGTGTGTGTGTGTGTGTGTGTGTGTGTGTGTGTGTGTGTGTGTGTGTGAGTGTGTGTGTGTATTTATCTAGTTGTATTATACGTGAAGGGAGCTATGCTCGTGGTAACCCGTCTTTGTATCTTTCAGCATCAAGTTTTTTTTTTAATCTCGTGTGTGTGTGTGTGTGTGTGTGTGTGTGTGTGTGTGTGTGTGTGTGTGTGTGTGTGTGTGTGTGTGTGTGTGTATTCACTTGGTCTTTGGATCACGTGTTGGACTCGTGATCGACAGCTATTTCCCTCCTGGAAGAGAGCTCAGAGCTCGTAGGTCCGATCTATGGGTAATGCTATGACCTTGCACACACACACACCCAACTCCCCGCCCACGAGAGTCAGAGTAACGACCCGAGGCACAGCGATACCGAAATAATTTCGGCCCTGGGCAGGATTCGAACTGGGTGCTGGGAGCACTTCTGCTTCCCAGTTCAGCGCTTTACCAACTATGCCACCGAGTGTGTGTGTGTGTGTGTGTGTGTGTGTGTGTGTGTGTGTGTGTGTGTGTGTGTGTGTGTGTGTGTGTGTGTGTGTGTGTGTGTGTGTGTGTGTGTGTGTGTGTGTGTGTGTGTGTGTGTGTGTGTGTGTGTGTGTGTGTGTGTGTGTGTGTGTGTGTGTGTGTGTGTGTGTGTGTGTGTGTGTGTATTTGTGTGTGCGTAAATGTGCGGATATGTATGCGTGTGTGTGTATGAGTGTTTGTATGAATGTTTCAAGAGGTTTCTCCAAAGCGTTTTCCGATTCTCTTTCTTACAAGGAAATATTTGCATCCGAAACCTTTCGAGATTATGACCGAGGATATTGGACCCAATAGTGGAAAACTTGAGCCCAGAGGAGCTAGTTGTCAGCATAAAAAAAAAAAAAGGAATCAAACACAAGGTGCGACAAATTAACTAGCACAGATACTCACCATGGCCATCAAGTCACTACCGCACTTGTCATGAGGATGCTGGGGTTCGAGTCCTTGGCAGTACCACATTTCAATGTCTGCATGTCGGCCTTGATGGCTAAGAATTAAAGTGCATTGTGGTTGTTAAAATGTATCTCTAGTCACTGGGACTCATTCAATGTTGTACATATATATACATATACATATACATATACATATATATATATATATATATATATATATATATATATATATATATATATACATTGTGAGGGCGAACGAGGAACTATGTTCTCTCGGCCCTGAAAAGTAATACCAGTTCGGGTGCTACTGGATCTGCTGGGGCTTTAATCAAACATCAAAGGAATTAATGGATTTAAAAGAGTTAACGAATATAATAAACCATCAAAAGTGTACAATACAATGTTGTAGAAGGGGAACATCTGATACGAGGTGCTCAGCACCTCCGTATCGTAACAACAGTAGCGATGTTCGGGAGCGTATGGACGATCCGTTCCGGCCCAATCGGATGCGGCGTGTCTTGAGAACAGCAAAGGTGAGAAGACCCGACGTCGAGTAGCCTACGACTGGAGTAATGAAGACTTGGGATTGGCGTGGCAAGTTCTATTCGACGTTGGGGAGGAGGGGTATATATACCCCTGAAACTGCCGACGTGGCCGCTCCGCGCAGGCGCAGTCTTCTCGGGCTTCAAAAGTTCGAAGCTGACTTGCTCGTTGAACTGGCGCGCAAACAAGCCGATTCGCCGAGGTGGGGAGCCAAACGACTATCAGTGCAGCCGCGATGAATTGACTTGTGGCCGGGGGAAGGGGGATGGGCCCTTACACCACCCCCGGGACAAGAATCTACTAGGAGTAGATTAAAACAAAATTAATGGTAACTCTCAAGAGGATGAAAGGAAAATAAAACCCAGCCGGGATTCAAGATCTACTTAGGAGGTCAGCACCTAAATTGTCTTTTCCAGCAATGTGGACAACTCTAAATTTATATGCCTGAAGGGCCAAAGCCCAACGAAGGAGACGGTCATTCTTTCCTTTGAAAGTAGCTAAATACAAGAGAGGTTTGTGATCAACTTCTAACACAAACTCTTTGCCACGGAGATAATAATCAAACCTGGAGATGGAGAAAACGACCGCAAGACATTCACGCTCGATGGTGGAGTATCTCTTCTCACGGTCCAGAAGTTTCCTACTGGCATATGCGACGGGATGTGGGCATTCATCGTGATACTGGAGTAGAACAGCCCCCAGACCATAAAGAGAGCCATCGGTCCTAAGGACGAAAGTCAGCTTAGGATCGGGCAACCGCAAGATGGGTTGAGAAGATATGGCAGCCTTCAAATGGCAGAAACGGTCCAAGAGGTCCTCGGTCCAAGGGAGAGGTTCCGGGCTAGTCTTCCTTAGTAGATCAGATAAGGGGCCGGTGTAGTCGGAGGCCTGAGGAATAAACAACTTATAAAAGGAGATTAGACCAAGGAAGGTCCTAAGTAACTTCTTACTGGTTGGTGGAGGAATGTGGGTTATAGCCTCAATCTTGTTATGTTGAGGTCTTAAAGAGGTTCCGTCTAAAATGAAGCCAAGGTAATTGATGGAAGAAACTCCAAATCTACACTTCGAAGGCTTGACGGTCAGATGCTGGTCCCGTAGACGTTCTAAGACGCGATGTAGAGCTTCGAGATGTCCATCCCAGCTTTTAGAAAAAATAAAGATGTCAAAATAAAAGCACACATTTGGTAAATCCGCCAATACAAGTCTCATCAGGCGGATGTAAGTAGCACCTGCCGTTACCAGACCAAAGGGCATTCGGCAGAATTCCATCAAATCTAGATGAGTGGGAAAGGACGTTAGGGCTTTGGCTTTGTCCGAAAGAGGTATTTGGTAATATGCCTTGCAGAGGTCTAGTTCACTAAAGTACCTAGCGCCAGAGAATTTGTACAAATCTTCTTCCATGCTGCAGGTTGGTTCAGCATGGAATACTGTGACAGAGTTTAGTTGGCGATAGTCTATGGCCATCCTATAGGATCCATCAGTTTTCCTTACCATGACAACAGGCGAAGAATGAGGAGAGGCGGATCGTTGGATAATCCCTTGACGGAAGAGGGTTTCAACTTCTTTCTCGAAGACAGGTCTAAGGTGGATTGGCACTGGGTACACTTTGGCTTGTACTCTGTCAGTAGTGGTAAGTTGTATATCATGAGTTAGAGTGGAGGTACATCCGGGCTCGTCGGAGAAAACATCTTTATACTCACCCATAAGATTCTGAAGTTGGACTAGCTGATCCGGGGTGAGTTGTCCCACTTCAGGTTTATCAGTCGAAGGGGAGAGGGTTATGCCGTCAGGTGTCAAAGGCAACTGTGAAAGAAGATCACACGGATCCCCTTCATCGACGATGGATACCTTCTCTTTTCCTGGGGCGAAAAGTTCTTCTATGGCGGAAATCTCATCGATCAGTTCCAACTGCTGCACCTGGGCCCTGCGGTGATATCTTTTTAAAATGTTAGCATGGTTAAGTCTATGTCCTCGAGGGGTCTCTATTACGTAATTCGCTTCACCACGTCTCTCCAATACGTTGTAGGGTCCATTCCAAGTGACAAGGAGTTTACTGGTATCACTAGGCAGGAGTACTAGAACTTCATCACCTGGTTTAAATTGACGGTTTTGAGACTTCAGATCGAAGTACGCCTTGTACCGGGAACTGCTGATGTCGGCTTGTTGCGCAGCCATTTGAGAACATTCTGCCAGCTTCTCCTGTAGTTCTATTACATATTGGAAACTGGACCTTTCTTCCTCGTGGAGGGTACGGTTTTCCCACAGATCTCTTAAAACTGTGAGTGGGCCTCTAACAGACCGACCGTACAACAACTCGAAGGCTGAAAACCCTGTTCTGTCGCTCGGGAGTTCTCTGAGGGCAAACAAAGTTGGTATTAGATACCTATGCCACTCACGGGGCTTCTCAGCACACAATTTACGAAGAATAGCCTTCAAGGGAGCATGTAGTCTCTCAATCCTTCCATTTCCACTAGGATGGAAGGGAGTGGTGAAGATAGGTTTCACGCCCAACATTCGGTGGAGTTCCTTCATTAAATTAGACGTGAATTGGGTACCTCTGTCTGAAAGTATTTCCCGGGGAATACCAACTCTCGAGAAAATAGTTAATAAGGCCTCAGCGACCGAAATAGAGTCTATATCTTTTAAGGGAACTGCTTCAGGAAATCCAGTGGCAAAATCTATCAAGGTAAGAATGTACCTGTGTCCATCGGAAGATGCTGGAGAAAGAGGTCCAACCAAGTCTATGGCAACACGGGCGAAAGGTTTAGTGACGATGGGCATGGGTTGTAATGGGACTGGTGGTACTCGTCCCTTCGCTGAGAAGCGTTGACATTTGTCACAAGACCGACAGAAGGTTCTGATGTCGGTTCCCATGCCAGGCCAGTAAAATTGTTCTGCTACCTTTAATTCCGTCTTCCGGTGAGAGAAGTGTCCAGCTAAAGGGCTCTCATGAGCAATGGAGAGGATAATAGGGCGACAATCACGGGGAACAACCAATGTAGACTTTCCTACCTTATCAGGGCGATTAGAAGTCAAACATTTCCGATAGAGTAGACCGTCCGTCTTGACAAACTGGTAAGTAGACCCGTTCCTCGTTTGGTCTATTTCTCCCGAGGCTGCCTTTGCTCTAGCGGCAGAGAGTGTCTCACACGAGGAATGGAGTAGACTGAAGTTGTCGGGCGTCACCGAGAGAGGTTGTAGGGCAGGCAGAGCTAAGGGGTGAATCCGTTTCATTTTGCCGGCTCGGGTCTGGACTGCACATACCAGGTGCTTGGGAGAAGGTGTAGCAGTTTGTGTCGGGCGTGGAATAGCGGAGTCATCAGCTGGAGGGGAACATTCAGATATATTAGGATCTTTAACGCCTGGAACGTTACCAATTAAGACACTAGCACACACACTAGCACACACACACACACACATATATATATATATGTGTGTGTGTGTGTGTGTGTGTGTGTGTGTGTGTGTGTGTGTGTGTGTGTGTGTGTGTGTGTGTGTGTGTGTGTGTGTGTGTGTGTGTGTGTGTGTGTGTGTGTGTGTGTGTGTGTGTGTGTGTGTGTGTGTGTGTGTGTGTGTGTGTGTGTGTGTGTGTGTGTGTGTGTGTGTGTGTGTGTGTGTGTGTGTCTTGATAGCGCATTGGTTCAAGTCACTGTAACTTTGTAACGGGTTAGCTGTGTTTGAATCCTCGGCTCGTCCACGTTTCAATTTCCAATGGATGTCTCCATCGAGCAATTCTTCAGTCTCGACTGCGATGGCGTGGAATTAAAAGTGATTTGTGGTTGAAAAAAGATATTAATTGATCACTGGGAACCATTCAGTGTACATGTATATATATGAATCACAATGGCAAAAGCCGACAAGACTGTGAGAATAAACACCTTGTGAGATCGAAACCTTTATTGGTACTACGTTTCGCTTGTTACAGCTTTTTCAAGTACAGACATGACACACACTCTGAGCACATATAAGCCAACAGGGAAGGAACTGGGAGAGGTTATCAGGGAGGGGTGGGTGGTTGGTGGTGGGGGAGGAGGGAGACGAGTGGGACTTGGTGGAGACAAAGGAGGACATTTCGGACAGTTTGTTGAAGTGGACTAAGGGGGACAAATGTATGAAATGTCCCCCTTAGTTCACTTCAACAAACTGTCCGAAATGTCCTCCTTTGTCTCCACCAAGTCCCACCCGTCCCCCTCCTCCCCCTCCACCTACCACCCACCCCTCCCTGATAACCTCTCCCAGTTCCTTCCCTGTTGGCTTATATGTGCTCAGAGTGTGTGTCATGTCTGTACTTGAAAAAGCTGTAACAAGCGAAACGTAGTACCAATAAAGGTTTCGATCTCACAAGGTGTTATATATATATATGTGTATACATATATACATATATATATATATACATACATACATATACCAAGGCTTTTTCCCCCTTCCAAGGGAGGTAGCCAAAAAGGGAAAGGCATAAAAACACTCCCACCCATTTCATCCCTAAATACACTCCACACCCCTCCCACCCTTCCTCTCATCTGAGCACCTCCTGGGCGTGGAATATATATATATATGTGTGTGTGTGTGTGTGCGTGTGTGTGTGTGTGTGTGTGTGTGTGTGTGTGTGTGTGTGTGTGTATACACCTCACTTGCAAGTGGGAAGGAGCCGTTGGTGTAAATCTGTTCACTGGGACCCATTCAGTGTTACACACACACACACACACACACACACACACACACACACACACACACATACACACACATATATATACATATATATATATATATATATATATATATATATATATATATATATATATATATCAAGGACTACTATTATACAGGACGTGCACATCTAGATTCCTGGCTCCGCTAGTGGAGGCCAGTCCAGT
>NC_134812.1:45476895-45479395 GCF_046742065.1 Oratosquilla oratoria
ATTCCAAATATCAAAAATAAATCATACGAAAATCGACTTAAGCACATGAATCTGTTTTCCCTAAAAAAGCGTAGACTCAGAGGTGACTTGATACAGGTCTTTAAGATTTTAAAGGGAATTGACAACACCAAAAGTGACAAAATTTTCACATTGAATGAGAATCAGACAAGAAACAATGGTCTCAAACTGTCCGGAAATAGATTCAATTTGGAAGTAGGTAGAAACAACTTTGCCAACCGTGTAGTTAATGAATGGAATAAACTTCCTGCACAGGTAGTGCAATGTAGTTCAGTTCGAAGCTTTAAGAATCATTTAGATAAATACCTAAGTAAGATGCTGTAATGATTATAATTTATGTTATATTATTTGTTTTTGTTTTGTTATAATTTGTCTGTCTGATTTTCATTTATTATTAGTTATATGTCAATCTATAATCATTTACTATTTACCTTTTTGTTTGTTATTCAACTATACCTATGCATTTTTTTTTTTTTTTTTTCTTTTTATTTATTTTTTTTTTTGCATCCGACCTAGATATGGATCAAAAGGTATCCTGTCGGCGTGCTCCGCCTTTGTAATTCTTTGTAAAATATGCTCGCACATACTACCTCACCCCCCACCTCATGCAATCACAACATCATCCATATACAACCATTCTCCACTCACCTCTGTCTTCCGTCCTCTCCCTTCCTTCCTCAACAGACATTCCCCTCTTCCCCAAAGCCCCCTTCACCCCATCCATCCACCTCATCCTAGGACGTCCCTGCATGTTCACTCCCTCCACATCTCCCTTCCATACCTCTTTTACTAGTCTTTCTTCACTCATTCTTTCCATGTATCTAAACCATCCTAATATTCTTTCATCAACCCTATCTCCCAGCTCCTTTTTCACCCCTGTTCTCCTACTCACCTCCTCATTTCTCACTCTATCTAGCCTAGTAACCCCCATCATACTTCTCAGACACCTCATCTCAAACACATTCAAACTCCTTCTCTCTTCCTCTATTATGTTCCATGTTTCTGCCCCATACAGTGCTGTTGGTACAATCACTCCTTCATACAGTCTCCTCTTAGCATCCATTCCCAAATGCCTATTCCTCATTACACTTTTTAATCCACCAAGGCATTTACTCGCTTCACTCAATCTACATTCTACCTCCACCTTCACTCCACCTTTTCCTGCCACATTTACTCCCAAGTATCTAAAACCATCCACTTCCTCCAGTCGCTCTCCCTTAATACTCACTTCCATACTACTGCCACTTTCACCCCTTGTACATCTCATCACCTTACTTTTACCCACATTTATCTTTAGCTTTCTTCTATCACACACACTCCCAAACTCTGTCACCAACTTCCTCAATCCCTCCTCCGATCCTGCCATAAGCGCAGTGTCGTCCGCAAACAACAGCTGGCTCACCTCCCACTTTTCTCCATTTTCTTTAACCATCTCCAATCCCACCACCCTTGCATTTACCTCTCGCACCACCCCATTCGTGTATAAGTTGAACAGCCAGGGCGACATAACGCATCCTTGACGAAGTCTCACCTTTACCTCGAACCACTCACTCTCTCCATTTCTAATCCTGACACAAGCTCTACTACTCTCATAAAAACTCTTGACTGCTCCTAGAAGCTTTCCTTCTATCCCGTATATCTGCAAAACATCCCACAGTGCCTCTCTGTCTAGCCTGTCGTAAGCCTTTTCCAAGTCCATAAAGGCCAAAAAACATCCTTCCCCTTTCCTATAGCTTTTTCACATATCTGTCTTACCACAAAAATCTGATCTATGCAACCTCTACCCGTCCTAAATCCACACTGTTCCTCACCAATTACTCCCTCTGTTCCTCTCCTAATCCTCTCAATCAAGATCCTCCCATAAGCCTTCCCAACTACACTTAACAAGCTAATCCCTCTGAAACTACTACATTCACACTTGTCCCCTTTTCCCTTGTAAAGTGGAACTATACAGGCACTCCTCCAGTCCTCCGGCACTCTACCCTCTCTCCAGCAAACATTAAATAACCTCACCAGCCAGTCCACCATCACTGTACCTCCTTTCTTTTAGATATTCTGCATGACATCCATCCAGACCAGGTGCCTTACCTGCTTTCATCATCTTAACAACTGCCTTCACTTCATCCTTCCTTATTTCTCCTCCATTTTCCTCACTCATCACTCTCATTTTCTTAGCATTTCCCACTGCAGCTATCTTTCCCTCCCTATCCTCCTTCACATTCAGCAACTCCCTAAAATATTCTGCCCATCTTCCCCTTACTGCCTTCTCTTCCATTATCATCTCTCCATCTGCACCTTTTACCTTTTCTTCTCTACTTGATTCGCCTCCTCTTCCTCTCTTAATTTCTTTCCAAAACATCTTTTTATTACTTTCAAAATTTTCTGTCATACTCTTACCCCATTTCACATCTGCTCTCCTCTTTGCCTCCTTTACCTTTTCTTTACTTCTCTTTTCTTTTCTTTGTACCTCTCATATGACTCC
>NC_134812.1:45484395-45491895 GCF_046742065.1 Oratosquilla oratoria
CCTTTCACTTTCGGCCTATTCTCTGCAGTATGCTGCGACTACAATAAAGCCATAAAAATCTAAAGAATATTTTTCCATGCTGAAATATATGTAAACAACGGGAAGAGGGAGACCTCACACAGGCACAAGGCAAACATTTTTTTTTATGTTATGGACACAATAAACCTACAAAAAGTCGAATTCATTTTCCATTCTAACGTAAATAAACAACCAAAAATAAAAACAACCATATGGCACATGACAAATATTTCTTTCTCAGTTTTGTTTTTGTTTTTTTCCAAAATCTAAAAAGCATTTTTGGAGTAGTGGTTTTCGTGATCGCTGTTTCTAAGGTTACTGTTCTTCAGATCGTGATAGCTGTGCGTCTTCCACCCTAAGAAATACACTCAATACTCGGCTCTAAAACACCTCAATCCCTTTTTGTCAAAAAATCTTTAGTGAGAGTCAACAGGTATTCTCACTCTTTCTTCTCTCTCACTGAGAGAGTCTGAAACTCTTCCTCCAGGCATTTTTACTATTGTTTTCGAGCTAAACTCTCAAAAAGGGATGTTTAAGGTACTTCTTTTCTATTGACACTTGACTTTGAATAAATATGTTCGTCTTTCTGTTCTTTCCAAAGGAGTACTTTGTGAGCCCGTTATTCTCAATCTATTTTTTATCTTTTCTACAGCTTTTGAAGGTAGCAGGGACATCAAACTTCAAGGTAGGAAAGGGAAGAGAAGGAAAAAATGGAAGTGGAAGGGATAAGGGGGAAAGTGAGAACTGGAAAAGGAAGGGTTTAAAAGGGAGAAGTGATTCGATCTATTAGCAAAAAAGCTTGACAGACACTGCTCATTTTGTCTCGAAAGTTCGTCTAATCCATTGGTCTATTTTAAGGCCAAGGTCTGCATCGGAATAGAAGGTACCAGAACAATAATTATTTGCCGGATAGAATGATTACGAACATTGTTATTGCAATTATTCTGCCAATGTGCATATAATTCGTACACTGCAAATCGGATTTTTTTTTCTAATATCTTAGTCTTTCGCAGAGTAACCTTGGATTTGGATATAAATGGTACGTTGTTCATGAATCCATCAAATTTTTACATTAAATCCATTTACATTCAATCTAGCGTGCAACATTTATTTGTACAACCTTCTTTCATATCGTACTGCTTTGAAGAGGAATTCTAGACATAGTACAAATATCCTGTGGCCCATCAAATTACTGTCTGCATTTTGTCTAGTTTGCAAACCTTACATAACCGTCTTAACTATTTTTGGATTTTGGTATTTTGATACAGAAATTTGATAGCAAATATATACGAGTATATACTGTGTTTTAATACCTTCCATACCGGGTGACTTCGTTTAATTTTGTCTTCCTCTCGGTTGTTTCATTCCCTGTAGTATCCTGTCGGTAGTAAAGAGGATACAATACGTATGTAATAGGCAGTTGACGACAAATCTATCTAAAGAAACATCATATGAGGACGGAGCCTTTATTAGTAAGACATGTACTTGATAAAGTTGCAAAAGCGAAACGTCACACCAATAAAGGCTCCGTCCACACATGGTGTTTCTTTAGATAGAATACAATATCTTGTTTACATAACACGTTACTGACTAAAGAAGGTCTTCAACTCGTATTACGAGTTGTAAACATAAACATTGAGTTTTGCTTTACTGTATAATGAGCACAGGTTTCTCTAAATTTTAGAGGAATCTGTGCTCATTATACGGTAAAGCAAAGCTCAAGATTTATGTTTATAATTCATAATACGAGTTCAAGACATTCTTTAGTCAGTCTAAAGCCAAGTAAAACTGCCAGGCGCAATCAAAAAGCTTTCGATACCGTCCCCCACGAATTACTACTTACTAAAGTAGCTTCACACGGAATAAGTGGTAGCCTATTAAGTTGGATTAGTAACTGGTTGAACGATCAAAAACAGAGAGTTGTTCTGAATGGCAAAACTTCTAGATAGAAAAATGTTACGAGTGGAATTCCTCAGGGTTCCGTTCTTGGGCCACTTCTATTCATAGTATGTATAAATTATATAGACCACGGACTGAAATCCATTGTCTCCAAATTTGCTGTTGATACAAAACTGTGCGGAAGGGCAAATAATCACTTATACCCGTTAGACATTCAGAAAGATTTAGATTAGATACAGCAATGGTCTGAAAAGTGGCTAATGAAATTTAACACAAGTAAATGCAACGTTATGCACATAGGTAAAAATAACGGCAAGTACGATTACAAGTTATTTGGAAATTCGTTAACAAAAGTGGATAGTGAAAAGGATCTCGGCGTAATTATCAGTAACGATCTCAAATCATTTAAGCAGTGTATTTCAGCCTCTGAGAAAGCAAATAAGACTCTAGGACTGATTGGGCGATCTTTTGACTTCAAAATCCCATCTCTCGTTAACAAGCTATATAGATCGTTAGTTCGTCCACATTTGGAATATGCTGTTTCCGTATGGTCACAGAATTTCATTAAAGACATTGACCGATTGGGAAAAGTACAAGGGCGAGCTGCAAAAATTTATTCCAAATATCAAAAATAGATCATACGAAAATCGACTAAAACATATGAATCTATTTTCCCTAAAAAACACGCAAGAACGTTTCCGCCTGAATCCATGGTGACTATCATTTATCAAAAAGTTTCTTTCTAAATAATGTTTGACAGTATCTCTGATGATAGTTCCCATAATTTTTCCTACGATTGAAGTCAAGCTTATAGCCCTGTAGTTATTTGGTTTCTTTTTGTCGCCTTTTATTTTTTCTTTTATGGGAGTAACATTAGCTAGCTTCCATTCTCTTGGGACATCTCCGGATATGATGGATTTCTTGAAAATAATTTCTAATAGAACAACAATCTCATTTTTCACTTCATTTAAGATTCTTGGATTTCAACCGTCAGACCCTTGTGGTTTGTTAACTCTGAGTTTTTCTATACACCTTTTATTTTTTCTTTTGTTATATTTAACGTAGTGAGCAAGTTCAGCCTAGACTTTTCACAGGTTTCAGTATGGAGTTCACTTTGAGGTTTTCCGTTTACGAATACTGAGCTAAAATAGTTGTTTAAAATATCACACATTCCTTCATTTAAATATTCAAGTTGACCGCCAGCAGATAATAGTGGGCCAATGTGATTCATAACAATATATTTATCTCGAATGCAACTAAAATTCTTTGGGATTCTCTTTGGATTTATCAGCGATATTCATTTCGTATTGTCTTTTTCGTTATTTTATTGTCTTTTTTAAATATCTCTGTATTATTACATAACATTGATAGTCAGTAGGTGCACCCGAGCACTTGTATTTCTTATAAGCCATTCTCTTTTTAGCAATATTTTTTTAGTTTCTTTGTCGAGCCATTTTGGGCGAGCCTAATTTAAGGGGTGTCTGTCTTTAAACAAGATGTACGAACCATCTTAGTAAGCGTATTTTGAAATATTTCCAATATCGGATCTACAGGTCTTTGGCTAAATTTTGTCTCCCAGTCTGTAAGCTGAAGCTCCTGACGTAGTCTTATGAGCTGAGCTTTACTAAAATCGGGTATTTTAGATGCACAAGTATCTATTCTAATTTTTTTTTAGCAGTATGAATCTAAGTTGTGATCGCTACTTGCAATAGATTCACCAACTTCTACATCAGTTATCATGCTTTTGCGGCTAGGTATCAATAGATCGAGTAAATTTCCATGTCTTTTGGGCTCTTTTACATGCTGAACTAAGTAATTGTCACCGAGAAAATATATCAAGCAACTACCTGTATGACCATGTTCATAAGTCATCCAATCAATGTTAGTAAAATCTAAATCACCCATTATCAATAAGTCCTGGTTGCGGAAACTAGACAGTTCTTGAAACAACAGTTTGTCGTCTCCTAATGATAATATATTTGGCCTATATATTACATCTACACTCATTTTTTGTCCATTTGTTTGGGTTGATTCTACCCACAAACTATCATATGCATCCTGTTTCACTTTCTCTAAAACACAGGCATGGACATTGCTTTTAACGTACAACAGAACACCTCCACCTTTCTTGTGGTTTCTATCCTGGTGAAAGTGTTTAAATCCCGCAATATTAAATCCAGCTTCAAACTCTACAACATTGAATCATATCTCGGTTATTCCTATCATATCGACATTTTCGCTTTTGAAGTACTCCTGGATTTCTTGGAAACTCGTGATTATTTCTTTTCGATATGCTTTGAGTTTCCACATCATGTCTTACATTATAATTTTGTTATTTATTGACACCTTGCTCTATATTGACATTTGGTCCTTTATTGAGATTTAGTGCCTCAGGCACATTTGTCCTATCACGAACATCTGGTCCCTGGGATCCGGGCCGGATAGCGACTGTCAAAACAGCGACAGTCATAATAGCGGCTTCATAAGGGCGACGTAATCAGGTGAGCGACTTTCAAAACAGCGACTGTCATAATGGCGACCGCATTATAACAGCGACTGTAACAATAGCGACTTTACTCTCAACCAGTCAGAATGGTCGCAGGTTTATGTTTCAATTGCTTGTGTTTTCGTGTTTATATTTACGTGTTCAGTTGTGTTTACTTTGTGAGATAGGTTCAGAATGAAATATGCTCAAAAGGTCGCAGACTTATGTTTCTATCGCTCATGTTTATTTGTTCGTGTTTACATGTTTATGTTCACTTTGTGAGATAAGTTCACTGAAGTGAATTACTGGTCGGTCGCTCGGTCGTCGGTCATAGTAATGTCTGGGTTGTTAAGACTTGAATTCAAATGGCAAAAGCCGACAAGAATGTGAAGAACAACACCATGTGAGGTCGAAGCCTATATTGGTAGTACAACGTTTCGCTCGCTAGAGCTTTATCAAGAACACTGACATTGGTACTCACAGAATGTCCCACTACTTGAATATTACTTAATCAAAATAACGGAAGGTCTGCAACAACAAAAGGAACAAACAATAAGACTAATCCTACCAACCAGCAACGTCACCTCCCTCCTCACCCGGACACTTGAGCCGAGTAATATTCAAGTAGTGGGACATTCTAGCAGGACCATCAAGGATCTGACAAAACAGCAGGACAAAAAGGACGCAAGTTGGGGCAAATCCAATCCTTCCTCCCTCCGTGGGTTGGTGTTCTTCCCCCGCCCCTTACCCACCCCACCCCTCCCTTACTCGAGACCTTCCCCCATGGTCCCTCCGGCTGACTATATGACTTTCTGTTGTTTGGCTTGACTAGCCTTTTTCTTTTTAAATCATGTGACTTCTATAGCTAGTTTCAATTTGTTATTACTGAGCAGTTTCATACAGTTGATGTGATGATGTCGCTGTTATGACAATCGCTCTTATAATACAATCGCTATCATGTGGTCGCTATTGTGATAGTCGCTGTTTTAAAAGAGTCGCAGTTGTGAAGTCGCTCTATTGACAGTCGCTGTTATTACAGTCGCTATTCGGAACCCGAGCCCTGGTCCCTTACGGTCATCCGATCTCTTATGTACATCTTACCCCTCTACGTCACCGCGTTTCATACCAGTCTCCCGTCGTTCATTGACAATCTGTCCGACATCCCTTCCTAAAATGATATTCTGTCTTCCACTGACATTATATCCTACCGTGATATTTTGTTCTCCACTATCATTACACCACATTATGATATTTTGTCCTCCACTATCATTACATCCCATCGTGATATTTTTCTCTTTGACATTATATCTTAATGTATTCCATCCCCTACCAACATCATATCCTAAAATGATATTTTATCCTATACTGACATATTGCTCTACATTATTGCTATGCCCTACTCTGTTTTTCAATATACTCTATTTTCCCGTCCTTTTGAGCTTCTACCCCAAAGAAGTAACTAGTTCATTACAAACTCCCACAATGAGGTTGTAAGAACATATTTGCCTCTGCGAGTAAGGTGTATCCCATCAGAAGCATAAAGGTCATGACGCCTGAAAAAAAGAGATACTAAGGATCAAGAAAGTTGTATCCCAGTTGTGTGCACAATTGTGATATCCTCTCATTGATTATAATATTATAATTTTTATTTATTTGTTTATCAATTTATTTATTTATCATTATTATCATATTTGCATACTAGTTATGGACCAAAAGGTCTCCTGTCGGCATGCTCCTCCTTTGTAATTTTTTTTAATATTTTGTGAGTCACAGACGTTAAGAATATTAAAAAAGAAAAAAAAAATGGTCCTTCAGCGCTCAGAAATCCGACTTAAATTGATTGAAATTGTATGGCGTTGGCCAGAATAAAATATTCTTTAAGTGACAAGAGTTTTTAAGGTCAGATAAACCTTTGCTTTGTCGAGTAATCTTCAATTGATCTTCGAGTCAAAATTGTGGTTTCTGATAACTCAAAAGAGCCCATACAGCAGAAATAAGAGAATAAATAGAGCAGTGCTGTACGGGATCCTTCAAGTTATCAAAACCATAATTCTGACTCGATAATTATTAGAAGATCCGATTCAAGAAAAGAGATGAATGTGTCCACTGTTATTGGAAATGTCGCTGGAAACGTCTATGACGCCATGTCGTCTTACTTTACCTGAGAGAGAGGTATGACGTCACCCCCCCCCCACACACACACACCGCACCTCCTTGCGCATAGTCAGGTTTTTGCTACTTCCAGTGTCTGCAGAGGCCCAAACAATGGGGGGGGGGGATACAAGGAATCTGGTGTCTGCAGAGTCCTCTCTGTAGACACTGGATGCCTTGTACCCCCCCCCCCAAAATAGGTTGGGCCTCTGCAGACACTGGGTGCCTTGTACCCCCCCCCCATAGCTTGGGCCTCTGCAGAAACTGGTTGCCTTGGATCCCCCCCCCCTCTAATAGCTTGGGCCTCTGCAGACAATGGATGCCTTTTACCCCCCACCCCCAAATAGCTTGGGCCTCTGCAGAAACTGGATGCCTTGGAGCCTCCCCCCCCCCCAATAACTTGGGATTCTGCAGACACCAGATTCCTTGTACCCCACCCCCTCCCATAGCTTGGGACTCTGCAGACACCAGATTCCTTGTACCCCCCCCCCATAGTTTGGGCCTCTGCAGACACTGGATGCCTTGTGCAAGTCTCACGATATATCACGCTATTTATACATTTCTATGTGTGTTGTAGAAATACGTTTGGCACGAGTAGCCAGAGTACGAAAAGTCCCGAACGGCTGTGTACAACCCAAACTTTCACGCCCTAGTCACTTCCATAAGATGACGCCTACGTGGGCGTCATGAGGATTGCAAGTGTGTACGCGAGGATGCCGATATGGGCTTCTTGATTATATTTATTGTAGTCGTGCCTGCGTGACCCCCATACTCTCTAAACAAACTGGCTTCATCATATTTTCTATGGTTATCAAAATTCACGGGTGAAAGCTAATGCTGCCAGACGTGCGATGTGGCCCGTAGTGAAGGGGCATGGCAACAAGGTGACGCTACTATAGGGGAATGATATGATAATTCTGCAAATGAATTTTTTTTTCTAATTTTCT
>NC_134812.1:45496895-45499395 GCF_046742065.1 Oratosquilla oratoria
AGGGTGCGGGTGAGGAGGAGGGTAAGTTAACACGTCAACATGGGTAGTTTTAGGACCCTCGACTCGCTTGAACAATCTATTTATTTAGTAACTGTCAAATCTGTGCGCTCCGAACTATTCAGGATTTCGCTTGTCCGTTTGTTCTACAAGAATGCGCACCTCCCCGCACGTAGGCGAGATTACATATAATGGACGGGCGTTACTGCTTAACATTGTTACAATACATACATAGACAAGAAATATGAACATAGTTATGTAATACAAAGGAACACAATTCTATAACAATTACACATATGACGTAATATCTAATATTACGTTACACCTCCACCGTTTGGGAAAGCTTTTCACTTTCTGTTGAAAAGCTACGTTCTAGAAAGTATGGAGTAGTTCTTCTGCGCAGGGGACAGCTTCTTGCTGTAGTAGGTGATAGCGTGAAGAACTTCATTGTGTTCTTGCAAGAGGGCGGCACCGATACAGGTGTCGTTGGCGTCGACTTGCAGAAGAAAGGGTCGTTGGAAGTCGGGTGCCCTTAGAACTGGTGCGTTAGTGAGAAGGGACTTCAGGTTTTTGAAGGCCGTCTCACAGGTAGGTGTCCACACGAAGTCGTGGTCTTTTCTCAACAGGTCAGTCAATGGTTCTGCTACATCTTGTTTCTCAGATAAGTGAAGATTTTGTAGTATCTGGGAGTTTTCCAAGGGAATCTCAGGAGGATTAGGCAGGTTATCAGGAGGCTCTTCCGATTTTATTGTGGTAGAGCTGCAAATTGGAATTGTATCTCTGGAATGATAAGGTTTTAAGGTATTTATGTAACAGAGACGGGAACTCTTTCTTCTGTCTGGAGTTTTGATTATGTAGTTGAGATCACTGGCTCTGGACAAGACTTCATAGGGTCCTTTGTATTTAGCCTGCAATGGATCTCCTGGTATGGGAAGATAAAGTAACACTTGATCTCCTGGAGAGAAAGTTCTAAGTTTAGAATTTTTATCATACCGACCTTTCATTACTCGTTGAGCATTCGCCAAGTTCTCTCTTGCCAACTTCCAAGCTTCTAACAACTTCTCGGTGACCTGGGACACGTATTTCAAAGAAGGAACAGGTGGTTCTTCTTTCATCCATTGTTCATGAAGTATCTTTAGGGGACCACGGACTTCATGACCGAAGACTAATTCTGACGGGCTGAATCCAAGGCTTTCTTGAATTGTTGTTCGGGTGGCGAACAACAAAAAGGGGAGTCCGTCTTCCCAATTTCGAGTGTTCTCAGCACAGAAGATTCTTAACATTGTCTTGAGCGTTTGGTGAAAGCGCTCTAGAGCACCTTGTGATTGAGGATGATAGGCGGAGGAAGTTACATGATTTATACCTAGTGTTACAAGAGTTTCTCTAAACTTGTTGGAAAGAAAATTACTTCCTTGATCACTTTGAATGTTCTTAGGAAATCCTACCATAGTGAAATATTTCAACATTTCTCTGATTATGTTTTGAGCTTTAATATTTTTCAAAGGAATTGCTTCTGGAAAACGAGTGCTCATACACATGATTGTGAGAATGTACTGATTTCCTTTACTTGAAGGAGGTAAAGGTCCTACACAGTCAATAAGAACTTTTTTAAATGGCTCTTCCATTACAGGAATGGGATGGAGTGGAGCTTCTACAATTTTCTGGTTGGGCTTACCTACAAGTTGACATGTATGACATGTTTTACAATATTGGGCAACATCTTTGACAACCGTGGGCCAATGGAAATGTTGGGTTATGTTGAACAAGGTCTTTCTTACACCTAAGTGACCTGCTAAGGGAGTATCATGAGCCAACCTTAGAACATTATTCCTGAAACCAAGAGGGAGGACTATTTGATTCCTTACTTGCCATGGCTGGTCAGCGGTTGCGGTGGATGCTCTCCATTTTCGCATTAGGACTCCGTTTTCTATATAGAAACCTCGTGACATATTTTCAACTTCTTCTGGAGAAGAAACAATCTCGTACAAATTTTTAAGAGAGTGATCTGACTTCTGTTCTTTGATTAATTCTGCTCTAGATAGAGAAACTGGTGAAGAAGAAGATGGGTCAGTTTGGGAGAATAGGGATTCTAAATTATAGGTCTCCTCTTCAGATTTCTTGTACTGAGATCTGGTTACAGCACAAGCGGGAAACAACTGTAAGTTATCTGAAGGTTCTACTGAGGTCTTAGGGTTATTTGTTATTAAGGGAGAAATGACTTTGCTTCCAGCGATGTCATTGGCCAACAATAAGGATATTCCTACTATGGGAAGAGAGTCTACTACTGCTACTTTAACCATTCCGGTTGTTAAATCAGACCGCAAGAAAACATTATGTAATGGACATTTTATAATTCCTCCAACTCCTTCTATCAATATATCATAACCTGTATATGACTCACCCAGATTCTGCAAGACAGAATTTAAAATCAGACTTTGCTTTGCTCCTGTGTCTCGGAGTATGGAAATAGGATATTGTTGTGAACTACTACTATGAGATATAG
>NC_134812.1:45504395-45506895 GCF_046742065.1 Oratosquilla oratoria
GACAAATTCGAGGACGATGCCTTTCCACCACTTATTGCAGAAAGCATGGAGTCAAAGCCTTTCTTGGACGCAAAGCAATCACGGAGCCTTTGATTTACAGCCTCGAATTTTTCTTTGTGTTAGATTTGCTTTGGGCTCCAGGGCCTGGGCCTAGGGTCACACAAGGAGGAACAGCAGGCATAACATATATGAAAGTCGAATGCTTTCATAGAAAAGGATTTTTGGGTGCTCGCAGGAAGAAGGAAGTCCACGCGTGTTTCATACGCTGATGCCGTTAGTTCAATGTAGACATGACGTAGAGTCGCGCGGCTCTGTTTTTGCTCGTTCTGCGCAGAAATGGAATGACGTCATGTGGACCTGAAATTTACTTTTGTTTTATCTATGGCGAGGAGCCAAGTCAGTTAGATGATATAATCTAATGAATATAAAATTTATAGTTACAAGATTATTCTAACGCTCGTGCTGATAGTGTTACTAGAGTCTCGAATACTGTCCAGCTATATTTCCTATTTTCTTGGGGACTGAGCGTCATGTATGTAAGGAGGAATACTATGACCATCACCATTTGTACTACGTGCATTTTCAAGAGATGCTGCAAATAGGAGTAAATTGAATACGATACAAATCCGTGACCTCATACCATCTTGTGGCTTGCAAGCCACCTCGCAGATCTCAGTGACTATTGTTAGGGACGCACCGGGACAGCAGCCTTTCAGGTCACGAGGAGATCTCTGATTGGCCGATCGGACTATCGCGTGATCCCGAAGCACTATTTAAGCTACATTGGTGACTCCAATACAGTGGACAAGACCTCCGACAACCCCCTGTCCTCCACTTCCGCAGACACCCACCCAGTTGCAGCCACACAAGTAAAACTCCCCGCCTTTTCGACGATCGACGCGTATACCTGGTTCCGGCAAGCAGAAATACAGTTTCGCCTCAAGAGGGTAAACTTCCAAACTTCACGGGCCGACCACATCTTAGCAGCCCTCCCAGACGAACTTTTCCCTAGCATCTCGGAATGATTGAAAACCATGGTAACGCCTCCAACAAATACGATGACCTGAAGATCTATCTACTTTAGCGTTTTACGTCTTCACCAGCAGCAAGTGTGACGCAGCTCATCCAGCTCCCACGCCAACCCCTGGGTGACCAGAAACCCTCTGACGCCCTTCTCGACATAAAGGCTCTAGCAAGATTCCCTCCAGCAACCAACGGAACGCCTCGAAAGCTAGATATGCTTCGAGCACTATGGCTCCTTCGCCTCCCCGAATCCATCCGCGCTGCCATCCCCAACGCGGAAGAAATGGAAGAGGACGACCTCCAACGGCAAGCAAATCATCTAGCGGATGCTCTCACAGCTTTACCACGCCGCATTAACGCCATACCTTTTGATCCCACAGCTTGGTTCCAGGATAACAAGGTCGATATCGCAGCGGCACATCGCCCACCATCACGTACCCGGCAAGCGCCTTCACAACGATACCACACCCAGCGGCCACAGCCAGACCGGAAAAGGACCACGACGACATTCACGAACGAGTTCTGTTACTATCACGTCAAGTTCGGCCCAGGGAAAGGAATTGCCAACCAGGTAGCCAGTGACCAAAAAACTGGTAGAACGGCCGCCATGCCTCACAGCGGCCCCCTCTCCCCGGTACCAACACCTTCTTCTCCGATCCTGCAACGGGTACGCGATTCTTGGTCGACAGGGGCACCGCCCGTTCCCTCCTTCCAGCCGCACGTTGGAGGCAGCCCCATCAACCAGCATCCAACATCCAACTCATCGCAGCCAACAGCACTCCGATATCAACCTACAGCCGCCAATACCTCGAGGTCAGCATCGACGGGCGCACGTTTGGGTGGGACTTCATAGTGGCAGACGTCACCCTCTATCTTCTAGGGGCAAATTTCCTTGCCCACTACCAGCTCCTCGTCGACGTCGCCAGATGTCAGCTGGTAGACACAGCCTCCCTCACCACCACACCCATTGCTGCCGTGCCCACCGTGTTCGTCCTTCAGGTAGTCGAGGTGACAGACAGCTTCGCCCACCTCCGCAACGTCTACCCCGATAACTTTAAGCCAGAACTCCGGCAACAGCCATAGACCCCTGCGAAACACGGAATTTATCACCACATAAAACCATCAGTACCCCCGGTGTTCTCCAAGTTTCGTCGCCTGGCTCTGGACAAGCTCTCCGCAGCAAAACAGACCTTCGCCGAGCTCGAGCGTCTGGGTATCTGCCGGAGTGCACCAAGCACCTAGTCTTCACCACTCTATACCGTAACAAGGAAGGACAGCCACCTCCGCCACCCCTCACCCCACCCTACTCCGGCCCCTATAAAGTTGTCCAGAAAAAAGAAGAAAGCGTTCCTGCTACACATTAAAGGCAGCAACGACTGGGTCTCCATCTACCACCTCAACCCAGAGTACCTACAAGACAACGTCGAGAGTATCAGGTTGCAGGCTATGTGTACGTGTGCACGCTAGTCATCGCAGG
>NC_134812.1:45526895-45541895 GCF_046742065.1 Oratosquilla oratoria
ACTGTTGGGTGGTAGTGGGCCTTTTAATTTTGTTTCTACAATTCCCATTATGTCCGGTTCTTTTTCTTTCAAATAATCATTCAGTTCATTCAATCCTGTTATCAATCCATCTATATTTGTGTAAGACACTCTTAGTTTTCTGCCACTTCCATTGTATTCTCTGTTTCCCTTATGTTTTTCTTTAGTATGTCGAACTGCTTTATTTTCATGTTCACTACTCTCCAATAGAATCTCTCTTTCTCTGACTCCGTTCTTTCCTCGTTTTTTGCCTTAGCTTCAATTCTTTTCTGCTTTTCTGCCTCTCTTTCCTCCTTATTCATTTCTCTTTTTATCCATACCTTTTTATATTGATCATTTGTTGCTAGTTTCCCTGTCTTGGATAGAATTTTCTCTGCTGTTGTTTGTGACCTGAATTTAATCTTAATTGGTCTGGTCTTATCTGTACTATATTTTCCGAGTCTGAATTTTTCCTCAATTTCCTTTATAATTTCTGGTTCATCTTCCTGGACTAATTTTAATAAACTGCTTACTCTTTCATTTTCCTCCTTGATTCTTGCAGTTCTATCTGGGTTATGTTTCTCTTCCATTCCTAATATAATTATACATTTCTTTTTGTCAGCTAATTCTCTTACTATATTCTCCTTCTGTCTCATCACTTTAATAACTGAGTCTTCATTATGTTCTTTCAATTGCTGTTTGACTATGTCAGTGAATGAAACCTTATTCCCTTCTTGAGTTATTCTCCAATTTTTAGCTTCTGTAGCTAGTTTCTCTCTGTTTTCATTACTATTCTTCTTCAATTTCTCATTCTCCTCCTTTACATTTCCTAACTGTCTTTTTAGGTCCTCTATTTCTTCAGTTAAGTTTCTGTTAGCCTTCTCTAGTTGTTCCAACCTTTCAATTCTTTGAAAAATGGAGTCTACGTTACCTAACTTACGCTCCAAGTCCTCGATCACCTTATCAACTCTCTCCTCTAGTCTTATCAGTCGGGGGGGGGGTTGTGTCCCCCCCACCCTCTTTAAATATCTGGAACATATTCTCGTCACTTTCTTCTGTATTGCTCCTCTCTATACTTCTAATCTTTACATTTTTATTAGACATTTGATCCTCGCTAAGTCTTTTGTTTACCTTCCGCTTGTCTGGCTGGTCAAAGTCTACTCCCTCCTCATTTCCTTCCATTTCCCTCAGTAATCCCTCCCCTTTTCCTCTTTCCCTACGTTCCCACTATTCCACGAGCAATTTCCCCCCCACCCTGCAAAAACACTAGGCACTTCTCTTTGCGTTGGGATCCACAGACTTCACTTTTCTTCAGAACGTCTTCTAAGCCGTCCATTCGTTGAAGTGTGTGTGTGTGTGTGTGTGTGTGTGTGTGTGTGTGTGTTTATGTGTATGTACATATATATATATATATATGTATGAATATATATGTATATATATATATATATATATATATATATATTAGTATAAATGGGCAGTAAGTTTTCTTGTAGACATGTTCGATTGAAGACCAGAGCTAATTCAATATCCACTATCTTCTTAGTGATTTTCTCAATTTTTCTAATAGTTTGTTTGATTCTTGAGGGGAGGTCAAACACAATACTTCCGAGATCCATGATGTTATTGTAACGAAAAACATAACACGAAATATAAATACAAGCTTTCGGTTGAGTCATCCAACCATCTTCAGGTAAGTGAGATTACATATACAGAACAGGAGTTTAAATACAAGTAAAAAGGGGGGAACTAGTAGAGTTAGGAGTCAGGTACTGGACGGAGGTGAGGCTTCGTATCAACAGGACGTCGCTGGACAGCTGGTCACGGTAGCCGGACGTTTGGGCCTTGTTGCCACGCAGCCTCGCTCTGTAGTTGTTAGGTACTAACTGTGTCTGTCTGTATATTAATGATAGGAGTGTATTGTGTAATGTAGACTTTTTCTAAGATGTGTAGTATATTGGTGTTGTTACATTGTTTAAGATCATGGATCTCGGAAGTATTGTGTTTGACCTCCCCTCAAGAATCAAACAAACTATTAGAAAAATTGAGAAAATCACTAAGAAGATAGTGGATATTGAATTAGCTCTGGTCTTCAATCGAACATATATATATATATATATATATATATATATATATATATATATATATATATAAATATATATACACTATAATGAAGTAGTAGCCTCTGTCTGTCTGTTCGTTTGTTTGTTTCTTTGTTCATGAACTCCTAGGGTTTTGGAGATAGACCTCCATAACCATATATATATTCTGATACCCTATCACTCCAGGTACTTGGATAACTATATTTCATTTAAGAAATAATTTGGTTAGGGTTAAGGGTTAAAGTTAGGTAGGGTATGGTGTGGTAACACGCCACTACTGTAGTGTCCCTGTTAGGTCCCACGCCTCTTCCTTCTCTTAAGTATGTTTCTATAGAAGCTTCGGTCACTAGATATGAAAGTTTCTTGATGGGGTGAATTAAATTTAGATTTCTATTTCTTATCTTCTTTCTTCTTAGTAAATACATTTGGTTCAATCTACACCAAGGGACTCCCGGTTGGGATCCTTGTACATCCCACCAAGTCAAGTGTGCTCCGACGTCACAATTTAATTCATCCAGTACTAAGGTGAATTAAACAGTTTTTTTTTTCTTCCGAATAATATTACGCTTCTACAACTGGTTTTATGTAATTACAATAGAGGAATCCCACCTGGGATCCTTGTACACCCACCAAGTCAAGTCTGCTTCGACATCACTATCTAATTCTTCCAATAACTTTGAACGTCACAAATAAGTGCCGCCCTTTAAGGGCGTGACTTTACCTCCGTGCACCAATAATTTCTTTCCTCCTCCACCCTTTTCTTCAATCAGAAAGGCTGTTATACTGTTTACGTAAGCACTTATGTCGCAAGCGGAATGTGGCTTCATGTTACATTTCGTCAATTCAGCACTCTCTCCATGTTTACAAAACACAAGACGGCAAACGAGAATATGCAACTCTGCACTTCCTATCGGCCATTGTTTCAAAACATCCAAGTAATAAAATTTGCATATCTTTTCACCTACCCCTCTATCTACTTAAATGTCTACCTCTATCTACCGGCCTCTTACAGGGCTCGGCAGCTACCCTTGGTCGTCCCGACCAATGATATCTACTACCCTCTTACAGGGCTCGCTAGTATATACTTGGAAATCATCATATATAAGAAGCTAATCTACCCTTGCATAAACTGGTAAAATGGTATCAGTAAAACATATCAAACATATACATATCAAAGAAATAAGCAACCCTCCAAAATGCATAATAATAATTCAAGCAGAGAAATGGTGAATAACATACATGTCTAAATAATAAAGCATATCCCAAAATAATTTGCAACACAAAATGAAATGTAAAATAGATTTGCAAAACTCACTATGATTAAGAACATTAGATTTCAATGGAGAATGATTTCATCATCTTTTCAAAGATGTTAGCAATATGCAGTATGAGTTAGAAAAGTATTGTGAATGTCTCTTAATACTTCACAAAATACTATTGTATATACTTATATGAATGTCCTTAAGTATTGGCAAGATTCCAAGTCTGAGCATAGCAGATCCAAGTCTTCATGTCCCAGCTTGACACCAAGTTCCAGTAATTTAGGTCTCCCATACCAAGTATATACATTTGGTCAAATTAATACTATCTGTAAAATACATCAAGATTAATATTCAATTCACATAGAATATTATCAAAGTATTCCCTATACTCTTCTGGTTTTTTACAATTGATACATAGGGCATCACAACAGTCATCTTCATAAATTTGCAATTTTACCTTCTTCATATCATCTAAATGGCCTGTTAAATCTTCCCTATTTTCTAAATTGAATAGTTTGAATTTATTTCCAACTGCAGAATCAATTACCCTATATGGACCTGGGTACCTTGGTGAAAGTTTATTATAGGGTGAATGTAGTTTGACCATGACTAAATCTCCTATTTTCAAATCTAGTTTATGTGCTATTTTGTGTTGTTGCTTTTCATCTCCTGTGAATACTCCTGCATATGTTCCCTAACTCTTTGGTGAATAGTTTGAAAATCATTTATCCTATTTGAGATATAATCACCTATATTATACAGAGGTTTCTCCTCTGCAGTCAAGATTTCATATGGAAGAGTTTTGTCTTCCCCAAAAATAATAAAATGAGGTGCTTCATCTGTTACTATATTAATTTGGTTGTTCAGAGTACATTTAACACAAGGAATCTAAGTATCCCAAGTTATACTATGAGGACTTATAATACTTCTAAGACATGTAATAATTTTCTTATTTAACCTTTACTTTGTGGATGATTCACTAAAATATTTACTTTCCTTATCTTAAATAAACTACATAACTTTTCCAATATTTTGTTATTAAATTCAGTTCCATTATCTGAAACTAAGATCTTAGTTGTAATGAAGTTACAGATTATCTGATCATAGATTACTGAAGCAATAGTTTCAACTTTCTTATTTAGAATGGGTTGTAAAATACAAAATCTTGAAAAATAATCAATGGCAACAAATACATATTTATATCCATTCTCAGACATAGGTAACCCCAATGTATCTATGTGAACTCTTTCTCAAGGTTTCTGTGGAATGGGATAGGTAAATATAGGAGCTAGTTTTGGTGTATTTCCTTTCACCTTAACACATTTCAAACAAATTTCTGTATGATGATATATATCTTTCTTCATACCAGGCCAAAAGTATTTAAGTTGTGCTTGTCTATAAGTTTTATCCTTCCCTGGGTGTGAGCTATAATCACTATCATGAAGTAACTTCAATATCTCTTTTACAAGAGTTTGTGGTATTACCAACTGACTTACAGGACCTCTAGAAATATCTTTCCCACTGTCACGGGCCACCTCTAACCCTAAAACAATTGGTTAGTAAATAAAGGATCTAGGTTAAGGACAGGAATTTTGAAGGGATATTATTTTTGGAATTTCGTTTTATTTATCTATTTATTTATTTGAGTGTTGACTTGAGAGACTGGGTAGTATGGACGTCGTGACGGTTTTACTCAACCAAGAAGCAAAGTAGAAAATAGAGCCTTAAGGGACTGTGGGAAGTGCTTATAGGTGAACGTGTCATAAAAGTTGTTCAATTTCTTTGGTGAACTTATGTATACTTACTCTATCGGAAAGAGTATTATTGCATACTAAATTGTTTTAGTAACATGTATATATTACGTGTAGTTAATTTTTTTTTTTTTTTTTTTTTATGATAGTATCTGTAATCATTGAAGTATCCACAGGCATAGGTAATCAGCCTACTATGTAGGAAATGAAAGATTAGAGTCTTGGAAACAACTTCATTGAGTTAGATTTTTTCCTACTCTCTTTTATTCTTTTTTATGATTTTTTTATTTTGAATAGTAGAAACTTCAGTGAAAATCTGCTATGATAAATTAAACAAAAAAATTAAGTTACAGTTTCCTTTGTTTTTTTTCTGATCAAATTAAAGAATTACTCTTTCTCTTTACAAATTCGAAAGAATGAATGAAATCGGACAAAAAGAAACAGAGATATGGCTATTTAAATATAAAAAACATAAACTTTTCAGGAGAGGCATTTAAAGTTTAAAGGAGCGCACCGGCATTTAAAATCCTCCGGCCGCGTACTCACTCGTGACATTGTCTATTTTTTTACGTTTCCGTTTAAAACTTTAAACAAAACTGAACTGGCTATCGAAAATTTGACTTAATTTCAATATACAGAATGTTTTTTCATGCAATGGGGTTGCCAGATGTCGCCAATAATTTATCTATTTCATTTTATATATAAGAACAGAAACGGAATTGAGCTGTAATATTTGGTCGAAGTGTTACAGCCATCATAGAGAATCTTTTGAATACCTGTTGGTAGAATAAAAGATAATACGATCGCATGCATGACTGGTAGGCTAACAGATACGCGACAGGGCGACATCCTTTCTCCTTTAGCTTTGAAGAGATACTGAGATCCTTGTGGTGATTGACGATTAGTGTTGGGCAAGTTGCCAGATATCTCCATATATATTAATTATAGTAAACAAAACAGAACTGGGTATCAAAATTTTGACTTTATTTCAATATACAGAATGTTTTTTCATGCAATGGGGTTGCCAGAGGTTGCCAAAAATTTATCTATTTTATTTTATATATAAGAAAAGAAACGGAATTGAGCTGTAATATTTGGCTAAAGTGTTACCACCATCATAGAGAATCTTTTGAAATGTTTACCTAAAATTCGTTGATTTTCCAGAATTTTTCGTGTTTTCGCGCCCTACAGTCCCTTAATAGACCATGAATTTATTCTATTCTATGTCTGCCCATCAAGATGTGTTGGCAAAGAGCCTTACTATAATCATTGAAGAAAAACATACAATAGGAGATAGCTACAAATATATTTCAGCTGATTTTGGTTCAACTAATCTTCGAGGCGACATTAGAATGTTCTCGAACATAGCGGGCGCACCGTAGCTCCGCCCACCCGTGACGTCACTGACACGTTCGGACAGAGGCGTAAACTAAGGTCATTAATTTTAAGAGTAATAGGAAAAATTCCCAACTTTCAGATCAGGATTCCACTAAAGAAATAGTTTAGGGAGAGATTGTAGCAGCTAGGGGCTGTGTTGAGAAGCGAAATTAAGTTTTACGAAATAATACAACAGGGAGGTTAGTAGTTTACCCATAGATACGAACACATAGCCGTCTCGTTTTTTTTTTCTTGTTTTTTTTGTTTGTTTTTTTGTGCGCAGCTAAAATTTTAATCTGATGCCAAAAACTATCCCGATAACAGGAAGAAAAAAAGGGTTTAAGGGAGTGTACTCCACAAACACTTTGAGTGGAAGGAGTTAGACGGTGTCACGCATATATACATTAGCTATGAGAGTGTAATCCTTAGAGTACAATTCTGTCTGTGATCGTTCTCTAATAAGAATACGGGGTTGAAGGTAGACACAATATTGTAAGTAGACTTATACAGTGACCGGAAGGTTGGAGCGTAAATAACTACGTTTTTCCACGTGCCTGTGACCTTACTTATGATGCCCATAAGCAAAAAAAAACTGTGTTATTAAATGTCTCGCATACCCATATATTTTTCATACTGTAAGGATCAATAGATTGTCTAGTTGGAGAAAACCACAATATACTTTTGTATTTTCTTACTATATTTTTGCTTCAGTGTAATAATTAACACATAGAAAACCTTCACTTATATTCTTTTACTACCCCACTTGGGCATAGGCCTTTTCGCTACCCAGAACCAACCCCGAACGACCTGAGGAAAGGGGACGGAGTCAGACGTGAATAACACAGAACAACAAAATGTTTTTACTGGAGATGTGTAAAGTGATTTAGACTAATTTGGGTACACTGATTTCAAAAATCATAACAGTTTTGCTGTATCACGTCAGGATTTTCAGTGACAGAAATATTCCCATTGCCTAGAAGTCAGGATTTCAATGAAATTTACAGAAATTCATTTATTTCATCATGAATGCTTCAAAATTATAGAAATTACAAAAAAAAACTCCACTAGAATGTAATTAAAAATGCTTTAGGCATTTGGCTTTGCGTTTGTGCTGCTCTGTGTCAGTTTCACGATGCAGGAATCAGCAAAAGTCGCCCATCATGTTCGGGTTGTGCCGCCCTTGGTAACGCGTCTCCATGAGTGAAATCTCTTGGTGGAATCGCTCGCCGTGCTCGTCCGAGACAGCTCCCATGTTGTCAGGGAAGAAGTTCAGGTGCTGGTGTAGGAAATGGATTTTCAGGGACATCCTGGAGCCAAGTTTCCTGAAGGACTCCAGCAGCTGCTGCACTATTTCTTCATAGTTGTCCGCGCGCTCGTTCCCCAAGAAGTTGTCCGTCACAGCTTTGAAGCTCCTCCACGCTGCCAGCTCTTTGGGGTTTAGAGTTGTCGGAAAAGTTTCGTCCTTCATAATCTGTCGGATTTGCGGTCCAACAAAGACACCAGCCTTGATCTTGGCCTCCGACAAGGTGTTGCCAAACTTCTCCTTGAGGTATAAAAACCCACGCCCATTTAGATCCATTGCCCGTACAAAACTTTTCATCAAGCCGAGCTTTATGTGGAGTGGTGGAAGGAAAATCTTGGCTGGGTCGACAAGGGCGACATGCTTCACATTGTGTCGACCAGGTACATGCTCCTTTCGCTCTTCCCAATCTTTCTTCGTCCAGTGATTCTTGTCGTCTCTGCTATCCCAGAGACAAAGGAAGCACATGTATTTCGTGTAGCCTGACTGCAGCCCTAACAACAGCGCCACCACTTTCAAGTCTCCGCAGATGTGCCAGTTGAAGTCATTGTACTTGATGGAATCAAGCAGCTGCCGCATAGTCTCATAGGTCTCTGTCATGCCGAACGCGTGAGCCAGTGGGACTGATGGTTTCTCGTTGCCATTGTGGAGCAAAACAGCCTTCAAGATGTTCTTCCCCGAGTCGATGAAGAGGCGCCAGTCTGCAGGATCGTGATCACACCCAAGTTCTTTCAACAGACCGTTGATGTCACTGCAGAATGTCATCGTGTCTTCCATCTCAAAGAACTCAGCCATGTCTCTGTGACGTGCTCTGAACAAGGATATCTTGGTGTTAGGTTCAAGTAGATTCCACTGCTGCAGCCTTGATCCAAGCAGCTCTGCCTTCGCCTTCGACAGCGAGAGATCTCTTACAAGATCATTTAAGTCTCCCTGGTTCAGAAGGTGTGGTTCTTGAGTGTCGGGTTCAAAAGGTTCATCATCACCATTCTCTTCACCATGCTTACAGCTATGTTCTGATCAGCTGGAGGTGTTGGAACGGGGTTCTCGTCATCATGAGGCACAGGTTTACGAGCAGAGACGCAGTCAGCGTACTTGATGTGGCCTTTATTCTTCTTGTTGAAGCCGGCGATGCTTGTGCAGTAGAAATAACAATCATCATGATGATTCTGCGGCTCACGCCATATCATGGGCACCGCAAATGGCATGCTCGCGCGCTTGCCCACCAACCACTGAGTCAAGGCTGTGTGGCAGCTTGTGCAGCAGATGTGTGGTGCCAAGCTCTGTTCTTGGTCCCCCACCTTACACCCGAAGTAGTGAAAGTAGGCGGCCTTCATTTTCACTGCTGTAGATATACTTCGCCGTTGATCTTTTTTGGTATACCGACCACAGACATAACAGAAGTTGTCAAGATGATTGGTACAGGAACGCCTACTCATCTTTATCTGAAAGAAAGAAATATAACACAAGTTAACAACAATTGTACGAGATAGACATGTTAAAGACATATGCAAATTTCATTGAAATCCTGACTTCTAGGCAATGGGAATATTTCTGTCACTGAAACTCCTGACGTGATACAGCAAAACGGTTATGATTTTTGAAATCAGCGTACCCAAATTAGTCTAAATCACTTTACACATCTCCAGTAACAATTTTTTTTTTTTAATTTGTTGTTCAGTGTAACAAGGAGCAGTTTCCATTTATGGTCAGATATATCCATATAGACGATTGGGTGGTGGCAGCGTATACCTTGATTTCTTATTTCCCAAATCGTTCTTATGTGGGTATCTCTGATCACTCCCATTGGAGGTGCTCTTGGTTAAACACTAATCAATCGACGGCACCACACTAGGAGGACAACAACAGATCTTGCCTCATCCCTTAAAGGTGGGTGACAAAGAGTGATTATCAATCTCACCCTCCACGTGTGCAATTCCCTTTTCTATTCAAAGATTACTCATAACCTATTCCACTTTTCATCAGTATATATTTCACTTTTCATCAGTATATAGATAAGTTCATTTTCTATTTATGTATATCATCATCCTTGCTGCATACTACATTATTTCCATCAGTTAGAAAGTTATTCATTCAAATTCCAAATTGCCATTGTAAATGGGGATAGATAAAGATGATGGATAATTATATCTATATCTATATTGAATAAACCTAACAATACAGAAACTAAATGTATGCATTTACTACTACATATCAAACTCATGCATGTTCTTATACATATGAGGTATGTATTTCAATGTCTCCACTTCCCTCATTTGATATAAGCTAAAAAGCACCATTGGTTGATTCACATTTCATATACAGATTCTACAAGACTCATTCACGTTACATAACATGGCTCTGCTTCCATGAATGCTTCATCTACTTAGATCCTTACTGATCCCTTCAATGGATCTCAATCTCTACATATCTTAATTTTTACATACCTCCAATATCCTTTACTCTTTCCCTCCTGCGTGTTGTTCCATTATTATCCCCTTATTTTACCTCTCCCAATTCACATTTATCCTATCCTGATCCCCCTTCAAGGACTCATACGTCCATTTCACACCACACGCAGGAGAGAAGAGACACAAAGCCTCTTTCAAATTCCTTACCATAACAATTCCAATAATATTCCGATCCACCTACGTACTTCGTCAACATTGTAAAATACAAGTCATACATTGGTCATACGCCAAAAGGAATTACAATAAGTACTTCTATGAATTCTTACATTACTAGAGTACCATAATCTCACAAGCATAAACATATCTTCAGATACATTAAATTTTGAAACACTTTGATCCGGAACTCGATTCTGCGTCTATGTAAACAAACTTGTGGTCTTAGCACACAGAAAATAGAGAACGTAATTAACACCAGGGGTGACTATGGTAACACCACTTACAACTGTTTTTCTATACCAAAGTCTATTAGTCAAATGAAATTCCTCTATCTTATACCCCTTTGGTAGTTTTGGAGGATTTCCTCTTGGGTTCATCAAATACTTGGCTAATGAGTTACATGTCTTATCATCCCTCTGTTCTCTTATTAGCATTTCCTCATCTAAAGTTACTAAATCTTCTATACTATAAACAAATTTAATCAACCCTATCATTGGTTGGCTAATGTTTCTAGAAAGTGCATCTGCAGCCACATTCTTTCACCCGGAATATATTCAAATTTAACTTCATAGCACTGAAATACCGCAAACCATCTAGCGAGTGTGCCCCTAAGATTCTTATGCTTAAATAAGTTCTGAATAGCTGTATGATCAGTCCATACTCTGATTGGATATCCCAGTATCATATCTCTAAAACTTTCTAATGAATATATCACTGATAATGTTTCTCTTTCTGTTATGGAGTAGTTTCTCTCTGCATTATTACAGTCTTGAAGTGTAAGTTATTGGTTTCAAATTTACATTTCTCTCTTGCATAACTATTCCTCCTAATCCTATGTCAGATGCATCAGTGCAAAGAATTAATTTTTTATCATTGTCTGGAAATATTAAAATTGGAGAACTCGTGAATTTATCTTTCAACTTGTCAAAATCTTGCTGTTGTGCAGGTCCCCACATGAACTTTGAGTCCTTCTTCAACAAATAACTTAATGGATTAGCAATGTCAGCATATCTTTGAATAAAATTTCTATAATATCCTGTCAATCCCAAGAAACTTCTAACTTTTATTACATTGTTTGGAACTGGAAAATTCCTTACTGCTTCAACCTTTGAATTCACTGTACTAAGTCCATGTCTGTCTATCTTATGTCTCAAATAAGGAACTGAAAAATTTCTTACTGCTTCAACCTTTGAATTCACTGTACTGAGTCCATGTCTGTCTATCTTATGTCCCAAACAAATAACACTGTTCTGCAAGAACTTACATTTTTCAAATTTCACTTTCAATCCTGCATCAACTAGTCTTGAGAATATCAAATCTAATTTTTCATAAAGTGTTCAACCTCTGTCTGGGAAACTACTAAAATGTCATCTAGGAATACACTGGCAGTGTTTCCTAACAACTTATCTAGAATTGTATTCATTAATCTCATGTTTAATAGACTGTTACATAATTCAAATGGCATTCGTCGTTTGAACTCATAATATCCCGTTGGAGTAAAAAATGCTGTGAGCTCTCGTGAGTCTTCATACAACTTTATTTGTCAAAAAGCAGATTTGATATCTACATATAAATTTGATATCTATTCTCAGTTCCCAAACTTCTGAGAATGTCCCCTATTACTGGTGATAGTAATCTGTCACGTATGGTGTGCTTATTCAATTCCCTATAATCAATAACTGGGCGCATAGTGTCATCTGATTTTGGCACCAAAATCAAAGGAAAGTTCCACTCACTTTTACTATGTTCAATAATATCCTGCGATAATATGGCTAATTTAGAGTGAAGAACTCTGTAGGTTGGTATGTAAATATGCTGTGTTCCTGGTTTTAATCTAATCTGATGTTTTAAAACAGTTGTTTTGCTTAAGGCGTCCCCCGGCAAAGCAATTGCTTTATTGTGCTGGCGATTCTATTCCGGTATTACAATGACGAAAGCAGATCAGATATTCTTACCAGCTTCCCCACTAGAAATGAGTTGATCTTAAGTCTCCGTAAAATCATTTTAGGACGGCAGTTAGCAGTCGACTATATGCATACATATAAAGGCAGTCTTCGATTTATACGAGTTTACTTTATACGAATTCAGAGTTATACGGTGTCCAAAAATAGGGGTTATTCATCACGTTGTACGAATTCCTCACAAATATACGGTTTCAAGAAAGTTAAAATTCGCGCGGCGGGCCAATGGTGACAGATCAGAGGAGGAAGCAATAAGTTAAAGGAAAAACGCAATGAAATAATTTTGTGTTTAAACTTTTCCCATGGTAATTGTCATTTTTATGCAGTTGTAAATACAGTTTTTTAATAAAAGCATTAATAAACATAATAGAAATGTGTTTAATGCAAAACGTATGCAGTGAAAGATTATTTTATTTCAAACACATCCTTCAAAGGGGTACTGGGGGGGATTGAGTAATCAAAGTCTACGGGGTTGGGCATGTATTCCTTACTTTATACGGTATTTGCTTTATACGGTCCCTTCTGGAACGCATCTACAGTATAAATCGAGGAGTACCTGTATAAATATATATAAATATATATATATATATATATATATATATGTATATATATATATATATGCAAGGTAACCACTTAAGAAAATAAACAAACGGAGCAGAGCGCTTTTGTACATTACAACTTCAGTACAGAAATATTACACTGAAGATATAATACACGAAAGCGCTCTGCTCCATTTGTTTATGTTCTAAAGTGGTTACCTTGCATTTATAAGACACACGTTCCTAGTGTTTTTATTGCATTTATGTATATATATATATATATATATATATATGTATATATATATGTATGTATATATATAATATATATATATGCATATATATATGTATATATATAAATATACATATATATATATATATATATATATTTGCTGGCCAAGATGCAACCAGTACATAGAGGACACTAAACACTTCATCATATCGTCCCCTTATCACACGGTTCATATAACATATTTGAATGACTTATAAACCAAATATGTGGCCGTTGTCAAAACACTTGGAGGTCACGTGTCTCCTAAAGAAGCAGGGTACATGTAAGTTTTTGCTCTTTTGTGTTAGTGTGTTAGTGTGTGTGTGTGTGTGTGTGTGTGTGTGTGTGTGTGTGTGTGTGTGTGTGTGTGTGTGTGTGTGTGTGTGTGTGTGTGTGTGTGTGTGTGTGTGTGTGTGTGTGTGTGTGTGTGTGTGTGTGTGTGCGTGTGTGTGTGTGTGCGTGTGTGTGTGTGCGTGTGTGTGTGTGTGCGTGTGTGCGTGTGCGTGTGTGCGCGTGTGTGTGTGTGCGCGTGTGCGTGTGTGCGTGTGTGCGTGTGTGCGTATGTGTGTGTGTGTGTGTGTGTGTGTGCGTGTGTGTGTGTGTATGTGTGCGTGTGTGCGTGTGTGCGTGTGTGTGTCTGTGTGTGTGTGTGTGTGTGTGTGTGTGTGTGTGTGTGTGTGTGTGTGTGTGTGTGTGTGTGTGTGTGTGTGTGTGTGTGTGTGTGTGTGTGTGCGTGCGTGCGTGCGTGTGTGTGTGCGAGATCTTATATGCATACCTAGATGTATTTAGGCTTTCACTAAGTCTTAAGATAAAAGGAACTGTAGGTCTTTCTTCGGGTGGATTCTTCAACCAATGACCTACTTTAATAAGATAGTTTCTTCTGTCACAAGTCTTACCCCAACTCAAAACAATACTATATGAAACTTCTCTCTGACCCAGAGGCTACAATTGGCCTCACCAGGAGACCCCTCTCTTTGTAAAGGGGTTCTTATGATTTCGTATTTCGGCTAAGAATAGCCACATTTTACAAGGGAACTCCGCCATAAACGGCCTCCAGCCTACTATCACGGCTTTCTCTAGGGTCACTCTATTCATAGCCAAAAGTTGTCTTGTCCGCTCTGGCTGCGGCCGAGTTTATTGCAAGTTCCTGCTGGTCCAGATTGCAGAGGTGTTTCCCACAGTTGAGAGTTACGCATTTCGGCAGGAGTTTGTTTCGCAATCATGCCTGAAGCGACGACGTGCGCTCTGTGCAGAGCGGGAACGTGCCTCTCAAAGTGAAACGTTTGCAACAGAAATTAAAAATATTTTTTTTAACGTATTAGAAACGAAAATAGATAATTGTGTGGTATTAGAAAAAAATAGAAAAAATAAAAGGTAACTTAAATTTCTAGATGAACCATATGGTCCGGTAAGACTTTAATTCTGCTTGTAAGAAGAAAATATCCTATGAGCGTCGTCAAAATTTGTCTGTGCTCGTAAGGGCTAAGCTATATTGTCACGTAATGCATGTTTAAAAAACGCCCCGTGGCTATCGCTTATTGCATTTGTTTCTGTTGTATTGTTAGAATACAAAGGACAAAGTAGAGTATTTCCGTCAAAACTAAAATCCTCCAAATGTAATTTCTTCACCCTTACCCAGAAATGGGGAAACATCTTGAGCAAAATAATCCAGATAGGGTTTAGTATGCAACCTCCTCCCCCTCCCGCAAGGCTAATTAGGATTCTATTGCCAATTAACATAACCAGGAAAGGAGAGTCACAAGCGCCGTCTGCGTTCCTTCTACTCCTCCTCCTCCTCCTCCTCCTCCTCCTCTTCCTTCTC
>NC_134812.1:45549395-45554395 GCF_046742065.1 Oratosquilla oratoria
GCATCCAAGAATCTTAAAGGAAATAAAAAATGAGACTGTTGTTCCATTAGAAATTATTTTCAAGAAATCCATCATATCCGGAGATGTCCCAAGAGAATAGAAGCTAGCTAACGTTACTCCCATATTCAAAAAAGGTGACAAAAAAAGAAACCAAATAACTATAGGCCTATAAGTTTGACTTCAATCGTAGGAAAAATAATGGAAACTATCATCAGAGATGCTATCGAACATCATTTAGAAAGTAACCGTTTGATAAATGATAGCCAGCATGGTTTCAGACGGAAACGTTCTTGCGTGACTAACTTACTCGAAATCTACAACACAGTTATCTTGAATTATGACAAAAGAAACAATATAGATTTAATATATCTAGACTTTGCAAAACCTTTTGATACCGTCCCACACGAAAGACTAATTACTAAATTAGCTTTACACGGAATAAGTGGTAGCCTATTAAGTTGGACTAGTAATTGGTTGAATGGTCGAAAACAGAGAGTTGTTTTAAATGGAAAGACTTCTGGATGGAAAAGTGTTGCAAGTGGAGTTCCTCAGGGTTCCGTTCTTGGGCCACTTCTATTCATAGTATATATAAATGATATAGACCGTGGACTAAAATCTACTGTTTCCAAATTTGCTGATGATACAAAACTGTGCGGAGTGGCAAATGATCACTGAAACCAATTAGATATTCAAGAAGATTTAGATAAATTACAGCAATGGTCTGAAAAGTGGCTAATGAAATTTAACACAAGTAAATGCAAGGTAATGCACATAGTGGCTCGACAAAGAAACTGAAAAAAGTATTGCTAAAAAGAGACAGGCTTATAAGAAATATAAGTGCTCGGGTGCATCTAATGACTATGAAAGTTATGTATCAATACAGAGAGATTTAAAAAAGACAATAAGAAAAAGAAAACGACAATACGAAATGAACATCGCTGATAAATCCAAAGAGAATCCCAAAGAATTTTATAGTTACATTAGAGATAAAAAGGTTGTTAGGAATCACAGTGGTCCACTATTATCTGCTGACGGTCAACTTGAACATTCAAATGAAGGAATGTGTAATATCTTAAACAATTATTTTAGCTCGGTATTCGTAAACGAAACACCTCAAAGTGAATTCCAAACTGAAACCTGTGAAAAGTCTAGGGTAAACTTACTCACTACGGTAAATATAACAAAAGAAAAAATTAAAAGGTGTATAGATAAACTCAAAGTTAATAAAACACCAGGGCCTGACGGTTGGTATCCAAGAATCTTAAAGGAAATAAAAAATGAGACTGTTGTTCCATTAGAAATTATTTTCAAGAAATCCATCATATCCGGAGATGTCCCAAAAGAATAGAAGCTAGCTAACGTTACTCCCATATTCAAAAAAGGTGACAAAAAAAGAAACCAAATAACTATAGGCCTATAAGTTTGACTTCAATCGTAGGAAAAATAATGGAAACTATCATCAGAGATGCTATCGAACATCATTTAGAAAGTAACCGTTTGATAAATGATAGCCAGCATGGTTTCAGACGGAAACGTTCTTGCGTGACTAACTTACTCGAAATCTACAACACAGTTATCTTGAATTATGACAAAAGAAACAATATAGATTTAATATATCTAGACTTTGCAAAACCTTTTGATACCGTCCCACACGAAAGACTAATTACTAAATTAGCTTTACACGGAATAAGTGGTAGCCTATTAAGTTGGACTAGTAATTGGTTGAATGGTCGAAAACAGAGAGTTGTTTTAAATGGAAAGACTTCTGGATGGAAAAGTGTTGCAAGTGGAGTTCCTCAGGGTTCCGTTCTTGGGCCACTTCTATTCATAGTATATATAAATGATATAGACCGTGGACTAAAATCTACTGTTTCCAAATTTGCTGATGATACAAAACTGTGCGGAGTGGCAAATGATCACTGAAACCAATTAGATATTCAAGAAGATTTAGATAAATTACAGCAATGGTCTGAAAAGTGGCTAATGAAATTTAACACAAGTAAATGCAAGGTAATGCACATAGTGGCTCGACAAAGAAACTGAAAAAAGTATTGCTAAAAAGAGACAGGCTTATAAGAAATATAAGTGCTCGGGTGCATCTAATGACTATGAAAGTTATGTATCAATACAGAGAGATTTAAAAAAGACAATAAGAAAAAGAAAACGACAATACGAAATGAACATCGCTGATAAATCCAAAGAGAATCCCAAAGAATTTTACAGTTACATTAGAGATAAAAAGGTTGTTAGGAATCACAGTGGTCCACTATTATCTGCTGACGGTCAACTTGAACATTCAAATGAAGGAATGTGTAATATCTTAAACAATTATTTTAGCTCGGTATTCGTAAACGAAACACCTCAAAGTGAATTCCAAACTGAAACCTGTGAAAAGTCTAGGGTAAACTTACTCACTACGGTAAATATAACAAAAGAAAAAATTAAAAGGTGTATAGATAAACTCAAAGTTAATAAAACACCAGGGCCTGACGGTTGGCATCCAAGAATCTTAAAGGAAATAAAAAATGAGACTGTTGTTCCATTAGAAATTATTTTCAAGAAATCCATCATATCCGGAGATGTCCCAAGAGAATAGAAGCTAGCTAACGTTCTCCCATATTCAAAAAAGGTGACAAAAATAACTAAAGGCCTATAAGCCTGACTTCAATCGTAGGAAAAATAATGGAAACTATCATCAGAGATGCTATCGAACATCATTTAGAAAGTAACCGTTTGATAAATGATAGCCAGCATGGTTTCAGACGGAAACGTTCTTGCGTGACTAACTTACTCGAAATCTACAACACAGTTATCTTGAATTATGACAAAAGAAACAATATAGATTTAATATATCTAGACTTTGCAAAACCTTTTGATACCGTCCCACACGAAAGACTAATTACTAAATTAGCTTTACACGGAATAAGTGGTAGCCTATTAAGTTGGACTAGTAATTGGTTGAATGGTCGAAAACAGAGAGTTGTTTTAAATGGAAAGACTTCTGGATGGAAAAGTGTTGCAAGTGGAGTTCCTCAGGGTTCCGTTCTTGGGCCACTTCTATTCATAGTATATATAAATGATATAGACCGTGGACTAAAATCTACTGTTTCCAAATTTGCTGATGATACAAAACTGTGCGGAGTGGCAAATGATCACTGAAACCAATTAGATATTCAAGAAGATTTAGATAAATTACAGCAATGGTCTGAAAAGTGGCTAATGAAATTTAACACAAGTAAATGCAAGGTAATGCACATAGTGGCTCGACAAAGAAACTGAAAAAAGTATTGCTAAAAAGAGACAGGCTTATAAGAAATATAAGTGCTCGGGTGCATCTAATGACTATGAAAGTTATGTATCAATACAGAGAGATTTAAAAAAGACAATAAGAAAAAGAAAACGACAATACGAAATGAACATCGCTGATAAATCCAAAGAGAATCCCAAAGAATTTTATAGTTACATTAGAGATAAAAAGGTTGTTAGGAATCACAGTGGTCCACTATTATCTGCTGACGGTCAACTTGAACATTCAAATGAAGGAATGTGTAATATCTTAAACAATTATTTTAGCTCGGTATTCGTAAACGAAACACCTCAAAGTGAATTCCAAACTGAAACCTGTGAAAAGTCTAGGGTAAACTTACTCACTACGGTAAATATAACAAAAGAAAAAATTAAAAGGTGTATAGATAAACTCAAAGTTAATAAAACACCAGGGCCTGACGGTTGGTATCCAAGAATCTTAAAGGAAATAAAAAATGAGACTGTTGTTCCATTAGAAATTATTTTCAAGAAATCCATCATATCCGGAGATGTCCCAAAAGAATAGAAGCTAGCTAACGTTACTCCCATATTCAAAAAAGGTGACAAAAAAGAAACCAAATAACTATAGGCCTATAAGTTTGACTTCAATCGTAGGAAAAATAATGGAAACTATCATCAGAGATGCTATCGAACATCATTTAGAAAGTAACCGTTTGATAAATGATAGCCAGCATGGTTTCAGACGGAAACGTTCTTGCGTGACTAACTTACTCGAAATCTACAACACAGTTATCTTGAATTATGACAAAAGAAACAATATAGATTTAATATATCTAGACTTTGCAAAACCTTTTGATACCGTCCCACACGAAAGACTAATTACTAAATTAGCTTTACACGGAATAAGTGGTAGCCTATTAAGTTGGACTAGTAATTGGTTGAATGGTCGAAAACAGAGAGTTGTTTTAAATGGAAAGACTTCTGGATGGAAAAGTGTTGCAAGTGGAGTTCCTCAGGGTTCCGTTCTTGGGCCACTTCTATTCATAGTATATATAAATGATATAGACCGTGGACTAAAATCTACTGTTTCCAAATTTGCTGATGATACAAAACTGTGCGGAGTGGCAAATGATCACTGAAACCAATTAGATATTCAAGAAGATTTAGATAAATTACAGCAATGGTCTGAAAAGTGGCTAATGAAATTTAACACAAGTAAATGCAAGGTAATGCACGTAGGTAAAAATAACAGTAAGTACGATTACAAGTTATTTGGAAATTCGTTAACAAAAGTGGATAGTGAAAAAGATCTCGGCGTAATTATCAGTAACGACCTCAAATCATCCAAGCAGTTTATTTCAGCCTCTGAGAAAGCAAATAAGATTCTGGGACTGATTGCGCGATTTTTTGATTTCAAAAGTCCATCACTCATTAACAAGCTATATAAATCGTTAGTTCGTCCACATTTGGAATATGCTGTTTCCGTATGGTCACCGAATCTCATTAAAGACATTGACAGACTGGAAAAAGTACAACGGCGAGCCACAAAACTGATTCCTAATACCAAAAATAAATCATACGAAAATCGACTAAAACACATGAATCTGTTTTCCCTAAAACAGCGTAGACTCAGATATGACTTGATACAGGTCTTTAAGATTTTAAAGGGAATTGACAACATGAAAAGTGACCAAATTTTCACATTGAATGAGAATCAGACAAGAAACAATGGT
>NC_134812.1:45559395-45569395 GCF_046742065.1 Oratosquilla oratoria
CCAAATCCTCTTACTACCCAAACAAATTGCAACACCTCAAACAGCAACGCAATAACACTCAGTGGTTCAGCAAGATAAGGGCTCTCTGTGGCCTCGCACCTGTCACCTGACCTAGCAGCCCAGGAGATCAACTCCCACTTCGCCTCTATCTGTCAGACATTACCCCCTCTCGACCCTTCCCGCCTACCTGCCTACCTCCCTTCCCCCTCACCTCCCATTCAAGTTCGAGTTTCCGACGTAGCTACTAAGCTGGGTAAACTCAAACAAAATAGATCCACAACCCCCTCTGACCTTCCTATCAAAATCTACAAGGAATTTGCCCCTAAACTTGCCCTCCCACTCTCCTCCATAATTAATGCCTCTTTAAGCCAAAACACCTGCCCCAGCGACTGGAAAATATCATATGTTACTCCCATCCCCAAAACCCTCAGCCCACAATCACTAAGTGACCTTAGGCCCATCGCCATCACCCCTATCCCAAGCCTTATATGTGAAGACTTGGTTTTTAACTCCGTTTACAGCAACATAAAACACTCAATAGATGCACAACAATTTGGCAACATGAAATCCTCCTCTACCACTCACTGTCTCATTGACCTACTCAACTTCCTTCACAGCAACCTAGACAAGCGTAACACATCCCTAGCTGTTACCTTTGTAGACTTCAGGAAGGCCTTAGACCTTGTTGACCACAATGTTGCTCTCTCCAAAGCCATCCAACTGGGGATCCAGCCCCACCTAATAGCATGGCTGGCAGATTTCCTCACCGGACGACGGCAGGCGGTCAGGTACCAAGGGTCAACTTCCCCCCTCCTCCCTTTAACTTGTGGGGTTCCCCAGGGAACCAAAATGGGTCCCCTATGCTTCCTCATCCTTATCAACGACGCCCTCATGGACACTCCTCACAGATGGAAGTACGTGGATGACAGCACCATAGGCATCCCCATCAACACCAGGCGGCCTGATTACGCACCACTACAAAACACCCTGAACAAGCTCATGATGTGGACGGAAAACAACAACGTCACAATCAACACCAACAAGACCGTAGTGATGCACTTTTGTACCTCCACCCAAGCAGTACCTCCTCCACAACTTTCATTGGGCCCCCACCCCCTCCAATTGGTGCAATCCACCAAGATCTTGGGCATCACACTCGATGCTCAATTAAATTGGAATCAACATATCACCAATATAGTCAGGACAGCATCTTACAAACTGTATATGCTGAGTAGGTTAAAATCACTAGGAACACCTACATCTGAGCTACAGGAGGTCTACAAAACTTTCATACTCCCCACCCTCATGTACGCCTCACCAGCCTGGTGGAGCTCACTCACCCTCACACAGAGACAAAAGCTGGAGAGGGTACAAAAGAGAGCGTGCAGGATCATCCTGGGCGTGGAGTACAGCAGCTACGACCATGCTCTTACCACCCTTACTCTATCTAGGGTGTCCCAGCGGCACGGGGAGGCACTAAGGAAATTTGGGGAAAGCCTGCTTTCCCACCCTAGACACCGTCACCTCCTCCCTCCTGATGCTCCACCAACTCGCCACGCCACTAGACACACAAATAGACTCATACCAATCAAAGCGCCAAGGACAGACCGCTACAAAAACAGTGCTATCCCATCTATTGTGCACATAATTAACTCATCGTAAAATTGCTCCATGTATATATTCCAAGTTTTATATCTTTAATCAACTTTTCCAATGTATTATTGTCAGTGTACCACTGTAATAGAAATAAACCTTTTATTATTATTATTATTATTATTATTATTATTACACACACACACACACACACACACACACACACACACATACACAAAGCTCTTTGCTTACCAGAGCATAGGTGCCGGTTTGTAGTACTGTGATGTTTTTCATCTCTGGGTGGGGCTAAACTGATTGCTGAGGTAGCGGTCGAGAAGGAGATTTGAAGTGCCCTTGAAATTAGTGTTATTTTCAACCAGATCATATAAAAACGATAAAAAGAAGTTGAAAAATAAGAACAACGTAGTCTTTGTTTTTTGTCTTTCTTTTTCTTCTTCTTCTTCTTTTACTTCACCTTTCTTGTCGCCTTAATGATAACGAAAGCAAATGAATAATTACTGTAAACATAGGAATGAAAAAAAGAAAGCGAACATCATTTTTTTTTTATTAACAAAGCGATGCCACGAAGATGAACTAAAAGGTTTGATGGGGGCCAGATGGAAAGGGAAAATGTAAGGGGCTAAGCCAGTGGTTCTCAAACTAAGCCTCCCCCACCCCACCCCACCTCAGAAAAAGCGTGAGGAGAATATATGGGGGGGGGGGGTGAATTTATCTGCTCAAATATCATTGTTTAATAAGCATAGTTGAGTAATTCCAAGAATGAATGTCTGCCGTTGCATGTGTGCAAAGTACAATTCTATCAGTCACTCCAACACTTTTTCTATTAATATCTTCAATAAGAGTCAAATTCTCGCGCGCAGCGTCGAATGCCTGAGGTACGATGATTCATGCATCACAATACTCGCGTTATAATATATAAATTTACTGCTGCATTACTCATTCTCTTTCACTGAGTTATAATAAACACAGAAATCGTGATCAAGCCAGTTCCTGGAATACGGGAGTTCGCTCAGCTACAACTACAAAATCAACATAATCAAGACTCCGACACCGGCATCCTCGTGAACCCACTTGTGCTTTATGACGTCTACGTAGACGTCATCGTATGGAAGAGGTTAAGATATAAATAAATAAATATGTAAATAGAAAAATATATACATAATTTCATATAAATACAATAAAGGAGGAATGGGGGCGTAGGGGTCTGCTGGAAGTAAAAATGAGGCATCATGTAAAATAGTTTGTGAGCCACTGGGTTAACACATATAAGCTACAGCCCTTTTGCTACCGAGGGGGTACCAAGGAAAAGAAGAAAATAGTCTGAGGGTTCCCAGAACCAAGAGGAAAGTTGTCCCCTTAGAAGTTCGAAACCCACATATCTGTTCACAACAACACAGTTGAACCATGCACACTCAAGTTAACACGACGTGCACGAATTGTATACAAATCAACAGCCACTTGAATCCTCAAGCCGACAATAACTGCAATTGTAAATACTTTCTTCTGTAAACATCACTTGCATATGTGAGTCGACTTCTCTTGTACATACAGGCCGACAATGCTTGCATGTATGGCTGACACTGTGTTCACACGGGAATCGACAGTGCTCGACAGCTATAAACGTGCTCAAATGAACATGGTGGATTCGTATACAGACTGAGATCAAAATCTTTTGTGAATCCAAGTCTACAACTATTTGTTTGTAGAACTTGACACCGTCTACACTCGAAAAATGATAAGCAGGTTCAATATTCAAAGCGACGTTCCATATAAGTTTGACATTTTTTGCATATTTGACTCGATACGGTTGAATAAAGAAAAGGAATTAATGTAATGCCCCATGTTCAATTGTTTAATCATTAATTTATTCATATATCATTAACTATTCTCCTTAGCTACATATACTTACCTGGGATATATACTTATTTCCAAACTGCACTCATCTAAACAAAGTAAAGCTCCTTTTCAAATTTAGAGCAACAATAGGTGATATAATAATTTACATCATTGCTGAACTGCGGCCACATTTCAGCAACGGAATCTCGTTGGAATACCGGCGGAACGACAGAAATAAAAAACCGAAATGATGAGGAAACTTTTCTCAAATGAGAGTCTGAATTTGGGCTGGGACACAAACAGAACAAGCTAGATTTGTTCCGGCACTTATGTGGCCTTAGGCTAAGAGCCGTCCTCGCAGTTACCGAGAAATGCTGCTCGCTTCTAGTAACATCTTAGTTGTAACTCTACAACCCCTTACGTCACGGGTGGCATTTGTCTTTTTATTCCAATTACCGCTGATCTACTCCATTCATCATCATGATAGCATCTTCATCACAATATTACCTATAGATCGGTCATATATGTGCTCTAAGCTCTCTTCCGAAAAAGAATGTGCTATCGATTACGAGTACAGCACGTGTTCCAAGAATAGAGGGAATCACAACTCTAACACGTGATCCAAGGCCATGGTGAATCACACACACACACACACACACACACACACACACACACACACACACACACACACACACACACACACACACACACAAACACACACACACACACACACACACACACACACACATACACACACACACACACACACACACACACACACACACACACACACACACACACACACACACACACACACACACACACACACACACACACACACACACACACACACACACACACACACACACACACACACACGCACGCACGCACGCACGCACACACACACACACACACACACACACATACATACACACATATACATACACACATACTCATATATATATATATATATATATATATATATATACATGTATGTATATATATATATATATATATATATATATATATATGTATCAAGGACTACTATTATACAGGACGTGCACACCCAGGTTCCTGGCTCCGCTAGCGGAGGCCATTGCTTTCTTTGTAACATAACATTTTATATTGGACAAATATATCAAAACTAGAAACCTAACATTGTACATAGGACAAATATATCAACTATTGACTTATTCAATGCAGCAGAAGTTAATATAAACTTTTATAGTGAAATAAGAAATCATTTTTAAGGCACTGTTATGCTTTGAAATACCAATTTTAGCCGGACTAAACATGTATTATTGTATGAGGTTAGTAGACACTTTAAATGAACCCAAGTTGCCGTTGTTTTTACATTTTACAAAATGGATTATAGTTAAACCTTTGTGATTGCAAACAAACAAACATTCACACAAATAAACAGACATAGAAGCAAAAGCTTACCAGACTGCAGCGATTAATCAGTGAGCCAGGCCTTCTTTACAGAGGTCTGGAGAAGGATTGCATTCTTCTGCTGGTCTTTCTCTAGGTTGTGGAGTCCATTCAGAAGAATATTTGCCAGACAACGGAACATCTTGGGACAGTCAATGTCAATCTCACTGAAGCTGGCCGTGTCGACAAGATCTCCAACAGTATTTTCTGGCAGCAGGAACGGTGACGGGCTTCCTTGGTGAAACACAGTCCACATATGGCAAGATCAAAAGTGCACACATATGGAGTTGTCAGGGAACCTCTGGACACTGTCTCGATAAAGTCCTTAACGTCACTGGTCACAAGAGGTTCCTCGGTGCTGAAGACCACATCGTCCGCGCATTTCGTCTCAAGCCACCCCGCCACATAGGCCGCACTGCACTCTTCATTCACAGTCAGTGTCACATCTGTGGTGCACCTCTCAATAGAGGCTGCATCCTCTAGGTCAAATGCAGTCCCCAAGCAGGTATATTCCTTCAACACAGGGTGGACATCGATGAACTGGAGGTTTACGGCAGCATATCTCGTGAGGCGCTGCTTGCATGCGGAGAACACATCCCCATTGGTCATGAAAGAGTTTGCACCAGTTGATTGACGGTAGACTGAGAACTCCCCCTCAAGCCGGGCACTCTGGATCTCACGCAGCAGGACATAATGGAAGTCAGCGTTTCTGAACAAGTAGCGGCAAACGGCAATCAGTCCCTGTATAGTCTGCACTAGTGTATTCTTGGTGTCATGGGTGAAACACTTGATTTGATTTGCTCCATGTCCTGAAGAAGCATCTTGGAAAACCAACATGAAAGTCTACAGGCTGGTTGACTGGGGATTCTGAACAGCTCGATATGAATCGTTCATGCGCTGATCTTGCCCCTTCCCAGATACATTCATTAGATTCCACCAGTTGAGGATGATTTGGATGAACTTAGCAGTGTCATGACATCCTCTGAGTTTCAATGAAGTCACAATCTTTTCATTGAAGACCTTCAAGACATGCTGCACATTTTGTAGTTGAAGTCGTGAGGGGTTGATAGCAAATTTAGTGAGGGGAGTAGTCTTCAGAATACTGCCTTTCTCTGACACGTACAGTTCCTTGACGTCAGCAAATGATGCTGTTGTTTTGTGTGTCAAAAAGAAGAAACCAGACACGCTCCTTGTCAAGAGGATGCTTGGCTGTGGCACGGCAATCACCCGGAAAATCAAAACAGCTTAAAGTACTGCTGGTTTATCTTGTGGTTGTCTGTGATAGACCCGATGACACGCCCACCTGCCCTCTCAACAGCAGCTGCCACCTCCTTCATACGCTCAAGCTGGTATGCTGCTGTGAGCTTGTGGACGGGTGTCACAGAAATACTAGGTCCTCTGTGCAGCGACTTTATCATAATGCATAGCATAGAAGTGGCCTTGCAGTCTAGCTTGTTCACTGCCATGCCACTCAGAACCCCACCAGAAAATGCAACAGTTGGCCGAATCTGTACTTCATCTATCAAGAGAAATACATTCTTCTGCTGCAACGTCTTCACTTTGTCAAATGTTTCTCTCATCACCTGACCCTTGTCAATAGATGAAGTGATGTATTGCAGCTTGCGTTTGCTTGGCAGCACCAAAACGTCTCTGAGCTGTTCATAACTACACTTGGGGTATGATTCAAGAGCAAAACAATAATCATTCATGAAAAACTGTTTCTGTGATAAAAGTTCCAGCTGACGTGTCAAAAATACCAGCTTCTTCTCATTCGCGGTGTTCACACAGGCTGATGTGTGGGTTTGAAGAAGAGTGACAACAATCTCAATCATTTTGTCAAACGGGATGTCATAGTTAATTGCTAAGCGCACAGCTTCGGCGAACTGACCATACGACCTCAAATCATTGTTGGGATAAAGTGTCTTACCCAGTGGTACAGTAATGTCCTTCATGAGTGCACGGCAGATCAGTGGGATACACAACGTGAGCATGTTTTCGACAATCACAGAAAGGCTGCACTCACTGAAATTTTCTGTAATGAATAGACACATGAACCTTTCTTCCGATCTTGAAATAAATAAGTTCTTGTACTACTTCTGTAGCTCACGTTCAGGTCTAAAAGCATCAAATGAAGTAATCGTATCTTTCTGAAGAAAATGCCTCAGTTGCTTGTCTTCGGCCTTCGCAGGCCGAAGTACAGGTTTTGAAGATGACAGACATAAAGCAGGCACATTGAAGACACTGGGAGGGATCGCAGATCGAGTAGAGGAACCAGGCAATTTGATAGAAGGAGGGTTAGCACCCCAGTGTTTCTCACAAATAAAAAATCTGTCAGAATCAACAACAAAGTTCTTACGTGGTGGTAGTACATCAAGCCACTTCTGCCTTTCAAAACGGTCTTTTGGCAGTCGAAACACTCGGCACCTGTTATCCTTGTTATAATTACCGTTGCATATCACAACACCACACTTATTCGGCATTTTGAATACACAAAATCAGCAAGTAAGAACCTATGAAAAAACAAAATCAGCAAGAACCGATGTAAAAAAAACCACTAATTCTAAATGCAGCCACGCGCGAAAGACATAGCGACAAAACCTTACATCTCCACAGTTCGTAGCACACTGGATTAGCCTCCGCTAGCGGAGCCAGAAATCTGGGTGTGCACGTCCTGTATAATAGTAGTCCTTAATATATATATATATATATATATATCTATATATACATATATATATATATATATGTGTGTGTGTGTGTGTGTGTGTGTGTGTGTGTGTGTGTGTGTGTGTGTGTGTGTGTGTGTGTGTGTGTGTGTGTGTGTGTGTGTGTGTGTGTGTGTGTGTGTGTGTGTGTGTGTGTGTGTGTGTGTGTGTGTGTGTGTGTGTGTGTGTGTGTGTATTCGTACGACACTGAATGGAGGAAACATGCAGAAATTGAAACGTGGTACAGTCAAGGACTCGAATCTGGTGAGCGCGTGGCAAGTGCTGATGTGACTTAAACCATTACACCATCAAGAGAGATACATACATACATATACCAAGGCTTTTTCCCCCTTTCAAGGGAGGTAGCCAAAAAGGGAAAGGCATAAAAACACTCCCACCCATTGCATCCCTAAATACACTCCACACCCCTCCCACCCTCTCTCTCATCTGAGCACCTCCTGGATGACGGGTCATCCCTGCACCTTGCCCACCGCCCTGGGTCAGAAGCAGTGTCGCAAGACACAGCACATCCACAGCAAGGCCGCTTCATTTAATCAGCGACCCCCCCTCTCCGTCCCCCCTTGCATATAAGGAGAGGACGGGGAGAAATCCCTTCGGGCTGCGTCAAAATTTACTCACACATACTACCTCACCCCCCACCCCCCGCCCATTCCTCCTCATGCAATCACAACATCATCCATATACAACCATTCTCCACTCACCTCTGTCTTCCGTCCTCTCCCTTCCTTCCTCAACAGACATTCCCCTCTTCCCCAAAGCCCCCTTCACCCCATCCATCCACCTCATCCTAGGACGTCCCCTCATGTTCACTCCCTCCACATCTGCCTTCCATATATATATATAATGTTGTATATATTTGTCTTTATTTATATATATATATATATATATACAGTATATATGTATATATGTATATATATATATATATATATATATATATATATATATATGAGAGAGTGATGGGTGGGGAAGGGTAAACGAAGATGGGCTAAGAATACATTTATTGTTCTTACGTTTCGGTTATTATAACCTTCCTCAGAGGAAGGTTATAATAATCGAAACGTAAGAACAATAAATGTATTCTTAGCCCATCTTCGTTTACCCTTCCCCACCTATCACTCTCTCATTTGTCTTAAACAATTTATCAATATATATATATATATATATATATATATATACATATATATATATATATATATATATATATATATATATATAAAAATATATATATATATATCTATATACATATATATATATATATATATATATATATATATATATATACCTGTATACATATCATTCATTTGTATATATATATATGTATATATATATACATATATATATGTATATATATACATATGTATATATATACGGATATATATATACATATATATATATATATATATATTTACATATATACATAAATATATATATATGTATATATATATACATATATATACATATATATATGTGTGTGTGTATATATATATATGTATACATATATATATGTGTATGTGTATATATATATCATATATATATATGTGTGTGTATATATGTCACAGTGAATCTGTAAAATCAGTGAATATATATATACCCTGATTTTTTCAGGGAATGTGTATAATATCTGATTCACTCGGGGAATATATGTATTCCCTAAAATTTTCAGGGGATATACATATTCCCTGAATTTTGGACCTTATTATTATACAGATTCCCTGAATCATATTTAGAATGACAGAACAAAGGAATAAACGAATAAACACATAGATACAATTATCTAATTCATCTATCACATAAATAAAACTAGTCACAGTCAACATTTAAAACATTCAAAATTTAGCTAATAAAATTAATTATGAATGTATTACAGTTACTAACTCAATAAAAATTCAAAATTGTCAGTCACAAAATAGTTAATATTTAGAACATCGCCTCTTTTCCACAATGCAGGCTTGAATGGCATCGTGACCCGACCGAACCATCGCAGGGCTCCCGCTAATTGCCTTCCCCCCGCCCCCGTAATACCCATGGCCAGACAAAATTTCAGTCGCCAGTCACACGCCATCTTTGCTTGTGACAACATCACAGGACTCCCGCCTCCCCCCCCCCTCCGCTGACCCCCAAGGCCAGACAAAGTTTCAGTCGCCAGTCACACGCCATCTGTGCTAGTGTCAACATCATGGCAAATCCAACTAAGTGTGATTTAGAAGCATATTTTCGGGAAGAGTTATTGAAAAGATATGCATTAAAGAAATCTGCATATCTATTAAAGGAAAGAAATAAATAAATACTCGCTCAACCTTAATCACGATTTGCTCATCTATCCGAGTTGACAATTTTTCGAGTTTTTTGGGGACTCCCATCGCTGCTGTGTCTTCCAGGAACCGTCTCCTTTCTTC
>NC_134812.1:45574395-45576895 GCF_046742065.1 Oratosquilla oratoria
AAAGTTGCCTGATTAAAATCACAAATGATAACAACTTTAATCTTAACTTAGGATTGTACAAAATTGATAATTATATTTGTAAGGAAATAGCCAATAATTACAAAATGTAAGAATGCTGGACGTGTAGTTCCTTATACTCTTGTCATACTATATTATGTTTGTTGTACCCTCTTTCTTTGTAATTTACATTGAAGATGTAATATACGAAAGCGCTCTGCTTCGTTTGTTTATTTTCGTGGTTACCTTGCATTTATAAAACACACATTCCTAGTGTTCTTATTGCATATATATATACAGTATATATATATATATATATATATATATATATATATACAAATATATACATATATATATACATACATATATATATATATATATATTCACACAAAATTCGTGTATATGTATATGACTCGAACATACAAATATAAGAAATTGTACTCAACTTATATCTCTATTGATGGCGCAGTGGTTAGTCACTGTTACTTTGATACGTCTCAGCTGAGGTTCGAGCCCTTGGCTTCGCTTTCTATCAGTTTCCGTATATGTCTCCGACGAGCGCATTGTCAGTCTCGTTCGTGATGACATGGAATTAAAAGTATAAAGTTAATGTGGTTGAATATGTATATATATATATATATATATATATATATGTATGTATATATATATATATATATATATATATATATATATATATATATACACACACACACTAGCCAATTACCCGCGCGTTGCTGCGAGTTCGTGAATAATTCCTAACCTAACTATACCATACCTAACTTTAACCCTTTACCCTAACCAAAATATATTTAAAATGAAATATAGCTTTAAACACTCCCCTCCCAGATGTGCGCCCCCCTACCCGAAGGTTGGGTAACCCTGGTTTGAAAATACATGCATACACAAACACAAATATCATATGCACATTCTTTAGCGTGCATGTGTGAGTGTGTGTGTGGATTGGCAATAAATGCCTGCAGCTAAAAGGTGAAGAAATGTATCTACTTTATCTATCTTCAGAATATTTATGTTTATAGGGGTTTATTTGGAAAAACCTAGGAAGAGTTTGTAAATAATAAAGCAATATTTCAACATTTGGTAAAATTATACAATCATTTTACATTTGGATAAATTTTTCTTACAAAAGCCATCATGGTTGTGGCAGCATTAATTTCACAAATATAGATAATATTCATGAACACATACAATAGTTTATTTAGTTATACTGATTCTTATGTTACAAAAATAATAGCTTAAGGGGGAACTACTGTAGTGGCGTGTTCCCTCACCATAAACCACCTTTAATCCCAATTGAAATATTTTTTAATTGAATATAACTTTAAATACTCCCCCTTCTAGGTGTGCGCCCCCCCCTCCCGAAGTTGGGAAACCCTAGTTTGAAAATACATGCATACACAAACACAAATATCATGTGTACACATTCTTTTGTGCACGTGTGTATTTGCATGTGTGTGTGTGTGTGTGGATTGACAATAAATGTCTACAGCTGAAAGGTGATGAAATGTATCTTCAGAATATATATAGTTATAGGGGTTTATCGGCAAAAACGCAGGAGTTTGTGAATGAACTATTTCCGCCTGCACAAAATTAAATAAAACTAACCAATATTTCATCATTTGGTAAAATTATACAATCATTTTCCATAAACATGCTTTCTTCTTACAAAAGGTATCATGGTTTGTGGCAACATTAATTTCATAAAAGTAGATCATATTTATAGATACATACAATGTTTTTTAAACATATTAATTCTTAAGTTACAAAAAATACTACGCGAGTTCAGGGAATACTACATAAACCTCCTAACTTCAGCCCTAACCCTAACCATTTTTTTTTTTTTTCGAAATGAAATATAGCTACCCAAGAATCTGGAGTGAGACATACATATATATATATATATATATATATATATATATATATATATATATATATATATATATATATATACATATTTGTGAAAAAACCACCAAGGAAAAAGAAAAACTGATGACCAAGCGCTTTCGTCTATTCAGACATCCTCAGGGTACATAGAAAAAAAAAAGGACACAAGAATATATACAAAGAGTATGAGGTCAGGAAGGGAACCGGGAAATTTTGTGAGGCTCTAGTGTCGAACCTTTTCCGGTTCCCTTCCTGACCTCATACTCTGTGTATATATTCTTGTGTCCTTTTTTTCTTTTCTATGTACCCTGAGGATGTCTGAATAGACGAAAGCGCTTGGTCATCAGTTTTTATTTTTCTTTGGTGGTTTTTCCGCATATTTAGAATCACGAGATTATGTGATTTCTCATGCATATATATATATATATATATATATATATATATATATATATATATATATATATGAAAGGATTTTGGAAAAACGATTAAGAAGCATAGTTGAACATAAAATAAAAGAATCTCAGAGTGGTTTCAGACCAGGACGAGGAACAATCGACAATATCTTTACTCTAAAAATCTTAATTGAAAACTGTTGGGAGTG
>NC_134812.1:45584395-45619395 GCF_046742065.1 Oratosquilla oratoria
CATCCATGTATAAGTTGAACAGCCAGGGTTACATAACGCATCCTTGACGAAGTCCCACCTTCACCTCGAACCACTCTCTCCATTTCTAATCCTGACACAAGCTCTACTACTCTCATAAAAACTCTTGACAGCTCCTAGAAGCTTACCTCCTATCCCGTATATCTGCATAACCTCCCACAGTGCCTTTCTGTCTACCCTATCGTAAGCCTTTCCCAGATCCATAAAAGCCCCAAAAAACATCCTTCCCCTTTCCTATAGCTTTCTCACATATCTGTCTTACCACAAAGATCTGATCTACACAACCTCTACCCGTCCTAAATCCACACTGTTCCTCACCAATTACTCCCTCTGTTCCTCTCCTAATCCTCTCAATCAAGATCCTCCCATAAGCCTTCCCAACTACACTTAACAAGCTAATCCCTCTGAAACTACTACATTCACACTTGTCCCCTTTCCCCTTGTAAGGTGGAACTATACAGCCACTCCTCTAGTCCTCCGGTATTCTACCCTCTCTCCAGCAAACATTAAATAACCTCACCAGCCAGTCCACCATCATTGTACCTCCTTTCTTTAGACATTCTGCATGGCATCCATCCAGACCAGGTGCCTTACCTGCTTTCATCATTTTAACAACTGCCTTCACTTCATCCTTCCTTATTTCTCCTCCATTTTCCTCATTCATCACGGTCATTTTCTTAGCACTTCCCACTGCAGCTATCTTTCCCTCCCTATCCTCCTTCACATTTAGTAACTCCCTAAAATATTCTGACCATCTTCCCCTTACTGCCTTCTCTTCCATTATCATCTCTCCATCTGCACCTTTTACCTTTTCTTCTCTACTTGATTCGCCTGCTCTTCCTCTCTTAATTTCTTTCCAAAAAATCTTTTTATTACTTTCAAAATTTTCTGTCATACTCTTACCCCATTTCACATCTGCTCTCCTCTTTGCCTCCTTTACCTTTTGCTTTACTTCTCTTTTTTTTTTCTTTCTTTGTACCTCTTATATGACTCCCTCGTCCTATTTTGTAACCAATCTGTGAAAGCTCGCTTCTTCTCTTCTACAACCTTCTTTGTTTCCTCATCCCACCATTCACTACCATTCCTTCTATTTCCTCCTCTCCTTATTGTTCCACACACCATCCTTGCACACTTTGTAACTCCCTCCTTCAACCACACCTAGCTCTACTCTGTCATTCACTCCCTCCCACTCCTCCTTCAGCTTCTTCTTGTACTCCTTCTTCTTTTCATTTTCATATAAGGAGTTCACTCTAAGCACCTCCCTACCTTTTTGTCCCTTTCCTCTTTCTCCATCTATCTCCATCATACCTTTTGTCCCTTTCCTCTTTCTCCATCTTTCTCCATCATATCTGAAATATTTTTCACGAGAACAAAGGAAATGATACTATCCCGTACTAAAATGGCAAGAAGATTAAAATATCCAGAATAAAAATAGATATAATCCGATAAGAAATGAATTAAGGTTATTACTCTCGAGCTTTATCAATTTACTGTATTTGATAACGTTCACATGAACGAAACCTTGTACCAATAAGCACTTTGTCTTTATATGGCACTTTTCATGATCTACAAGGGGTGAGTGGGAAATGGCTGAGCATAGAAGATATATTGACGTAGCCCGAAGGGACTTCTCCCCGTCTTCTCTATTTTCCGCATGAGGGAGCAGAGATGGGAGATCCGCCGTGTAAGCGAAGAGGCCATCCTGTTTCTTGCTACATTTCGTCCGATCTGGGCAGTAGGCAGGAAAAAGGAGCTAAGATGAGAAGGAAACAAGGGTGGTGGACAGGATTGGAATGGGTTATGATGGTGTGTGCCTTTGGCTTAGCTACATTCTTTATAATGGGAAAGAATCCCTTGTCATATAGATAGATAGCTATGGCAGGGGTTGTCGAACTCCCGGTTCACGAAGTAGGGTTCCTCTAGGGGCCAAACAAATGTCCCAATTTCTCACGTCTCCGGAGTCTTCTCTTTATTAAAACTCAACAAATGTCGCGCAATAATATGACCGTCCGTTTTCACCCTTTCTTAACATCGATCTCACCATTTCACGGGCAGAGAATAAACTCAGACTTGATTATAATTAATTGCTGTAAAGAAGATAGTCTCATAGGTTGATAAAGTTGTCTGGCGAGATTTAGAAATAGTAACAACATGGTAAGTTAAAGGGTTAACTTAAACTGATTATTCAGTTTTTACGCGTTTCCCCTACCTCTCGAGAGGCAATTACATTCAGCTGTTAAATTACTACCCTTTTTTTTAAGTATCAAATAAAACACAGCCCGGGGTCCCCCTCCCTTGAAAGATAGATCGTTTCCAGTTTTGAGTTATGGCTCAACTACTAAAGCCTATCACTATTTCATTCGGCAAGTCAGAGAGCTTCTGCACACCAAGAGTAACATTTACAATTTTCACTGGAAATAGTAGCCCATTTTACGGGCCTGTGAGATTGTGACAATAATTACATCTGATAGATGAAATCTCTTGTTAGAATAAAGGAAACAAGTAAGAAATATCAGTCCTTGATTTTGGATGCTATTTGCTAAAAGGTAAGAGAGCTTTGGCAATCCTCGTGCAATAAGTAACGAGGAAGATCGTAGAAAAACAGAAACATGATGTACAAGTCACAAAGTAAACTTAGTCAACCCCAGCAATGTACAATTTTCTCTGACGAAGGTGTGACGGACATGACAGAATTTCATATACACAGTAGATACATGAAACACCGATTTCCCGTATACGTAAACACACACACACACACACACACACACACACACACACACACACACACACATACACACTTAGAAACGAAGCGAATGAAAAAAAAACGAAAAGAGAACTGAAACTGAAAAAAAACGATTTTTTGGGAAGAGTGGTGGACCTGAGGCTGAAAAAAAGGTATATAAGGCAAAAGGAAACAAAGACAGAAAAAGACGAGGAGAAATGAAATTAAAAATAGCTTATACCAATATAGATGGAATAACTTCAGGAATGAATGAATTAAATGATTACCTGGCCTTAGAAAAACCAAACATAGTGCGAATAGTGGAAACTAAATTAAAGTGTACTCCACCACCCAACACTGTGGGACAAGGTTTATACAACTGCTGGACAAAGAACAGAAAGGATAAACAGGGTGGTGGAGTATTAATTTTGACTAATAAAGATTTAAATGTAACAAAAATAATTGAAGGAAAAAAATAATGCTACAAGCTGAAGTGAGAAAATTTGTAGTGGTATATGTGCCCCCCAAAACACAGTCCTGAACAGAAAGTGATCATTCCAAAATATTAGAAGATACAAAATATGAATTAACTAATATACTGAAGGACAGAGAAAACACAGTAATTATGGGTGACTTTAATTAAAAAGAAATATGTTGGGATAAAATGACAGTGAAGGGTGGAGAGGAACTCTGGGGCAATGTTCTGCTCGACATGACCATTGAATACACAATGACTCAGTGGATAAGGAAATAGAGAGAGAGAGATCCCCCTCAATGAAAGAAATAATTGTAACACAGAAGGAAATCAGCTACCAAATCAAAACCCTTGACGTCAGAAAATCACATAGTCCAGACGGAATTGCAAATTGGATACTGAAAGAATGCATGAAAGAATTAACAGACAAAATATACAATATAATTAAATTCTCACTTCGAGAAGGAAAAGTGCCACAGGACTGGAAGAAGGCAAACATTGTACCAATTTATAAGGGAGGAAACAAGGAAGACCCATCTAATTACAGACTGGTCTCCCTGACAAGCACAGTAGCAAAAAATTGCAAAAAGGTCGTCAAAAATAGATGGGTTAAACATTTGGAAGAAAAACTATACTGAATCCAATTCAATTTGGATTCAGACAAGGAAGATCATGTACAACAGACTTGATCTGCTTCTACTCAAGATTAATAGACATAATACAAGAGAGAGATGGTTGGCAGGGTGTGCCTTTCTTGACCTACAAAAGGCATTTGATAAGGTACCACACAAGGAACTAATAAGGAAGATAGAATCAATAGGTGGCATCAAAGGAGAACTATTGGAATGGATGAAAGACTTCCTGACTGGGAGAAAAATGAGAGTAGTAATTAGAGACAAATTCTCAAATTGGGAAGAAATGAACAGTGGTGTCCCGCAGGGATCAGTGCTGGCGCCGATCATGTTTGCTATATACATAGATGACATGAACGAAGAAGTAGAGTGTTATATGAGTTTCTTTGCAGACGACGAAAAAATACTAAAGAAAGTAAAAACGGAGGAGGATTGCAACTCATTACAACAAGACTTGGACGAGATCTGGAAATGGATTCAAAAGTGGGAAGTAAAATTCAATATCAAGAAATGTAGTATTATGGAATTTGGAAAAAGTAAAAACAGAATATCGAGAGATTATAAAATTAGTGAAGGAGCGGTCAAAAAAGTAAACTCGGAAAAAGACTTTGGAGTAATGATCAGCAAAGACATGACACCGGATAAGCATATTGATAAAATAGTCAGAGAAACCTATAATCCGTTGAGGTCAATAAAAGTGGCTTTTGCCTATTTGGACGAGGAAATGATAAAAGTAATAACTACACTAATGAGACCAAAACTCGGGTACGCAGCAGCACTAAGGACAACCAGTACCAAAAAGAATATAAAGAAGTTAGAAAGAATACAAAGAGCAACAACAAAACTAGCATCAGCTCTTTCCAAAATGACATATGAGCAAAGACTGTCCAAATTAGAATTACCAACTCTGGAACAAAGGGAAAGAGGAGACTTACTATTTATAGAATTATAAAGGTAACGGAAATCTTAGATAAGAATGACTTATTGAAATGGGACAATGGAAAAACAAGAGGACACGAAAAACAAAAAACAAAAAACAAAAAAATAATTACAGAAGAGATTTGAAAAAGATAGCTTCCCACACAGAGTGATAGATACTTGGAACAAATTGGACAAAGAAACAGTATGCTCAAACACTATTCAAGATTTTAAGAAAAAACTTGATGCTGAGAGATACAAAGACGGGTCACCACGAGCATAGCTCCCTTCCCGTATAATACAACTAGGTAAATACAAAACACACACATACAGAGACACACGTAGACAAACACAACACACACACATACACACACACACACACACACACACACACGACTCGGTGGCGCGGTTGGTAGAGTCCCAAACTGTCACTACGGCGGTCCGGGTTCGAATCCTGCCCAGGGCTGAAAATAATTTCAGTATCGCTGCGCTTCGAGTCGTTACTCCAACTCTCGTGAGCGGGGAGTTGGGTGTGGGTGTGCGTGTAAGGTCAAAGCATTACCCATAGATCGGTCATACGAGCTCTGAGCTCTCTTCCGGGAGGGAAATAGCTGTCGATCACGAGTCCAACACGTGATCCAAAGACCAAGGTGAATCACACACACACACACACACACACACACACACACACACACACACACACACACACACACACACACACACACACGCACGCACGCACGCACGCACACACACACACACACACACACACACACACACACACTGTAAGGTATACCTCTACTAACCACCTATTACCACCTAACAACCACTACGACACTTCTGAATCACACCCCGCCACGTCGCACCATGTTTCATCGAGCCGGCTTCAAACCCTCGAAGCACCTGAGGTTTCGACTCTCTCCTATAAAATGAGGGTTCACCGCCCCATGAGTCAGTCTCAGCTGTAAGCTGAATACACTCGCTTCTAACCTGGTGTTGGTGGACGAGAGACGATATCGGACTACTCATCATCCCTTCGGTGCTGGTAACGTAGGGCGTTGCGGAAGGAACCAAGTTCTCTGTGTACTCAAGTTCTTAATTTGTTCAAGTTCCTAGTGGTCAAGTTGAATAGTGTTAAGTTAATTTAAGATAAGTCTAATTCAATGTTAAGTTTAATTGTATTTGTTGGGAATGTCAGTTGGTAATAAATATTGTTAAATGTTATTGTATGCTTTAAATTCATTCCCTTCGAAATGTTATGTATGTTCCCCCCTTAGACTAACCTTGACGTACGTAACATTTGTGGGGGCACGTCCGGGATCTGACTCGTTGATCGTAATAAGTCATCGTAATCACTCTGATTCTCTCTAATAGTTTAATAATTGTATTTAACTTGAAATTGAAAAATATTTTCACCTGGAACTTGACTTCTCTCCGCAACGTCTCTATACCTTGTGTGCATTTATTGTGAATCCTGCTTGTACCTGCTTTAAATTCTCTATAAATGGCCAAATAGGGGTAGTTAGTACAGTAGGTTGTTCTATGTATTGTTCTTACCGACAGAAGTGGTGTTCTCCCACATACAGCTTGCAATTGTGACTCCTTTTCCTTGCTTACTATAACTTATGTTAATTTACTTTATGCACGATTACGTCGCTGTAACTTGACCAACCCAAATACTCTACCTTTTACTTAAACTACAGAGTATACCTATGAATAGGGCCCTTGTTTTACAGTAGTGTGGGCTGCTGTCCCCCTGTTTCCTTTTGGCTTGTTACGAGTAGAACGTACCTTGCAAGAACCTAATTCGGTCTTGCCACTTAAGTTTATGCCAGGTGATAAACTTCATGATACCTGTAAGGCCTTTAGCTTATTCTCGAGTTAACTTGCCAGGCTCTAAGCAGGTTTCACTTATATATATATATATATGAGTACGGAATCTTTTAAATTTAAACCATGGCTAAGCAGAGTGATTTCAAAGCGACTGAGTTTGTGGGTAACCCAGAGATCCAAGAATTCAAAGAGACTAATATTTGTAAGGACGATTTAAAGTATATAGCAAAGACCTTCAATATCTCTTTCAAACCTGACTTAAGGAAAGATGAGCTATGTGCTCTAATTCTAGCTCACTTAGGGGATAAAGATGTCCTCGAAGCTTCACGTTCGTTACAGACTTCAGATCCTAATCTATTACTTGAACTAGAGAAAGTGAAGCTAATGTCTCAACAAATGCAAATAGACTATGACAGAGAAGAAAGAGAAAAGGAGAGAGAAGAAAGAGAAAAGGAGAGAGAAGAAAGAGAAAAGGAGAGAGAAGAAAGAGAAAAGGAAAGGGCTCATGAACTTCAACTTAAGCAATTAGACATTCAAAACAATGCCAACTCTCCTAAAACTAAGACTGATTTGCTGAAGTATGTCAAGCTTATGCCTACATTTCCTGATAGTGATCCTGAGTCTTTCTTTAGGGAATTTGAATCCACAGCTCTACACTTTGAAATTCCTAAACCTGACTGGGTTTGGCTTATTAAACCTAAGCTGTCTGATAAAGCACTTAAAGTATGTAATAATGTGGACGATAACACTAATTATGACGAGGTTAAAGTAGCAATTCTAGCTTCGTACTCAATCAGTACAGAAGGATACAGACAAGCATTTAGGTCACTTAATAAACTTCAGTATCAAACTTACCATGAATTTGCCTCTGAGAAATTAAGGGGTCTTAAGAGGTGGTTAAAGTCAGCCAGTGTTAATACTTTTGATGAACTTGTTAATGTTATAGCATTAGAGGAATTTATAAGAAAGATTCCCTACTCTATCAAAATGCACCTCATCGATAGGGGAGAAAATGACCTGATTAAGGCCGCACAGTTGTCTGGTGTGTTTTCCCTGGTCCATCGTTCGCCCACCAGGGAGAGGAGAGTGCTCCAGCATAATGTAAAGTCTAATAGTGGGTTTAAGGATGGTGAGCTGGTAGATCAGAGTAATTTAAAAACAAATCTAACCTGCTCATTTTGTAAAAGACGTGGACACCACATAAAACAATGCCCAGACCCTAAATGTAAAGTGTCACAAACTACTGCTCCCAGCAAACCTGTAGCTGCAATTCTGTCTGTGCCAACCAGTAAAACTGCCGATATCTTTCAGCCTTTCCGTTCACTTGGTGCCGTGTCTCTGGAGGATGGTGGCGAGGTGCACCCCATTCGTATCGTGAGAGATACAGCTGCTGCCCAGACGGTTATACTAAAGTCATCTGTTCCTGGTATAGACAGCACTTATACCTGCGAAAGTGTGTACCTCCATGACTTTAACAGCCAGTTTCCTTTGAGACTAGCTCGGGTGCACCTCAGCTGCGGCATTGTTCAGGGACCTGTAACGGTGGCGGTGAGCGAACAACCTTCCCTTCCTATCCCAGACTGTAGTTTACTTCTTGGTAATGACATAGCTGGTGGACTTGTACAAACTCCTGCTCCTATCATTTTGAGTGACACTCCCTTAACGCATAACCCTACTGATGAGTTAGAGCGAGAACAGCCAAATTTGTTCCCTAGTTGTGCGGTAACCCGATCCCAAAAATTAAAAGACACACCTACACATTCACCCCTTCCTCCTCCAAGTGCTATTCCACAAATATTCACTGAACAGAGTTTATTAGAAGCACAACAGAATGACACTACTCTAACTCCCTTACACTCTAAAGTAGTTCCCAAGGAAGATATTCTACATCCTCCATCATTCTACTATCATGATAACATCCTCATGAGACTTTACAGACCACCGCAATTATCAGATGATGACACCTGGGCAGAATGTCACCAAATTGTATTACCCACCAGCTTGAGAACTCCTATAATGGAAGTAGCTCACCAAGGTCTCTCAGGTCATTTAGGAATAAGGAAGACATATCTTCGCCTTCTGAATGAGTTTTATTGGCCTGGCATGAAAAAAGATGTAGCTGAATTTGTTAAGAATTGCCACCCATGCCAGATTGTTGGGAAACCTAATGAAACTATACCACCATATCCATTGCAGCCTATTAAAGTACCTTTTGAGCCTTTCAGTAAATTAATTATAGACATTGTTGGACCTCTCCCAAAGACAAAGAAAGGCAACCAATACATTCTCACCACACTTTGCCCAACTACAAGATACCCTGATGCTTTTCCTCTTAAGAATATCTCTGCTAAAACTGTTGCTAATACACTCACTAACTTGTTCACGACCTTTGGAATCCCGGAAGAAATCCAATCAGACAGAGGTAGCAATTTTACCAGTGTTCTATTTGCAGAAGTTCTAAAGCTGCTCGGTATTAAACAAACTCTATCAACAGCTTACCATCCTCAGTCGCAGGGGGCCTTGGAACGTTTTCATCAGACTATGAAATCTATGATTAGGAAGTTCTGCTGTGAGGAAGACAGAGATTGGGATGAGGGCCTGCAATTTCTTCTATTTGCCATAAGGGAAACACCATCAGAATCCCTAGGGGTCTCACCTTTTGAGTTGCTCTTTGGACGCAAGGTAAGAGGACCCCTCAAGGTCATCAAAGATCATTTGATCTCCTTACCTTCTACAAAGTTAGTCACGGTAAACAATTACATTACCTCTCTTAAATCTAACTTGGATAAAGTTCGTTCTTTTGCCAAAACTAACCTAGCTCATGCCCAGTCTGTAATGAAGACTAACTTTGACTCAAAAGCCTTGGTCAGAGAGTTCAAAGAGGGGGACTTAGTCCTGGCATACATCCCTATCTCTGGTTCACCTCTTAGCGCTAAATATCATGGACCATACAAAATTTCTAAGAAACTATCAGATTCTAACTATGTAATTTCAACACCCGACCGTCGCAAGGCTACCCAACATATTCATGTGAACCTAATTAAACCATATAAGACCACTAGCCCACTACTAGACTATGAGAAACAAGTGTTAGCGGTGAATACTGTACCTAATGTTATGTCTCATACACCTAATAATGCCATGTACATTAATTTTGACAAGATTTTACCGAACATTGACTCCCATCCTACCGATAATTCGCATATACTTGGTAACCTAGTTCCCTACCTTAGTCATCTCACGAATGAACATGCCAATGATGTAACTGAAATCATTCACAAATATGACTCTCTCTTCAAAGATGTGTCCGGCATCTGCAACATTGCCACTCATGACGTGAAGCTTGTACCTGGATCTTCTCCTATTAGGCACAATCCTTATAGAATCCACCCCCAGAAGCGAGAGCAGATGAGGAGTGAGGTCAACTTCCTGCTCGACCACGGATTGGCCAGCCCGAGTCAATCCCCCTGGGCTTCGCCGTGCCTGCTGGTGCCGAAGGAAGGAGGTCAACTTCGCCTGTGTACGGACTATAGGAGAGTCAACTCTATAACTGTTCCTGACGCATATCCATTACCCCGCGTTGACGACCTAATTGACGAGGTGGGAACAGCCCAGTACATTACTAAAATAGATCTAATGAAAGGTTACTATCAGATACCTTTAACAGAAGAGGCTAAATTGATCTCTGCTTTTACAACACCATTTGGCCTCTATCATTATAATGTCATGCCCTTCGGAATGAGGAATAGTCCGGCCACCTTTCAGAGGGCAATGAACTACCTATTGCAAGACTTAAAGGGTGTGGGGGTGTATTTAGATGACATCTTGATTTTTTCTCATGACTGGCAACAACACCTCCAACAAGTAGATGCTGTGCTATCCAGATTATGCCAAGCCAACCTGACTGTCAAACTCTCCAAGACCAGCTTTGGAAAGGCTACAGTGACGTATCTTGGACATGAAGTTGGGCAAGGCATCGTTCGACCCAAAACTGCTAACATCTCTGCTGTCATGGAGTACCCTGTTCCCGCTACCCGGAAGGCGCTCATGAGGTTTTTGGGTATGGCAGAGTACTATCGGAGATTCTGCCCGAACTTCGCCGAAGCTGCACTTCCTCTCACCAAGCTGACCAGCGGTTCTGTTCCATACAAGTGGACACAAAATTGTCAAGCCGCGTTCGAACATCTTAAGGCGATGCTTACAAGGGATCCAGTTCTACGGTCACCAGACTTCACTAAACCCTTCGTTCTCCACACCGATGCTAGTGATGTCGCTATTGGAGCTGTACTTCTCCAGGAGAACACAGACACTCTTCACCCAGTGGCCTACTTCTCTGCAAAACTAGACGTCCATCAACTCAACTATTCTACTGTAGAGAAGGAGCTACTGGCTATAGTGGCTGCTATCAAGAAGTTTGAGTGCTACCTTCAACCTAGCATAAAACCTCTCAAAATATACAGCGACCACAACCCTCTGACCTTTCTACACCGTAACAAAACTTCGAACCAAAGGATGCTTCGGTGGTCTCTGTTCCTTCAACCATTTAACATAGACATCCACCATATCACCGGATCCCAAAACGTGTTGGCCGATACCCTGAGCCGTATATAAACCATCTTATTCTCACTCACCGCCTCTACATCCCGATGTGGCGGCGTCTTAATGGTGGGGGAGTGTAAGGTATACCTCTACTAACCACCTATTACCACCTAACAACCACTACGACACTTCTGAATCACACCCCGCCACGTCGCACCATGTTTCATCGAGCCGGCTTCAAACCCTCGAAGCACCTGAGGTTTCGACTCTCTCCTATAAAATGAGGGTTCACCGCCCCATGAGTCAGTCTCAGCTGTAAGCTGAATACACTCGCTTCTAACCTGGTGTTGGTGGACGAGAGACGATATCGGACTACTCATCATCCCTTCGGTGCTGGTAACGTAGGGCGTTGCGGAAGGAACCAAGTTCTCTGTGTACTCAAGTTCTTAATTTGTTCAAGTTCCTAGTGGTCAAGTTGAATAGTGTTAAGTTAATTTAAGATAAGTCTAATTTAATGTTAAGTTTAATTGTATTTGTTGGGAATGTCAATTGGTAATAAATATTGTTAAATGTTATTGTATGCTTTAAATTCATTCCCTTCGAAATGTTATGTATGTTCCCCCCTTAGACTAACCTTGACGTACGTAACAACACACACACACACACACACACACTCTCTCTCTCTCTCTCTCTCTCTCTCTCTCTCTCTCTCTCTCTCTCTCTCTCTCTCTCTCTCTCTCTCTCTCTCTCTCTCTCTCTCTCTCTCTCTCTCTCTCTCTCTCTCTCTCTCTCTCTCTCTCTCTCTCTCTCTCTCTCTCTCTCTCTCTCTCTCTCTCTCTCTCTCTCTCTCTCTCTCTCTCTCTCTCTCTCTCTCTCTCTCTCTCTCTCTCTCTCTCTCTCTCTCTCTCTCTCTCTCTCTCAAAGTGTCTTGCCAAATGAGGCACCTGGATATATCAGGAGTTCAAAGACTGACATCATTTGAACGTTAACCATAAAAGACGGTATAAAACCTTAACCTTAGTTAAACTCTTTGAACCGGTTTGCACTCTTTCTTTTGTTCTGCTTGTCACCAAACTATTTCTTTCGTGGCATCTGCTCGGTAGCAAAAGAGTTCAGGTTTGCTTCGTACATTTGAAACCAGTGATTATTAACACTTAATGATTAGACTGACTGGCCAATTATGACAGGGCGTTACTATGACGAGCAAATAGCCTCCCCCTCCCCCCTCCCCCGCCACACATACCCTCTGCAACACCCTCCATCCCCCAAAACAGCCAATAATCGCTAAGTCTCCAACTGCCAGCCTTCAGCGGCCTCGTGACGTAACAAATGACCTCGTTTGTCTCACAGGCAGAGGAAAGTAGGGAACCAGCAGTGCTAGGAGGAGGGGGAGGAGGAGGAAGACCATGTGGAGGAGGAGGAGGAGGTCGAGGTCGAGGGGAAGGAGGGGTACGTCGAAGATGTAGAGGATGAGGAGGAGGAGGAGGAGGTTAAGGAGGAGGAGGTAGAAGAGGTCGAGGAGGTGGAACAGGAGGAGTTGGAGGAGTTGGAGGAGGAGGAGGAGGAGGTAGAGGAGGAAAGGTAGGTCGAAGAGATCAAGGAGGAAGAAGAGGAAGTTGAAGAGAAGGATGAGGAGGTAGAATAGATCGAGGAGGAGGAGGAGAAGGAGGAGGAGGACGAGGAGGAAGAGTAGGTGGAGGAGGAGGAGTAGGTGAAGTTGATGGGAAGGAATATGGATGGGGATGGAGTGGGGAAGGGAAGGAAGGGTTAGACAGGAGTAGTTTAGGGGGGTAGGGAATGGAGTGGGGTTGATGTGGGTGTAGAACCGAGGTATGCACGGAAAAGTGACAAGTTAACAAATTGGGAGAAATACATATGACCTCTTCACTCGAGTTATTTTATTTATATATTTGGTTCTGGCTAATGCAAGACAATTTTATGGAGTTGAAGCTAGGACCCGTGCTGAGGAATCTAGATGCCTTTCTCTTAATCCCTTGGGCAACGAAGACAATATTTGAGGAGTTTGTTCTAATTAACACTAGGAAATTTTGTTTATCTAGTGTATGGAAACCTCTGTTGAAGTGTTTGAAGTTATATCAAGCAACTCCTTTGTTCTGAAGACACTTTACTATCTTTTTTCAATAAAGCCAGAGGATTTATATCAAGTGTGGGAAATGAATTGAATTAGTAGAGAGGGTAGGATTAGTTCTTAGGAAAGTGTGGTAGAAAATAGGAAAAGAAGGAAACTGGTTACAACAAGTCTCTGAGATTAGAAAGATTGGGGTTTTCCTCAACTGAAAAAAATCATCTGGCGGAACCAGAATAGATATTGAAGTTGATATCTACTCTTTAGTAATGGTGTTAAACATCATCTTTTGAGTGCGGGATGGATGTTCTTTGCCAGTATTTATGAGTTCTTGTGGCAAGAACTGGTTTACCAACAGAGTGCTTAGCGATTGGAATAGATTTCACGGCCATGTAATAAGAGCTGAAACATTTGATTGTTTTAAGAGAAGTTTAGGTAACTTTATGGATAGGGATGACAGGTACAAAGGGACATGAAACTGCCTAGTGTAGGTCTTATGGTCCCTTGCAGTCTCCTCCATTCTTTTGTTCCTAGAATAAGCACAACAGTCGATGATTAATCATGTAATCAAGATGGCTACAATCATTTAGATAAGGAGCGTTATCCATCGGCTCATCAGAAATGTCTGGTAGCCCATCACTACCAAGGATGTGTCAAAACGATCAACGAAATATCTTGGAAGCAGTTTCAGTGATATGACAAATGCCAATTGGAAAGGACAAGAATATATTTTCATTCGTCACTGAGATGAATAGAGAAGGGGGTGGAAAGGAAAGAATGGAGGGTGGAAAGAAGGTGCAAGATGGGCGTTATGAAGGAAAAAAGAACAAACGAGAGGTAAGAAAACAAAATGAAGATATAACCAGCTAAGAAGAATAGAACACGGGGAAGGAGGAGGAGGAGGGGGAGGAAGAGGAGGAGGAGGTGGAGGAAAAGAGTGGGAGAGGGAAGAGGATATCCTGAGGCCGTACTCAAACAGGAGCCTAGTGAAGCTTATCCTAAAAGACCAGCGGCCTGCTGAGGTCGCCATTGGCTGGGGGTTTGTGGCGAGCGACAGGAAGTTGGTGGCTGGTGGCTGGTGGCTGGTGGCTGGTGGCTGGTGGCTGGTGGCTGGTGGCTGGTGGCTGGTGGCTGGTGGCTGGTGGCTGGTGGCTGGTGGCTGGTGGCTGGTGGCTGGTGGCTGGTGGCTGGTGGCTGGTGGCTAAGGAGTGGTGGCCTGGAGGCACGACGAGCCCTGGCATATTTGTTTGGGAAAACATGAAACGTTATTTTCCAGCGCAAACGTTCTTTCATATCTAACTCGAGAGTCTTTCTTTTCTTTTTCGAGCTGTGAATTCAGAGACTATGACCTAACCCCTTCCCTGTAGGGTGTGTTTTTTTTCTTTCATCTATCACCAGGTTCTTTATGTCATATCCGTAGTACGTATTTGGTTGCAAAGGGGATATAGCCTATCTCAGTAATACCTTCCCTGTATCTAGTGATACCATTTCGTTCTGTCTACTATCAGGCCATCTAAATCAATCTTCCTGATATCTCCCTATGGAGCGACGTGGTTTACTTTGAGTCAGCTCATGTGAGGATGGTAAACATAATCGAGAACTTTCAAAGTCATTCTACAAATAGGAGTAGATGTTTTGTTTGTTTATGTGTGCTGTCGTATGTACAGTAAGCTAGCTGCTTTGAGTCTACCATCCCACTCTAAACTATATCAGGGGGCTCTCCGTTTTTTTTTTTTTTTTTGTCTTGGCTTCTTGGCTGCATTCTCCTACTTCTGGCCTTTCTAGACTATATCAGGGAACCCTCTGGTTTTTTTTCTTTATCTTTTGTCTTGGCTGCATTCTCCTACTTCTGGCCTTTCTGAGGCCACCTTCATGCTCGAAGGCATATGTGGGCGAATTCTTGCACTGGCCTCCACTTCCGGACTTTTTATATGATTTTCTAAGGGTCATTTTCACGTGTATAATCGTTTGTAAATCAACTCTAACTCTATCTTCTTGTTCTTGACTTCTTTAGGTGGTTCTACGAGGTTCCTTCTCGTGTGTGTTGGCCTATTAGTACAGTCAGGGCTGTGTCCTCATGCTTCAGTCTTCATCCTCGTATCTGATGTATTCTCAAGCCAGTTTTGCCTCGCTCTTTCTGTTCCTAGCTTCTCCTGGTGGGTCATTGTCCTCCCTGAGTTCTGTCATGTTTGCTCATTAGAGGGACCTCAGCCCATCCAGTTTATGACCTTGCGAGGTTATCAATGTTTCTTTGTTTTAATATTCTTTTTTCCGGGGACTCTTCTAAGATGAAAAGAATTGGTTAGTATTAGCCAAAATAAAATCTTTAAAGGTATCCAATGCATTTTACTGAGCAGTTAAGGGATAACTGAAGCAGTTCTAACTGAAGCAGTTCAATCAAAAGAGGATCCCCCTTCACACGCGCACACTCTCTCTCTCTCTCTCTCTCTCTCTCTCTCTCTCTCTCTCTCTCTCTCTCTCTCTCTCTCTCTCTCCCCTCTCTCTCTCTCTCTCTCTCTCTCTCTCTCTCTCTCTCTCTCTCTCTCTCTCTCTCTCTCTCTCTCTCTCTCTCTCTCTCTCTCTCTCTCTCTCTCTCTCTCTCTCTCTCTCTCTCTCTCTCTCTCTCTCTCTCTCTCTCTTTCTCTCTTCTCTCTCTCTCTTCTCACTCTCTCTCTCCCTCTCTTCTCACTCTCTCTCTCTCTCTTTCTCTCTCTCTCTCTCTCACTCTCTCTCTCTCTCTCTCTCTCTCTCTCTCTCTCTCTCTCTCTCTCTCTCTCTCTCTCTCTCTCTCTCTCTCTCTCTCTCTCTCTCTCTCTCTTTCTCTCTCTCTCTCTTTCTCTCTCTCTCTCTTTTGCCCAGGATTCCCCTAAGCTAAATAAAGTGATCTGTTATCAACTGTTGTAAAATCTTTAGAGTTGCCCAATTTGTCTCTATAGATTTTCAATGTAATTCATTCGAAAGAGTTTATTTTTCTTTTTGTGTTTTATTTTTCTATCCACGAGTTCCATTAATATAAATGAAATAATCTCGCTTTAGTCAGAATAGAATATCAAAAGGTTTTCTTTTGGACAAAAAGGGAAACAAATGGAATGGGATGGGTGGAGGTGGGGGCGTTCTTTGGCTGGCTTCCTTCATTATATGAAGGAAGAAGCCTCTGGGTACATAGATAAGTAGATGGATGGATAGATATAGTCATTTCTGGAAAATGAAAAATTAAGAAGCATTTTCATAGTTTACTCCAGTCATTATGAAGACCCACTTTTTTCATTTTTGTCCTGCCTAAGGACAGACGTTTTTGTGGCAGTGAGGATCGACCTCGAGACCCTCAGCTATCCTTAACAAGGTTTTCATCTCGCCTCGTAATTCTAAAGATCCAGGTTCGATCCCCGATCAGTAACGATCTCAAATCATCTAAGCAGTGTATTGCAGCCTCTGAGAAAGCAAATAAGATTCTAGGACTGATTGCGCGATCTTTTGGCTTCAAAAGTCCATCTCTCATTAACAAGCTAGTTCGTCCACATTTGGAAAATGCTGTTTCCGTATGGTCACTGAATCTCATTACAGACATTGACAGATTGGAACAAGTACAAAGTCGAGCCACAGAACTGATTCTAAATATCAATAATAAATCGAACATCGACTAAAACATATTAATCTGTTTCCCTAAAAAAGCGTAGACTCAGAGGTGCTTGATATAGGTCCTTAAGATTCTAAAGGGAATTGACAATATCAAAAGTGACAAAAGTTTTCACACCGAATGAGAATCATATAAGAAATATTGGTCTCAAACTGTCAGGAAACGGATTTAATTTGGAAGTCCGTAGAAACAACTTCGCCAACCGTGTAGCTAATGAATAGAATAAACTTCATGCAAAGGCAGTGCAATGCCGTTTAGTTTGAAGCTTTAAGATTCGCTTAAATAAACACCTACGCAAGATGCTGTAATGCCTGCTATTTATTTTATATTATTTGTTTATTCATTTGTTATTATTTGTCTGTTTATTACTATTTATTTTATTACTACTTATTATTATTTGTCCATTTATTAATACTTACTATTTACCTGTTTGTTTATTATTTAACTTTACCTATCTATTTATTTGTTTCATTTATCATTATTAATATTATTTTTTTTATTTGTCATTATTATAGTTTATTTATATTCGACCTAGTTATGGACTAAAAGGTCTCTTGTTGGTATGCTCCTCCTTTGTAATTCTTTGTCATGGGGGAGCCCTGATTGTTCGATTTTTTTCTTTTCTTTCTTTTTTTTTTGGGGGGGAGGGCAGGTGCCTACTTAATTGTCTCTCAATGAGAGTTGCTTTCCACTTCACGGAAAATATTCATGGAGACATGAATATTCTGGTGATGCGACAGGGTTCCACAGTAATGACTAGTGTTCCTCTAATCTATTGGTCTCATTAACCGCTCTGCACTAAACATTACTTATCCCTTTAACTTGGTTCCCACCAAGCTATTCACATCACCTCTCTCGCACCTTCCCAGTGTCGAGGGGATTAAGAAAACCAAGGAACAAATTCAGAAGGCGCTTAACTGCATCCAAAGCCGCCAGTTACTTCCGTATTCTGTGCACGGAAAGCTAGGATAAGGCCCTGTTCACACTAGTGGTTTGAACCGCGTGGAAACTTCAGCGGTGCCGCATAGTCAAAGAAAATCTGCGCGGTTGTGTGTGAACACCTCCATTGACTTACTTATAGCCGCGGTTCAAACCACTAGTATGAACAGGAGTTAAGTGGCTGGAACCTGTAGCCGTGGAAGATTGAACTCGGATCATTGGAAATTCGAGGTGGGAACGAAGCCTAACACACCACATCTTACACGAACTAATACAGAAAAAACAACAAAGTGTATATCTATTTTCATACCAAAGTTTTTCCCCCTTACCAAGGAGGTAGCCAAAGTCAAAAGGCATCTACCCACTCCCACCCATTTCATTCCCACCCGTTCCACTCCCATCCACCACCCTTCTCCCCTCTCTCATCTTAGCTCCTCATGGATGACGGGTCACCCCTGCATCCTGTCAACTGCCCTGGGTCAGAAGCAATGTAGTGAGACACAGCAAATCCACAGCAAGGCCACTTCACTTAGTATGCAGAAAAAGAGAAGAGAAAAAAAAATCCCTTCGGGCTGCGTCAAAATATAATTCACACATAACCACTCCCTAATTGCCTATTCCCCACTCCGTCTGGAGTATTGACTGCATTCTATTGCACGGTAAAAATATGCTCAGTAGCGTGCAGTTGATACTTTAGGGTCTGTGTGGATCGCCCCTATGGACCAGAGTCACTCATCGTTTTGTCTATATTAGAGGAAATATCTACTCATAGAGAAACGATGCTACTTTACTGTAATGAGACTGTCCTTCTATTATGCTGTCCCACCACTCTTAATAATGCCCTGTACCACTTCTCTGAGCATACATTTCCATTTCCGCTTAATCCTCCCTCACTGTGGTAGGGGAAAAAGAATACTGTCACCGAGTTTTCCGACTGGGGTCGTCAAGGGTGGCTAAAAAGGGGACGGCGGATGGGACTAGGCATCCTGCTCTCTGCAGCCCTAATGGGTAAATTCTTACTAGAAATCAAGGCATAACAGAATGCATATACGCTGTAAAAAGACAAAATTACACCCGTATAAACGTTTGAAACAGAAAATAAATAGATAAAAGATAAATTGCTAAATGACATAATATATGAATGGATAACAAAGGATTACAAAGGCGGAGCATGCCGACAGGAGACCTTTTGGTCCATATCTAGGTTGGATGCGAAAAAAATCATAATAATAATAAAAAAAAAATAAAAACTATAATAATGTAAATAACAAATAAAATACATAAATAAATGCATAGGTATAGTTAAATAATAAACAAACAGGTAAATAGTAAATAATAATAAATTGACAGATAACTAATTATAAATGAAAATCAAACAGACAAATGAAAACAAAACAAAAACAAATAATATAAAATAAATTATAATCATTACAGCATCTTGCTTAGGTGTTTATCTAAATGATTCTTAAAGCTTTGAATTGAACTACATTGCACTACCTGTGCAGGAAGTTTATTCCATTCATCAACTATACGGTTGGCAAAGTTGTTTCTACCTACTTCCAAATTGAATCTATTTCCGGACAGTTTGAGACCATTGTTTCTTGTCTGATTCTCATTCAATGTGAAAATTTGGTCACTTTTGATGTTGTCAATTCTCTTTAGAATCTTAAAGACCTGTATCAAGTTTTCTCTGAGTCTACGTTTTTTTAGGGAAAACAGATTCATATGTTTTAGTCGATTTTCGTATGATTTATTTTTTATATTTGGAATCAGTTTTGTGGCTCGCCGTTGTACTTTTTCCAGTCTGTCAATGTCTTTAATGAGATTCGGTGACCATACGGAAACAGCATATTCCAAATGTGTACGAACTAACGATTTATATAGCTTGTTAATGAGTGATGGACTCTTGAAATCAAAAGATCGCGCAATCAGTCCTAGAATCTTATTTGCTTTCTCAGTGGCTGAAATACACTGCTTGGATGATTTGAGGTCGTTACTGATAATTACGCCGAGATCTTTTTCAGTATCCACTTTTGTTAACGAATTTCCAAATAATTTGTAATCGTACTTACTGTTATTTTTACCTATGTGCATTACCTTGCATATACTTGTGTTAAATTTCATTAGCCTCTTTTCAGACCATTGCTGTAATTTATCTAAATCTTCTTGAATATCTAATTGGTTTAAGTGGTCATTTGCCACTCCGCACAGTTTTATATCATCAGCAAATTTGGAAACAGTAGATTTTAGTCCATGGTCTATATCATTTATATATACTATGAATAGAAGTGGCCCAAGAACGGAATGAATACGCTGTAGAAATGTAGATGAATGAATAAATGAATGAATAAACAAGAATGTGAACCAATAAGAAAAAAAAATTCTCCCTCTTGTGAAAAAAAAAGTTTTGTGATTTTCCGCGCAATTATCACGATGTCAGGCTATCTCCTGTTCCCCCCGGGCCGCTGACCACCTACCGTCGTCGGCTATTTTGAAAGGAAGAGAATCTTAGCTTGGTTTCTCTTGGCTTCGCTTGGTTTACATAGTTCCTATTGGTTTGCCGAGACGCTCTGCTAGGACCATGCCAGAGGAAGCCCGCAGGGCACTTCCACCGTTTCCAATCTCGTTCCTTCCTTCTGCTTTGTTCCTGATTTTTCTTCATTCTACCTTTACTCTTTACCTTCTTTCTTCCCTTATTTCATTCCTTTTCTCATTTTTCCTTCTCTTTTGTTTTCACTATTTCTTCTCTTTTTGCGTCCTTTTTTCCCTTTACTTCCTCCCCCCCCTAGCCCCCATCCCATTCTTTCCCTTTCCCTTCCTTTCCCTTCCATCTTCCCTTCCTTCCCTATCGTTTCTCTCCACACAACCCTCTTCCCTCTCTTCCATTTCCTCCCAATTCTCTTCTCCTTCTTCTCTTCTTTCCCTTCTTTTTTCTCTCTCTCTTTTCTATGTTCTCCTTTCCTTTAGTGCTTCTCTCTCCCAATTTCCATCTCTTCTGGCCCTCCATGGCATTTTGTACAGAACTCTGGACCCCGACACTTGCCCCGTCAAGCGATAGGATCGTCATGGCTTAACCCTCCTACCAGGTGCCACGTTCTTTTCCTTTTCGCTGCCGACAAATCATTATATTGATCATTGCAATACTGTCATTATATATCAACGTTATCATGCTTATCGTTACTGTCGTCGTCATCATCATCGTCGTCACCGCCACCGCAACCACCACTGTCATCATTGTCGCTTTCACTATCGCCATCACCATTGTTATCTTCATCGTCATCAACTTCGACATTATTATAACAATATTCATTGCAATAATCATCACCATCATCACCGTGGGTATCACCATCGTTTTGCTCATCACTGTCACCAATACTGTCAACATCATCATCGCTACCACCATCGACGTCATCATCGTCATTATCATCAGCATTATTATCTCAATGTTCTTCGTCATCGTCATCGTCATCATCATCATCATCATCATCATCATCATCATCATCATCATCATCATCATCATCATCATCATCATCATCATCATCATCATCATCATCATCATCATCATCATCATCATCATCATCATCATCATCATCATCATCATCATCATCATCATCATCATCATCATCATCATCATCATCATCATCATCATCATCATCATCATCATCCATCATCATCATCATCACCATCATCATCATCATCATCATCATCATCATCATCATCATCATCATCATCATCATCATCATCATCATCATCATCATCATCATCATCATCATCATCATCATCATCATCATCATCATCATCATCATCATCATCATCATCATCATCATCATCATCATCATCATCATCATCATCATCATCATCATCATCATCATCATCATCATCATCATCATCATCATCATCATCCCTTTTATCTTCTCCATCATTATCATTGTTTTATACTACTACAGTCGTTATTACCAATTTAATCTTTATTTTGACTAACGTTATATCATTATTATTGTTAACTAAAAGGTAAGATTTCTCTCACGGGAGGAAGCGATTACTTGCAACTTATTCCGGACGTGCAATGTCTTGTGCATATTTATATGAAAACCGAAAGTCAACAATCTATAACCTAGTGAGGACTTAATTCTTAGACCGGACTAATTGCCTTATACTCATCTTGAAAAAATGTAAACATTTACGTAAGCCAGTATCTGAGCCAAAGAGTTTGAACCAAACTGATAAAACATTTACTTTTCTAATAGTTATTTATATTTAATTATCTTCAGCAGCTTGGATATTCACAGGCACACAGCTACAATCACCCTGTTGCTCTTCCTGAACTAAGCTAAGCTTAGTCAGGCTCTGCGTTATCGAGAGAATGAATAAGTACTACTCAATTGGACGAGGTGGTCTGATGACAATATAAGCTCGTACGACAATATGAAAATTTATTATCCTAACAAATGCCGGCTTCGCCATGGGCGCTTCGCCTGCGGAGCTTCGCGCCCTGCCCTTCGAAAGTGTCCCCCCAAACACCGCAGCCACTGAGGTCATTTCCAAGTCATTTTGAAAGAATTTTATTTTCATTTATATATTGATGTTTGTCACAAATAATCTATCTAAACAAATGCACTGTTAGTCCAGCCATAAGTCACAATCTCCACTTCTGTTCTGTCACAGATAAAGCTATTTGCCTTGTTCTTGATATTGAGAATGGGTGACGATGTATCCAATCTCTACTAGATTTCTTCCTGTTGTTGTTGTTTTTTCAGGTCTTCATGGAAGATGATGTCCTGGCCCAATGTGAGAGGTGTACTGGATACGCCACCATTCTGCTGTTAATCCTTTGGTGTTAAAAGCCTTTTTAACTCTGTGTCAATTCTTTTGGTAGGAAACACAATGGGAAACAAGGGAGGAGTGGCCGTGGGCTTCTTACTTCGTGTCTATAGGATTTGCAGTGATAAGTTCCTGCAAGAGATTAATTATACAATATCCGACTTTGCTAAGGTAGGCTAAACCCAGGCACCTTCTTTTTGGCCTGCGGTGAAAGTCAAAAGTACACAACAAACCCAAACAAGACGGGGAACGGGGAACGGACGAGACAAACGGGTCTACATGACACCGCCAAATTCTGGAAAGATCCAGGATGTTGCCAATGTATTGAGAAACGCCAACACGGAGACACCCGTGACATTAAGGACCAAAAATGTTGACCTAGTGCAGTGGTTCCCAACTTCGGGCGTACGCTCCACAGGGGGGAGGGGGGGGGGGGCAATTTGATTTTTAGGTGTTTTGGTAATCAAAGTCTATGGTCTTGTGATCTATTATCCGTAGCATTCCAATTAATAAAAATGTAGCAGTCACACTTTTATTTCATTCTGCATTCTGTCTTGGATTTTCAAATTATCCCCGATTGCACTGCCACCTGGCGAATAACTTCCATTTTAAAACAATTTTGGAATTTCAGTTTTAAAAATTCCCAATCTTTTGTATATTCTGTGTTCATGGCATTAAAACAGTACTTTTATGAAATGTAAGTACAATTATTAACGTTAATTAAAAGTATTTTCCAAAATTTAGATTTCCTAATGCCTTAATGTTTTTATTTTCTATTTTTTAGTAATTTGTTGCTCAGAACTCTAGTTGTCTTTTGTTTATTTCATTTTTCTTTTCCATGGATGTCATGTTGTATTGAAGTGTGTTTATGCCTATGATTTAACAAACTTTAAATTTAAATTTCAAGTAGAAAATAAAAGTTTAAAAAGGAAATCAAAGTATTGGCGTCTTAAACTTCTTCACCTGAAATGGAGTTCATTTTCTTAATAAGAATTATATATCACCACATGGGGATACATCAGGATTCTAAAGATGATGAGGTGGGGCATGGCCAAGAAAAAGGTTGGGAAACACTAACCTAGTGAAAGGTATGTTGTTATGGTCTATGGTTTGTGGACAATCCCGCGCTGTGAAACCTAGGAGAAAAAGAAAGGTGAGGGAGACTAGCCTAATTTATACGATATATTGTGCTTCCTGCCACAAGAACTATTTTGGAGTCAAAAAGAGAGCTTAAAACGAGACTGAGTGAACGCATAAGTGATTTACGACACAATGGTGGGATATGTAGGGGAGAATGTATACCTCCCAAAATGAAACAGAGGCAACATCTTCATCAAGGACCTTAGGAAAACTCCTAGAGAGGCAACAGAAGCTACATACATCGTCACCCGATCCCAACACAAAGAGCAAGGTGAGCAGTTTTCCTCCTTACCTTCTTCATTCTGCTTTTACTCTTTAGCTTCCTTCTTTCCATCCTTTTTCCATTTCCTCCATTCCTTCTTGTTTTCATAATTCCTTGTCTTCTTTCGTTTTTTTCCTTACACCCATCCCCCCACTCCTTTCTTTCTTTTTCCTTGTACCTTTATTTTCATGAAAGTAGCAGTTACCAACAAGACTGACGAGTTAAACACCATGTGAGGACGGAGCCTTTATTTTTACGACGTTTCGCTTATTACAGCTTTTTCCAGTACATAGTTGTGATACACATGCTTGAGATCATATAAGAGGAATGGAGGGAACGGGGAAAGAAAGAAGAAAGGGGAGAGGAAGGAAGAGGAGAAGGAGGAGGAGAACGGGGATTGAATACTGGGAGAGGTTGAGAAACTGGCCCAAACGTCCGTAGGGAAACTTTTCATAAAGGATGGTTTAAAGTTTTGCTGGCCATGAGTATTAAAGGAATTATGTGGCGTGAGATGTTGAACATGACCCTATTTTGTTCAATAGTGTTGATTCCTTGTATGACCGCTGCTCCCAAACACTTCCTGCGGATCTTGTCGGGCTCTCGTATCAGCAGCTCTGCATTCTTCCAGTCCATCAGGTGGTTTTCCCTGTTCCTATGTGTCACACATGCATTGGTGGCGACATCATGCCTGACTTCTTAACGGTGTTCACGTATTTGTGTATTCAGGTCGCGTGACGTTTCTCCGATGTAAGCTTTATCACATCCCGAGCACGGAGTACGATAAACACCGGCTTTGGTGCCCGGTGTTTGGTTGTTGTTTGTTCTCGTCTCTTGATGTCTTTGATCGTCCTGCTGGTCCGGCACACTACTTCCAAATTGGTGGTTCTTAAAATATAAGTCAGGTTGGTGGCAACGTCGCTGGTTGGCAACACGAGACATTTTGCTGTGCTGCCCCGCTACCTACGGACTTCCCGAATCTTAGCGGTCTGTTTTCTGCATTTATCCAAAAGAAATTCTGGAAATTTTTGTTGTAAAAAAGTCTTTAATAAACCTACACTCTTCTTCTAAGTATTTTGTACTGCATATTCTGAGTGCCCTAAGGAAGAAGCCTATTAGTACTTCTTTCTTGGTCCTGATGTCATGATGCGAGTAGAAATGAATTAAATAATTTTTGTTAGTGGGCTTTCTATATACTTTAAGTTCCAGTTGGTTGCCATGTTTAAAGATGTGTGTGTCCAAGAAAGGAAGAGAATCGTGGATTTCTTCCTCTAGGGAAAACTGAATGGTGGTCTCTACTTCGTTTAATGCAGTCTGCAAGCGATGAAGATTGAATCGCTTGGGTGTGATGAGTAAGATATCGTCCACATATCGCAGCCAGGTCACATGCTCGGGAACGATGTTAGCAAGAGATCCTGCTTCTAGAAATTTCATAAACAAATTAGCCAGGAGTGCACTCAACGGAGAACCCATGGCCATGCCAAATTTCTGGTGGAAATAGCGATCCTGGAACTTGAAATAATTAAATTCAACACAAAGTTTTATCAGATTGACAAAGTGGTTGGGGGGGTAGGGGAAGTCGATTTTCTCCTCCTCGATTCTATCTCTAAGGAGGTGTATTACCTTATCCGAAGGAACACATGTGAAGAGACTTTTTACGTCCAGGCTGGCTAACTTCTTGTTTCTGGCGGAGATATCTCGGATTCTGTCTAGTAGGTCTCCTGGGTGTCTGAGATGTGCTCCACTGATGGTTCCCAGGAAGGGGGGCAGATATCTGGCCAACGTACTTACCAATCTGTGGGGGGCACTCCCTATCCCTGATGTTATAGGTCTCATTGGAATATTATTTTTGTGGGTTTTGGGTAGACCATACATCGTAGCTGTGCATGGGAGATTTGGCAATAAGTGAAGGAGTTTTTTGCCTGCATCTGAATTTTTGAGAATTTTCCTTACCTTGTATGTGAAGTTCTTCGTCTCGTTGTCTACTTCTGACTAGGAGACTTCACGATATGTATCATCATCACTAAGCAGATATTTTATCTTCCTCTCGTAGTCTGAGCTGTCCATCACCACTACTCCACCTCCCTTGTCAGCGGTGGTGATTCTGATGGAAGAATCCTTGGCTAACTCCACTAGAGCTCGAACGTACCTTCAGGGTATTGTAGGGTTGGGACGTTCGCTGAGAGCTAAGGTCAATAGTCCTTACAAGGTCAGTAGTCATGCAAGGTTATACACAAGGACTACTGACCTTAGCTCTCAGCGAACGTCCCAACCCTACAATACCCTGTTGACAGAATCATAGGAAAGGTGCCACTCGGAATGGAAAGAGTTAAACATTGCCATTTACGTGCCCCATCATGGCGCGTTAAGTTTCACGCTTGTCTCGTAACTGTGATCGTAAGCTCAATTCCCACGATTACCTGTCCCAGCTCTCCGAATACATAAGGCAAAGGTGATAGAGGGTCAAATATAATTCGATTTTTTTTTTTTTTTTTTTTCAGCCCAAAGGTGACACAGGGTTGATTGTCAAATATAATTCGAATGTTTAAGGGCTCAGTTAGACACTCAAGTGACATGTCAATAGCTCATGATACCTTTTCATTAATCCGTTAAATACTGAATTTATTCAAATAATTATTCTATATTTTTGTTAGATTATTAATTTGTTTTTATGTACCTTTCCTCGTTTATCTATCCATTTATTTACTTATCGAGATATTTAAGTTTTTGTTTATCCATTTACCCTTCTACTAATCTAATAACGTATTCATCTATCTACTTGCTAGCTTACTTCTCATTTTTTATACAGTGCTTGGCCTCACACCTCGACAGTTCTCAGAGAGGATGAAGTGTAGTGAAAATAACAAAATAAAGGCAATAATGAATATATATATATATATATATATATATATATATATATATATATATATATATATATATATATATATATGAAAGGATTTTCAAACAATAAAAAAATAAAGATGAAGGTGAAGACGAAGAAATACTAAAAACAAGAAGAACAGGAAGTAAACAATAGGAAGAAATGAAGACGAAGAAGGAGAAGCAGACAAAGGATAGGAAAAAAAATAAAAAATATAAAAACCAGACAAAGAAGAACAAAAAACAAAGACGAAGACGAAGGAGAAGAAGGCAAAGAAAAGTGAAAAATAAAAAAGAGAAAAAGAAAAGAAGAAAAAGAATCATAAATAAAAGTAAGAGGAAGATGGAAAAAGAAGATGGTGGTGCTGGTAATATATCTTGTCGAGTTGTCTCATATTTCTTTTTAACAATATTTCAACGTGAAAAAGAATTTCGCTTTTAGACAAAAGAGACGGAAAACAAGAATCGGGACAACGAACTGTTAACGATATAATAATAAAAGATAAATTATGCTGGAGCCTTCATTTTTGTCATAAATAGATACAATAACAGCAAGGGCAATAAGCAATAACTAGTAGTTCGACACCTTTAGAATCACGAAGCAGCATTAAATTCGAAAGCACCAGTGTCGTCATGGACAGGAGGATCTTTACCGTTATTATCATATATGCATGCATTTATACACACACACACACACACACACACACACACACACACACACACACACACACACACACACACACACACACACACATACACACACACATACACACATATATATATATATATATATATACATATATATACATATGTGTATATATATATATATACATATGTATATATATATGTATATATATGTATATATATATATATATACATATGATGCTAATAAGAACACTTGGAAAAAGAAACTAACGAAGCAGAGCGCTTTCGTATATTACATCTTCAGTGCAAAAAGTACATAGTTAATAGAAATACATATGAGCATATACTTTACTGTATTATCATCTTTTAAAACTACCTTGACAGACGAGATTAAATGATATTGCTGCTTCTGCATTGTTCATCAATAATAGTACTGAAGTTAAAAAAGGATGCATTTATAAAATTCCTTGTAAAATGTGTAATCAATTTACATAGGTCAAAATGCCAACATAAGAAAAATGTTAGGGATGGCAATAATTCCAGTGGAATCTTCAAGCATATTGAATTGAATAATCATCCAGTTGATTGGGGTAATGCCCATGCAATCTATTATATTAACAACATAATAGTAAGAAACTTAATAGAGTGTAGTTTGATCCATACTACCAGTGATCAAAATACCAACCTATACAAAGGCTTATATAAACTTGACCATTTTATCTGTCAAGAAATAAGCAAAATAATAAAGGTTAAAATGTAACCCTGCGACTTTGACATAATGTCGCCCCACCCTCATTAGTGGACGCATTGACCCTTGCGACCTGACTTACCGCCTTCCAGGGGGTAAATAACCTCTATCCTTATGCAAACTATCCTTTCTCCTTTTTCATGTATATATAATCTATGTATTTCTATTATCTATGTACTTTTGGCACTGAAGATGTAATATACGAAAGCGCTCTGCTTCGTTAGTTTCTTTTTCCAGTGGTCTACTTTGCATATATACACATATGTACATACATATATATATATATATATATATATATATATGTGTGTGTGTGTGTGTGTGTGTGTGTGTGTGTGTGTGTGTGTGTGTGTGTGTGTGTGTGTGTGTGTGTGTGTGTGTGTGTGTGTGTGTTTTTGTTTGTGTGTGTGTGTGTGTGTGTGTGTGTGTGTGTGTGTGTGTGTGTGTGTGTGTGTGTGTATTAGTATATCCATGGAGAATATTTTCTTGTTGACAGACGAGATTAAATGATATTGCTGCTTCTGCATTGTTTATCTTTTTGTTGAGAACTTCTATTTTTCTTGCTAGTATAAAGTGTTGGACTGTTAGTTTGCTGTGTAGCTGTCCGTATGTGGTTGCAACGTTTCGGTCTTCTCTGGAGACCGTCTTCAGGCTAATTGTTTAAGTGTATGTGTGTGACGTTTATATATTATTTTGTGTCTGTTTGCTTGGATGATGTCGTGTAAAGCGGTTTTCCTGATTGGCTGCTTCATAGCCATCAGAAATCACTAGAAGAGATCACATGCGCTTTTGGGATGGGAGAATCTGGAGGTCTATGCTGTGTATGTTCGTGGTTGGTTTTAATTCTGCTATGTAAATTGCTTCAATAAATGCTAATCTGCGGGAGTCTCTTTCTCTGTCTATTATTACTGTTCCTTCTTCTAAATTTTGGTGGGTAAGGGAAGTATTATGTTTGGTGTTATAGTGATTCTTTATGGCTCCATGTTGTAGGTGGTAAGTTAATCGTCTTGTAAGTTTTGTCCTCGTCATTCCGATGTATGTTTGAGACCCACAGTTCTCAACGGTACAATTGTGTTGGTAAATGACGTGGTTTTCTTGTAAAGACGGTGTCGGTTTGGGAGGGCGGTTTCTCAGTAAAAGTTGTGACGGCTTTCGGGTCTTGTAGTATATGGTAAGTGATATTTTGTCCTCTGGGGCAGTGGGCTTGATGTGTTTTGTAATTATATCTTTAATGACGTTTTCATCTGTCTTGCATTCTTATGACATGTAATTTCTGTAATATATATTGATGTTTTCTTGTCTTTGTGGAGTGGGTTTGTTGTACTAGTTGTGTTGCTTCGTTGATTAACTTGTTGTTGGGTAAGTCTTTCCAGTTCAGTGTGTGTATCTTTCCATGTAGAGCAGTGTGATATGTATGCGTTCATAGTGGAGATTAAGTATTGTTGAGGGAATTCACTTTTACCGTTAAGACAGGTTTTTGTTGCTGATGTGGTGTACTTGTTGTTATGACTGGTTACTAAGACATCGAGGAAGGGTAAGCGGCCATTGTTCGATTCTTCGAACGTAAAATTAAGGCCGGAAGCTTCTATGAGTCGTTCTCCGAGTCTTTGGAGTTCTTGAATACCTTTGACTCTAACGAAAATGTCATCTATATAGCGGCAATAAATGGAGGGTCAGTTGGTGGAGAGTGTGAGCTTCTCTATGGTTCCCATGAAAAAAATTGCGAAAAGGACTCCTAAGGGGCTGCCCATGGCGACTCCATCGATTTGTTTGTACATGTTTCTGCGTGGACATGTGAAGGGGACTTCTTTGGTACGGATTTCTAAAAGAGTGCGTAAGAAAGCTTCTGGAATGTTCAGTTTCGGTGTGTTATCGCATCAGTAGACTCTATCTAGAGTGAATTATATTGTATCATCCTAGATAGAGTCTATCGATGCCACAACACACCGACACCTACCACTCTGAGGTCAAGAGGCTACCGAGTAGTGGTGGGCAGCTACCGGTGAAATTACCGGTTTTATCGGCAACAAACTTAATGATAGCTTACCGACAAAAATTCTGCTACCGGTAGTAGTATCGTATGGCTTTCTTACACCTCCAACTTTGTATTTGCTAGCCAGTCTATGAATGTTTGATTTGCTTCATAGATAGTCTGGTAACCCCCTGGCACTGCTGTGATTGGGCAGTGCAGTACGAGATGGTCTGTATCTTGGGGCGAATTATGACAAGATGGGCACATTGGGGAGTCTTTGTAGCCCCAGCGATGCAGGTTAACGGCTGTTTTGCCTTGTTGTGATATCAGCTTGTTGGATTGTGTCCATTCTCTTCTGGTTAGGTTGGAAAATCCAGGTAGTATTTCGGTTGGGTCTGTTACTAAGTTTCCCCCAGTGGGTAGTTTCCTTGTCCATTCTTCTTGCCAGGCTTCTTTTAGGTTGATAACTCGATAAGCTATACCATAACAATCAGAGAGCGGTAAGCACGTCTCGGCTTGGTGGTACTGAGTGACGGTGGTGACAGGCCCAGTGCCCCGCTAATTTTACCGGTTAAACTTTTATCATTAAGCAAGTATGTACCGCTAAGGTCTCGGTAAGTTTTTATCATTAAAACAGTTTTTTTTCTTCTTTTTTTTGGCACTCTTTTTAATTTCTCAATAGAATTAATGTTATTTCTGTGATCAGCATACGAAACTGTATTAATTGTGAAAGTTTCATAAAAAAAATTATGCGTGTCGCCAAACAAAGACCCATATATTATATGGGTCTTCGTTTGGCGACAAGCGGAATTTTTTTTATGAAACTTTCACAATTGATACAGTTTTGTATGCTGATCACAGAAATAACATTAATTCTATTGAGAAATTAAAAAAGTGCCGAAAAAAACGGTTTTAATGGTAAAAAAAAATTACCGAGACCTTAGCGGTACATACTTGCTTAATGGTAAAAGTTTAACCGGTAAAATTAGCGGGGCACTGGGCCCGTCACTACCGTCACTCAGTACCAACAAGCCGAGACGTGCTTACCGCTCTCTGAATGTTATGGTATAGCTTATCGAGTTATCGGTTAACGAAGCTTTAACGGTAGCAGAATGTTTGCCGGTAAGCTATCGTTAAGGTTGTTGGATAAAACCTGTAACTTTACCGGTAGCTGCCTACCACTACCACCTCCAAACATGAACCCATGCATGCAGACGCGAACGAAAATGTATATACCACACCCACCCTCAGACACCCTCCATTCACTCACTCGCGCGGTAGATAGCATACTATAGTAGCACCAATTAGATTATGACCTTTTCCCTTTACAATGACATAACAATAAAAACAATATGTAAAATAGAACCAGAGATATAGCTTATTAAAGGACAAAAACGTTGATTTTTCGAACTCGACTCGAACTTGTGACGTCACTACTACCTCACGAATCTTTTACCGGTAAACTGTCGGTAATTTTGGTAACTGTATTGTTGTTCACCAATAATTTCGATATTGAAATTAGCGGTATTTGCCCAGCACTACTGCCGAGGCAGTACCTTAAACCGCTCGACTACATAAAAATTATCTGATTGATGTCGCTGTCCACTAGCGAATTTCTCGCATATGTATGTATGCAAATTATATGCACTCTTAAATGAACTACATGGCAGAAACTTCAAACTCCATTTTTCTCATTAATAGTTGACAGTTTGAATAATCAGTGACGATCTGTTTTATTACATTTATTTTTTCATTCTTGGCTCGAATTAATTTTGTCTAAATCTTCCTATAACAATATGCAGTTATTTTTCTCTCTCTCTCTCTCTCTCTCTCTCTCTCTCTCTCTCTCTCTCTCTCTCTCTCTCTCTCTCTCTCTCTCTCTCTCTCTCTCTCTCTCTCTCTCTCTCTCTCTCTCTCTCTCTCTCTCTCTCTCTCTCTCTCTCTCTCTCTCTCTCTCTCTCTCTCTCTCTCTCTCTCTCTCTCTCTCTCTCTCTCTCTCTCTCTCTCTCTCTCTCTCTCTCTCTCTCTCTCTCTCTCTCTCTCTCTCTCTCTCTCTCTCTCTCTCTCTCTCTCTCTCTTTCTCATCTTTCCGTGATTTTGGGACCGCCTGAGAACATGCTGAGGTAACTCAACATCCCATCCATCAAGTCGTTAATATTAGGAACATTAAAGGTACCAGAAAATATCTATATGGGACACCGCTAGTCATTTCTCTCCAACTTATCCTTCACGACTGTTCTCATAAATCTATCTTTCAGGATTTCCTTCGTCCATTCTAGGAGGCTTCTTCTGATTCCTCCTCCATATTCCAATTTCCGCATGAATTTCTTCTGAGGTGACTTATCGAAAGCTTTTTACAAATCCGAATACAGAGTTATTCAACATACAACCTTTTTTTTACACCATTAGAATCATATGACATCAGCCCTGCTCCTGTTAGTAAATGAAATTGTCTGACATCAACATAAAAAAAGCTTTCAAGCATATCAGATAGTGAAGTCTTACCACAGCATATATAATTGTGAGATATTTGCAGAATAAATACGATGAAAAGCGTGACTGCGGCCGAAGCTGTCACCTTTATTCTAGATTCTTCAACAGCCAGGAAAATTAGCAAACCTCTTTAACTGTTCAGGCTTGATCTAGAGCACTGTGACTTGCTCTACCGATCTTATTCAGGCTGACATCAGACGTTTTTATGCATTTGAGACGCCTCCTCCCTGGCTGTGTCCATCAACCCCGTAAAGGCGTACCGCATCCTCCGTGCAGCGTTTGGGTGCACACAACCCTCCACATCTCCTCATCATTGCCTAAGGTTACGGAACTGATATGGAGCGATGGGCTTCGATCTTGCCTCTTATCCCCCTGAGGAACCTGAACAGAATTACCTGCCGTATGTCTAAAGGAGGGGGAGGTATCAAAACAATCTCTTAACACGGGAGCACGTCCTCAGCTTAATACAGTGGTTCCCAAACTGTTATGTAACGAGCCTTCTTCCCTTCCAGGACACCCACACGCCTCCTGCCCACCATTTTTGTATTTATATAAAATCAGATATACATATATTTTCTATTTATATATTTCTATTTACATCTTAAAAGAAAATTGATTGGGGTGATTGATATAATTATACTTTGCAGGAATATTCAAATGAAGGAATGTGTGATATTTTAAACAACTCTTTTAGCTCAGTATTTGTAAACGAAACACCTCAAAGTGAACTCCAAACTGAAACCTGTGAAAAGTCTAGGGTGAACTTACTCACTACGATAAATATAACAAAAAAATAAAAAATAAAAGGTGTGTAGAGAAACTCAAAATTAATAAAACACCAGGGCCTGATTCTTGGTATCCAAGAATCTTAAAGGAAATGAAAAATGAGAATGTTGCTCCATTAGAAATTACTTTCAAGAAATCCATCATATCCGGAAATGTCCCAAGAGAATGGAAGCTAGCTAACCTTATTCCCATATTCAAAAAAGGTGACAGAATGAAACCAAATAACTACAGGCCTATAAGCTTGACCTCAATCGTAGAAAAAATTATGGAAATTATCACCAGAGAAGCTATCAAACATCATTTAGAAAGTAACTGTTTGATAAATGATAGCCAACAAGGATTCTGACGGAAACATTCTTGCGTGACTAACTTACTCGAATTCTACAACACAGTCATCTCAAATTATGACAAAAGAAACAATATAGATTATCAAGACTTTGCAAAAGCTTTTGATACCATCCCCCACGAAAGACTACTTACTAAATTAGCTTCACACGGAATAAGTGGTAGCCTATTAAGTTGAACTCGTAATTGGTTGAACGATCGAAAACAGAGAGTTGTTTTAAATAGAAAAACTTCTACATGGAAAAATGTTACGAGTGGGGTTCCTCAAGATTCCGTTCTTGGGCCACTTCTATTCAAAGTACTGTATATATAAACGATATAGACCATGGACTAAAATCTATTGTTTCCAAATTTGCTGATGATACAAAACTGTGCGGAATGGCAAATGATCACTAAAACCAATTAGATATTTAAGAAGATTTAGATGAATTACAGCAATGGTCTGAAAAGTGGCTAATGAAATTTAACACAAGTAAATGCAAAGTAATGCACATAGATAAAAATAAAAGTAAGTACGATTACAAGTTATTTGGAAATTCGTTAACAAAAGTGAATAGTGAAAAGGATCTCGGCGTAATTATCAGTAACGATCTCAAATCATCTAAGCATTGTATTTCAGCCTCTGAGAAAGCAAATAAGATTCTAGGACTGATTGCGCGATCTTTTGACTTAAAAAATCCATCTCTCATCAAGAAGCTATTAAATCGTTAGTTCGTCCACATTTGGAATATGTTGTTTCCGTATGGTCACTGAATCTCATTAAAGACATTGACAGATTGGAAAAAGTACAACGGCGAGCCACAAAACTGATTCCAAATATCAAAAATAAATCATACGAAAATCGACTAAAACATATGAATCTGTATTTCCTAAAAAAACGTAACCTCAGAGGTGACTTAATGCAAATTTCTAAGATCCTAAAGGGAATTGACATAAAAAAAAATGACAAAATGTTCACATTGAATGAGAATCAAGCAAGAAACAATGGTCTCAAATTGTCAGGAAATAGATTTAATTTGGAAGTGGATAGAAACAGCTTCGCCAACCGTGTAGTTAATTAATAGAATAAACTTCCTGCGGAGGCAGCGCAATATAGTTAATTTCAAAACTTTAAGAAT
>NC_134812.1:45624395-45629395 GCF_046742065.1 Oratosquilla oratoria
AGATCGAGGGGTAGAAGGACAGGAAGGAAACTTTATAGTCTTTTTATTAGGATGTTATGATACAATGGCCGACGGCCGACAGGCGACAACGATAGCTGAGTCAGACTCGCGCCTTGTATATGTAACACAATGCGGAGAGTCGCCTGGTGGTTGCGATATTGTTTTGTCTTGTAATTGTTAGCGGACAAGCCATTTTTTGTTACGACATAATGCTTACATGGTGATATCGTTTAGAAGAGTATAACAGCCTCTCTAATTGGAGAAAAATGTGGAGGAGGAGAAAAATCATTGATGCAGAAAGGAAAAGTCACGCCCTTAAGGTGTGGCACTTGTTTGAGAAGTAAAAGACTATTGGATGAATGAAAGAGTGATGTCAGAACGAAGGTGGCTTGACGTAATGTAGAGAGTTCCGGGTGAGATTCTCGGGGTGTACTGATTGAGACCAAGAAGCATCTGAAAATATACACCCTATTTTATTCACCCTTCAAGAATACCAGGCAAGGGGCCTTACGAACTAACTTCAAGAACAAAAAAAAAATAGAAACGCTCTGAGAGGAGACGACGGGGGCGACAGTGGTGGCAGCGGTGGGATGAAATCCCTCCGAAGAGAATACAAGACTGGTGCGTGAAGTGGTGCAAGATAACTCTACGGGAGTACAGCAACCACAACAAAGCGATCTTCAAGGTGATCATCTACAAGACGATCTTCAAGGCAGTGAGTGACGAGGCTGATGAACGACGAGGCTGACGAACGACAAGGCTGACGAGGGACGTCAAGGGATGTCGAAGGACGTCAAGAGACGTCGAGGGACGTCAAGGGACGTCGGGGTGACGTACGTAAGCAACACTACGTGAAGGCAGCCAAGCCAGAGCAAGGTATGAACAATTCGAGTGTGTTGAGGCATGAGGTTCATACCTCAAATATGAATATTCCCAAATTCACTGGGGAAGCAAATACCTATGGGGTAAACAAATACCTTAATTTGATAGACACTCTTATTGTGAGTAAAAACATTACTGATGAAAAAAGAAAAAATAGAATTTTTAAAAGATAATATAGACCCTGGGATGGGAGGGCTAGGTTTATCATTAATTTCCAGCAAATGGAAGAGATCAACCAATACGAAGCTTATAAGAAAGCTTTCATTAAACATTTTATGTCCAAATGTGACCAGGATCCTATCAGGTCTTTGGTAAAAATTATTAAAGAAGTTAGAGGAAGTGAAACAGACACAGAATACTTAGGTAGATTAGATAGATGGTCAAAAGACATGAATTCTATTTTGAAAGATTCAGACTGAATAGAAAGATCTAGTGACAAAATGAAATTTTCTCAGGTAATCAAATTGATCACATTTGGATTGTTAGCCAAAAATTCTGATGACTTAACGGCAGAAAAGCTGTATAAAGGTCTTAAGTCAAATATAAGTTTAGGAGAAGTAGATTATCTTCTTCAAGGATACAGTGAGACCAGAATGATAAACCCATATGTAATGACCGTGGGCCAACATAGGAACTCTAGAGAGTTGAGAAAAGCTGAAGTAGGACATAGACGGAATGTTAGAAGTCCATCCAGGGATGCTAGAATTCTATGTTTTAATTGTAATACCTGGGGATACAAAGCACAAGACTATTTTTGTGGAATTATTTATAGAAATTGCAAATACGAGGGTCATAGTGAGTATCAATGTAGGAACCCACCATTCTGTATTTATCATAATAAGGTAGGCCATAGAACTCATGAATGCAGAAATTTTCAGATACCCCAGAGCTAAGAGGAAAAACCCCGACACAGAATAAATAATTATTTCAGAACTCCCCATATATATACCGGTAGACGGTATTGTGTTAAATATGGGAATACAAGAGAGATGAAAGAAACTGACAAACTGATCATTACTATTGGAAGAACTTCTGTAGGACCTCTCATTGCGGGTAGAGTGTTCAATAAGCCTATTCAAATATTTATTGATACAGTGTCTGTAGTTATTGTAATTACCAGTAAAATTTTAAACCAGTTGAACCCAGGAGTGAAAATGTTGGAACCAATCCGTTACTCATTGCAAGGAGTAACTGGAAATCAGTTAAAAACATCAGGTAAGGTTGAACTAGAAGTTATCTTATATACATATGAACATTTACGCATTCCAGTGATAGTGGTAGAAGGATTTGTTTTTCCAGGAGATTTATTGATAGGATTTGCAACTATGAGAAAAGAATACATGGTAATATGTCCTGCTGACTTAGGGATTTTAATGAAGTCACATTTAATCCCATTTTTTAATCAACCAGACTTACGACCAGTGACAGGATTCAATGAATCCCTAGATAACATTTCTACCTAAGATAACGAGGCCAAGCGGTCCAGACCAACAGAAAGTAAATCAACTTGTGAACCCAACTCAGATGTTCAGGAAACCCCAGAAATGACTAAATCATCAACTACTGAAGCTTTGCCAATTGTAGATGGTGGTGTAATAAAGTCGACGTTATTGCACCCCAATTCGATTAGCAAAGTGGTAGTGTATTTGAAAGGAGTCAATGTAGACTCTGAAATAATTACAGTCCCAGAATCAATTGAAATTAAAGGATTGAAGTGGGACTCAGGGATTTATAAGTCAAATAAGAACAGAGTAGAAGTACTAGTAATTAACACTATGAATAAGGATATAGTTTTAAGGAAAGGTACACAAATAGGATGTTTTCAGGTGTGTAGTGAGGAGTTAGAATTACCAATTTCATCAATCTATTCAGTTCAAGAAGGAATAGATTTAAGAAATAGATATAAAGATTTTTTAAAATCAACTAATTGCCCTGAGTTGGATTAAAGTTTACTTGCTTTGCTTGTGAAACACAATAAAGCAATTGCTTTGCCGGGGGACCCCTTAGGCAAAACAACTGTTTTAAAACATCATATTAAATTAAAACCAGGAACACAGCCTATTTACATACCCGCCTACAGAGTTCCTCACTCTAAATTAGCAATAGTAGATAAACTGATCACTGAAATGTTATCACAGGATATTATTGAAGATAGTAAAAGTGAGTGGAACTTCTCTTTGATTTTGGTGCCAAAGTCAGATGGTACTATGCGCCCAGTTATTGATTATAGGGAATTGAATAAGCACACCATTCGTGACAGGTTACCATTATCCATTATCGGTGACTTTTTGAGAAGTTTGGGAACTGAGAATAGATATTTTGGTACAATAGATATCAAATCAGCTTTTTGACAAATAGAGTTGCATGAAGACTCAAGAGAATTCACTGCATTTTCTACTCCAATGGGACATTATGAGTTCAAGAGAATGCCATTTGGGTTATGTAATAGTCCATTAACTTACATGAGACTAATGAATACTATTCTAGATGGATTGTTAAGAAACACTGCCAGTTTATTTCTAAATGACATCTTAATAGTTTCTCAGGCTGCAGTGGAGCACTTTAAGAAATTAGATTTGATATTCTCAAGACTAGTAGAAGCAGGATTAAAAGTAAAACTTGAAAAATGTAAGTCCTTGCAAGACAGTGTTATTGATTTAGGACATAAGATAGACAGACATGGACTTAGTACAGTGAATTCAAAGGTTGACGCTGTCAAGAATTTTCCGGTTCCGATCAATGTAGACAAGGTTAGGAGCTTTTTGGGATTGACAGGATATTTTAGAAAATTTATTCAATGATATGCTGACATTGCTAATCCATTAAGTTCTTTGTTGAGGAAAGATTCAAAGTTCATATGGGGACCTGCACAGCAGCAAGCTTTTGACAAGTTGAAAGATAAGCTCACGAGTTCACCCATTCTAATATTTCCTGATTATGAAAAAGAATTCATTCTTTGTACTGATACATCTGACATAGGATTAGGAGGCATACTGATGCAAGAGAGAAATGGGACTTTGAAACCGATTGCTTACACATCGAGACTTTGTAATAGTGCGGAGAGAAACTACTCTATAACAGAAAGAGAAACTTTAGCAGTAATTTATTCTTTAAATTTTTTTAGGGATATGATATTAGGATATCCAATCAGAGTTTGGACTGATCATACAGCTATTCAGAACTTATTTAAGCATAAGAATCTAAGGGACCGACTTGCTAGATGGTTTGCAATACTTCAGTGCTATGAAGTTCAATTTGAATATATTCCGGGTAGAAAGAATGTGGCTGCAGATGCACTTTCTAGAAACATTAGTCAACCAATGACTGGGACTGGGTTGATTGATTTTGTTTGTGGTATAGAGGAATTAGTAACTTTAGATGAGGAAATGCTAATAAGAGAACAGAGGAATGATAAGACATGGGATTCATTAATCAAGTATTTGATGAACCCAAGAGGAAATCCTCCAAAACTACCAAAGGGGTATAAGATAGAGGAATTTCAATTGGTTAATGGACTTTTGTATAGAAAAACATTTGTAAGTGGGAAAGATATTTCTAGAGGTCCTGTAAGTCAGTTGGTAATACCACAAACTCTTGTAAATGAGATATTGAAGTTACTTCATGATAGTGATTGTAGCTCACATCCAAGAAAGGATAAAGCTTATAGACAAGCACAACTTAAATAATTTTGGCCAGGTATGAAGAAGTCTATATATGATTATATAGAAAAAAAAAATTGAAATGTGTTAAGGTGAAAGTAAATACACCAAAACCTGCTCCTATACTTACCTATCCCATTCCACAAAAACCTTGGGAAAGAGTTCACCTGGACACATTAGAGTTACCTATGTCTGAGAATGGATATAAATATGTATTTGTTGCTATTGATTATTTTACAAGATTTTGTATTTTACAACCCATTCCAAAATAAGAGAGCTGAAACTATTGCTTCAGTAATCTATGATCAGATAATCTGTAATTTCACTACACCTAAGATTCTAATTTCAGATAATGGAACTGAATTTAATAACAAAATCTTGGAAAAATTATGTAGTTTATTTAAGATCAAGAAAGTCAATATCTTAGTGAATCATCCACAAAGTAATGGGGTAGTAGAA
>NC_134812.1:45634395-45644395 GCF_046742065.1 Oratosquilla oratoria
ATGATTATTCAATATATATATATATATATATATATATATATATAAAACACTATACAAGTGTATTTTCGAGATGAATGTCTGTAATATTGCAAAAAGAAATATGAATGTGAAAATTCGATCACACCTGATTGGCTTGCCCCTGATGTACTGCTTTGTGTTGTGGCAACCAAAGTAAGGTATCATGCGCTCATCAACAGAAAAGGAGTCGATGAAGCTGTTGTACTTGGAGGCCTGTTTGTTGAGGTTCTGGAAGATTGGCCGGACTTTGAAGTATTTGTTATTGTCAGACTGGCCATTATCGGCATAGTGAGGGCAACTGAGAATGCCTTCAACCTTGCTCTTGCTGATGTTTTCAGCTACCATCTTGTTGTACACACCATCCCTCTGCTCCCAGTAGAGGCGGCGGGAGGGTAAGTTTTTGTATCCAGAGAGCAGCATGACACCCTCATCCACACGCAAGCTGTCCACAGTCACTTCCGCTTGCCATTTGGCCCACGACTTGTTCTTATGTTGCTCGGCATATAGCCTAGACTGATCAACAATCTGCTCCAGGAATTCGTCGGGCATTATCTCCTTGTAAAACTGCAGTGGGGAGCCAATATTCACGTAACATTGGAAGATCTAATCTCAATTTCATCTAATCCCGTATTAGGCGAGCCTTCCGACAAGTTGTGTATGTTTCTTAAGACAGATTGAACATTTTTAGAAGCTCCGCCATGGGATACGAACCCTGACCCGTGCGTCGAAAATCACGAGGCCAAGACGTTAGCAACCATGCTACGGTGATGGTTCAAAAGGACTGTACTAGTCCCCGACCACGCTTCACGTAACATTGGACAGAAGGAAGGCTCGGAAGGCTCGGAAGGCTCGGAAGGCTCGGAAGGCTCGCCTAATACGGGATTAGATGAAATTGAGATTAGATCTTCCAATGTTACGTGAAGCGTGGTCGGGGACTAGTACAGTCCTTTTGAACCATCACCGTAGCATGGCTGCTAACGTCTTGGCCTCGTGATTTTCGACGCACGGGTCAGGGTTCGTATCCCATGGCGGAGCTTCTAAAAATGTTCAATCTGTCTTAAGAAACATACACAACTTGTCGGAAGGCTCGCCTAATACGGGATTAGATGAAATTGAGATTAGATCTTCCAATGTTACGTGAAGCGTGGTCGGGGACTAGTACAGTCCTTTTGAACCATCACCGTAGCATGGTTGCTAACGTCTTGGCCTCGTGATTTTCGACGCACGGGTCAGGGTTCGTATCCCATGGCGGAGCTTCTAAAAATGTTCAATCTATCTTAAGAAACATACACAACTTGTCGGAAGGCTCGCCTAATACGGGATTAGATGAAATTGAGATTAGATCTTCCAATGTTACGTGAAGCGTGGTCGGGGACTAGTACAGTCCTTTTGAACCATCACCGTAGCATGGCTGCTAACGTCTTGGCCTCGTGATTTTCGACGCACGGGTCAGGGTTCGTATCCCATGGCGGAGCTTCTAAAAATGTTCAATCTGTCTTAAGAAACATACATATATATATATATATATATATATGTATATATGTATATACATATATGCATATATATATATAAAATTTTAAAAAGTGGGACTTTAAAGTCCCTGTGTAACACAAGGGGATGAAAAGAGCGAAAGCGATGTGGGAGGGTAAGTTACGTCTTGATAAACCAACGAAAGAGTCTCTCTGGGACTGGTTGAACGCCGAGGACGGGAGGAAGGAAAAGGAGGAACTGGACAGAACTAGTCTGGACTTTCAGACGAGCAGTAGGGAGGGGATCGGAGGGGAGGAGAGTAGGAAAGCCATACGTACACAGGCAGTTTACAGGACATACATAATTATACAATGAATACAGAGACATATACAGACATTAAAATACACGGAGGAGGATGGGCCATCAATATATATATATATATATATATATATCATATATGTATATATATATATATAGATATATATATATATATATATATGTGTGTGTGTGTGTGTGTGTGTGTGTGTGTGTGTGTGTGTGTGTGTGTGTGTGTGTGTGTGTGTGTGTGTGTGTGTGTGTGTGTGTGTGTGTGTGTGTGTGTGTGTGTGTGTGTGTATTTACCTAGTTGTATTAACATAGTTGTATTTTACGGGAAGGGGAGCTATGCTCGTGGTGTCCCGTCTTCATATCTCATTTTATCTAAACTATTTTTAAATTCATGTATTGTTTTTGCACACACCACTTTCTCATCTAACTTGTTCCAACTGTCTATTATTCTGTGAGGAAAGCTGTTCTTTTTCACATCTCTTCTACAGCTGTCTTTCTTGATTTTCTTTCCGTACCCTCTTGTATTTCTATCATCCCATTTTATCAGATTCTCTCTATGAATAATTTATATGCCTTTCATGATTCTGTAAATAGCTATCAAATCTCCTCTCTCTCTTCTTTGCTCTAGTGTCTGTAGTTCAAGTTTTGCTAGTCTCTCTTCATATGATAGTTTTGAGAGTGTTGGTGCCAATTTTGTATTTGCTCTTTGTATTCTTTTAAGTTTTTTATACATTTATTTTTTACTTGGAGGACCACATCGTTGCAGCATATTCCAATCTTAGTCTTATCAGAGTATATATATATACCATATACCAAGGCTTTTTCCCCCTTTCAAGGGAGGTAGCCAAAAAGAAAAAGGCATAAAATCATTCCCACCCATTCCATCCCTGAAAACACTCCACACCCCTCCACCCTCCCTCCCACTCTTAGCACCTCCTAGATGACGGGTCATCCCTGCACCCTGTCCACTGCCCTGGGTCAGAAGCAGTGTCGCAAGACACAGCACATCCACAGCAAGGCCGCTTCATTAAATCAGCGACCCCCCCCCTCTCCGTCCCCCCATATAAAGGAGAGGACGGGGAGAAATCCCTTCGGGCTGCGTCAAAATTTTGCTCACACACACTACCTCACCCCCCATCCCCCCGTCCATTCCACCTCATGCATCATAACATCTTCCATATACAACCATTCTCCATTCACCCCTGTCTTCTGTCCTCTCCCGTCCTTCCTCAACAGACATTCCCCTCTTCCCCAAAGCCCCCTTCACCCCATCCATCCATCTCATCCTAGGACGTCCCCTCATGTTCACTCCCTCCACATCTGCCTTCCATACCTCCTTTACTAGTCTTTCTTCACTCATTCTTTCCATGTGTCCAAACCATCCTAATAATCTTTCATCAACCCTATCTCCCAACTCCCTTTCCACCCCTGTTCTCCTCCTCACCTCCTCACCTCTTATCAGAGTGATTAGAATTTTCTTCACCATTTCTTCATCCAGGTAGGTAAATGCCACTTTAATTGTTCTTATTAATGTATAAGTTTCTCCAAAAATCTTATTTATATGTTTCTCAGGTGACATATTATTCATAACAATGACTCCCAGGTCCTTCTCATTTTCTACTTTTTTTATTCCTTCTTCTCCCAATTTATATGATCCTGTTATTCTGTTTTTGCTTTTACCAAATTCCATTATACTACACTTTTTAGTGTTGAACTCCATCTCCATCTCCCATACTTTATTTAGATCACTTTGTAGTGACTCACAATCTTCTTCCGTGTTCACTTTTTTAATAGTTTTGCATCATTTTATCATTAATATATATAGCAAGCATTATTAGGGCCAGAACTGTTCCTTGTGGAACACCGCTTATTACGTCATCCCATCTTGAGTGTTCGTCTCTTATCACTACTCTCATTTTTCTTTCTAGCAAAAAGTCTTCCATCCATTTAAGCAGTTTGCCCTGTATTCCTCCTTCGGTTTCTAATTTCTTAAGCAACTTCTTATGTGGTACTTTGTCAAAGGCCTTTTGTAGGTCTAGAAATGCACAATCAGCCCATCCATCTCTTTCTTGTATTATATCTATTAGCCTTGAATAGAAACATATTAAATTAGTGATGCATGATCGTCCTTGTCTGAATCCAAATTACCTTGGATTAAGCACGCTGTTTTTTTTTTTTTTTTTCTAAATATTTTACCCATTTACTTTTGATAATTCTTTCACAATTTTTTGCTATTGTTTTTGTTAGAGAGACTGTTTTATAGTTGGTAGGGTCTTCTTTATTACCTCCTTTATATATAGGTACTATATTTGCTTTTTTCTATTCTTCTGGAACTTTTCCTTCTTTCAAGAAACTATTTATTATGCTATGTATTTTGTCTGCCAGTTCATTTCTGCATTCTTTCAAAATCCAGTTTGCTATTTCATCTGGTCCATGCGATTTTCTAACATCAAGATTACTCGAGTGTTTCATTATTTCATTCTTTGTTACTTCTATTTCTTTCATAGGGGGGACTTTCTCTTTCCATTCCATCTCTTCCGGTTGTATATTCTCCCTTGTAAACACTGATTTAAAATGCTTGTTCATAATTTCCGCCATTTCTATTTCCTCTGTGTATTCAACTCCTCCTTGTCTTAATTTCTCCAAGTCTTGTTTGTTTTTCAGTTTGTTGTTTACAAATCTGTAGAATAGTTTTGGTTGATCTTTACATTTTTCTATGACATCTTTTTCATATTTTATCTTTTCCTCTCTGCACGCTTGTACATATTCATTTCTATAACAAGTATATATTTTCCATTTTTCAGGTGTTTTGTCTTTCTTCCATTTGGTCCAAGCTTTGTCTCTTTTGTCTTTTAACACTCTACATGTTTTGTTGTACCAGCACTTTACATATGCTTTTTCTTGTTTTTGTCTTGGGACATACTTTTCCATTCCTTTTTTATATTTTTTTGTCAAAATATTTAATTTCTCTTCTACTGTTGTATCTTCTTTGTGTATTCTTTCCCATTTTTCATTTTGAAAGAATTCTCTTATTTCATCAAAAAAAAAATTTTCATACATCAATCTTCCTTTTCTATATTGTTCATTTCTTTTCATGTATTTTTCTCATTTAGTTCTAGTTCAATCAATATGTGGTCACTTTTACTTATTGGTGCCTGGTATTCTATCTTTTCCACTATTTCAGGTTCTGATGTGATTATTAGGTCTAGTCTCGATGGTTCTTCTTCATTTCTATGAGTCTTCTCCACCCTTTACGGTCATCTCTTCCCAGCAGATTTCTTTGCAATTAAAGTTGCCCATCATAACTATTCTTCCTCCATCTTCCATTATCTTGTTTAGTGTTATTCTTGTGTCTTCTAACATACTTTTATGTTCACTCTCTTCCCACGAGGCTGTTTTTGGGGGCACGTAGTTTATTACAAACTTTCAGCTCTTCTTATCTCTGTCTTCTACTTCTATCATAATCATCTCTACTCTATTCTTTCCATATGTGACACTCTTCACGTTTATATCCTTCTTAGTCAGGAACACAACTCCACCCCCTTGTTTTATCTCTCTGTTTCTAATCCAATAATTATATGCATTGTGTCCTATGCTGTTGGGTGGTAGTGGACCTTTTAATTTTGTCTCAACAATTCCCATTATGTCCGGTTCTTTTTCCTTCAGATACTCGTTCAGTTCATTCAGTCCTGTTATTAATCTATCTATATTTGTGTAGGATACTCTTAACTTTCTGTTATTTCCATTGTATTCTCTGTTTCTTTTTTGTTTCTCTCTGTCATGGTCCATTTCTTCAATTTCACATTCACTACTCTCCAGTAGAATTCTTGTTTTTCTGACTCCGTTTTGGTCTCGTTTTTCTCTTTAGCTTCTTTCCTTTTCATTTTTTTTTTCTTCCTCTCTTTCCTCTTTATTCATTTCTCTTTTTATCCATACCTTTTTATAGTGTTCACTTGCTGCTAGCTTCCCTGTTTTTGCTAAGATATTCTCTGCTGTTGTTTGTGATCTGAATTTAATCTTAATTGGTCTGGTCTTATCTGTACCATACTTTCCGAGCTAAACTTCTCTTCAATTTGTTTCATTATTTCAGGTTCATCTTCCTGAACTAATTCTAGTAATATGCTTACTTTTTCATTTTCCTCATATATTCTTGTGGTTCTATCTGGGTTATGTTTCTCTTCCATTCCTAATATAATTATACATTTCTTTTTATCTGCTAAGTCTCTTACAATATTCTCCTTCTGTCTCATCACTTTGATAACTGAGTCTTCAGTTTGTTCTTTCATTTGCTGTTTAATTATATCAGTAAATGCAACTTTACTGTTTTCCTGTATTTTTCTCCACCCCTGTGCTTCTTTTGCTATGGCCTCTTTATTGTCTTTATTGTTCCTTTTTAATTCTTCATTCTCCTCTTTTACTTCTTTTAACTGTCTTTTTAGTTCTTCTATTTCATTAGTTAAGTTTTTGTTCGCCTTCTCTAGTTCTTCCAATCTTTCAACCCTTTGCGCAATTTTTGACATTCTACCGAACCTAATCTTCCAATATTCGGTCATTTGTCCAAGTTTTCCTCTAGTCTTGCCAGTCGGGGGAGGTTGGTATCCGCCCCCCCCCTCATTAAATCCATGGAAATTATTATCCTCACCTTCTATTGTGCTGCTCTTATCTATGTTTCTAATCTTTACATTTTTGTTAGTCCCTTCATCGTCACTAAATTGCTCTGGCCCACGCTTGTTTACATGGCGTCTGCCTGCCTGGACCAAGTCCTCTCCTTCCTCATTTCCTTCCATTTCCCTCAGTAATCCCTCCCCTTCTCCTTTTTCCTCACTTTCCCACTACACCACGAGCAATCCCCTTCCCTGCAAATACAATAGGTACTTCCTTTGCGTTGAGATCCACGAAAATTTCACTTTTTCTTCAGGATGTCAATCCTCGCCGTCTGTCCGACGTAAGTGTGTGTGTGTGTGTGTGTGTGTGTGTGTGTGTGTGTGTGTGTGTGTGTGTGTGTGTGTGTGTGTGTGTGTGTGTGTGTGTGTGTGTGTGTGTGTGTACATGTGTGCGTGCGTGTGTGTGTGTGTGTGTGTGTGTGTGTGTGTGTGTGTGTGTGTGTGTGTGTGTGTGTGTGTGTGTGTGTGTGTGTCTGTGTGTGTGTGTGTGTGAGTGTGTGTGTGTGTGTGTGTGTGTGTGTGTGTGTGTGTGTGTGTGTGTGTGTGTGTGTGTGTGTGTGTGTGTGTGTGTGTGTGTGTGTGTGTTTGTGTGTGGGGGGGGTATGTGTGGGTGCATGTGCATGATTGAAATCAGCCATCCCGAGTCCACTGCTGAGCAAAGGCCTCCTTCATATCATTCCATGATTCACACGACTGTGGCAACCTCTTCCACGTCACTCCTGCAAACTTCTCAATCTCATGTCTCCACCTTCTGTCTGGTCTCCCTCTTCCACGCTTACCATCTCGCGTCGTCCACTTTGTAACACACTTACTCCCTTGTTCACCAGTCGTTCGCGCTAAATTACCTGGCCAATTCCACTCCCTCTCTTTTACCACCTCTACAATATCTTTTACTCTAGTCTGCTCTCTTTCGGTCTCTCACCGTTATTCCCATCACTGATCCCCTCCTTTCTCCCCTGTGCATTCCTTAGCTTTGTTTCCATCTCCTTCGTTAGTTTTCAAGTCTTATTATGTTTACCAAACATTTTCCAACCAATTATAATACGCTTTTTTATTTCATTATTATGATCTTTGGTCATTTTCACCATCTGGCCAAATACTCGTAAGTATGCTCTTCAACTTTTTCAAGACACTCACCATCGATCATAATCTCTACTTTGAACTTTCGTGTTGAACATTAATTTGGTTTTACTCTTATTCATTTTTAAACCTATTTTGAGACTTTCCTTGTTGAGATCACTCAGCATATCATGCAAGTCTTCTGGTCTTTCTGAAATAAGAATAACATCATCCACAAATCTTAGGAGATTAGAATATTCGCCATTCATCTTCAAACCTTTTTCTTCCCAAATCAATCTCCTGAAAATATCTTCCAAGCAAGCTGTAAATAATTTGGATGAAATTGTATCACCTTGCCGTACTCCTTTCTCGATTTTTATCTTTTTTGTATCTTTATGTAGTCGAATTACAGCAGCACCTTTCGCATAAATATTTTGTAGAACCCTTACGATCCCTTCTTGCGTAACGAGTTTAGTATTAATATTTGTTTTACCGAGTCAAAGCCCTTCTCGTAATCTACAAAAGCTAAACACAGAGGTATATTTTATTCTGTCGTTTTCTCGATTAGTTTGTTTATCGCTTGCAAATGGTCTAGGGTCGAATATCCGCTTCTAAAGCCAAAATCCCAGATGAATTTTCTTAGTGTCAAAAAAGGAAGATTGATGACATTGTTTTTCCTGGAGCCAGTAATGTTTGTTTAGGATACACTTTCTTTGCATAATGATTGTTCCAGTTTGTCCCAGTTTGTTTAGATAACAGAATTTTGTGTGACCAAGCTGCATTTTGAGTAAGATTGGCACAACTTTTAGATCACCACATACATTCTACTTAAAATTCCAATTTTTTAACTGGTTGTCATCATATAATCTATTCATGATAATGATGTGAGCTATAGTAATAGAATGGATATTCTTTTCCTTGTGAAATAAAATTACATGGAAACGTCACAGCAGCCTCGATAGAATAAAATTTCTGGTTGAAGATTTCAGCCCTTTAGCCTGGAACCCAAAAGTTGGCATGCTTCTATTAATAATAAAGATTAAACCATTTCAAAGGTGACACATTTTAAAAATGTTACATGTCTTGGAGAGGGGGGGGTCTGTAAGTCCTCCGAGGTCGTAAGTTCTCCGAGGCAGTAAGCCTTTTGAGGCTGTAAGTTCTCCGAGGGTGCAAGTTCTCCGAGGGTGCAAGTCCTCCGAGGGTGCAAGTCCTCCCAGAGTACAAATCCTCCGAGGGTGCAAGTCCTCCGAGGGTGCAAGCCTTCCCAGGGTGCAAATCCTCCGAGGGTGCCAGTCCTCCGAGGGTGCAAGTCCTCCGAGGGTGCAAGTCCTCCGAGGGTGCAAGTCCTCCGAGGGTGCAAGTCCTCCGAAGTTGTAAACCCTTCGAGGCTGCAAGTCCTCCGAGGTCGTAAGTCCTACGAGGGTGCAAGTCCTCTGAAGTTGCAAGTCCTACGAGGTTGTAAATCCTCCAAGGTAATAAATCCTCCAAGGTAATAAGTCCTCTAAGGTAATAAGTACTCCAAGGTAATAAGTCCTCCAAGGTAACAAATCCTCCAAGGTAACAAGTCCTCCAAGGTAACAAGTCCTCAAAGGTTGCAAGTCCTCAAAGGTCGCAAGTCCTACAAGGTTGTAAATCCTCCAAGGTAATAAATCCTCCAAGGTAATAAGTACTCCAAGGTAATAAGTCCTCCAAGGTAATACGTACTCTAAGGTAATAAGTCCTTCAAGGTAACAAATCCTCCAAGGTAACAAGTCCTCCAAGGTAACAAGTCCCACGGGCATTTGTGATGAATAATTGAACACTTTCTCAAAACTGTATTTGCTTTGTGTTGCTTTCCTTCTTTCTTCAATCCATTCTAACCTAAACTAACCTGGTCTTATCACCTAAACAATTTCTTCTCTAGACTCCCTCATATCAACTATCACGCCACTCAAGCCCCACCACCACGAGGAGGAGTCCCTGGAGGCAGGAGAGGATGGTTCCCTGAACCCGTTTTCTCTAATGAAGTGGGAACAGGAACTGTATCCATTTAGGTTAGTGGAATGGGAGAGCTTTCTCTTCCTGAAGAATGACGGGGGAGTTCCGGACTCCGGAAGGTGGAGTAAAATTAATAAGGTCTCAAGAGAAGACATGGAGGAAGATCGATTTTGGGAGTTGGTAACAGTACGCATGGATTTTACTGGGTCTCCTTGGTGACGTACAATTACCAGCAGATCAAACGGTTTCGTAGGGAGATCTTCTACCAGAAGAAATGAGGGTGGGAGTCAGTGTGCATATGACAATATTTAAAAGGATAACTGCAACAATTTGTAACTGGTACGGTAATTGACGTGTTATAACAGATATGTAATCTATTTTTTTTATATACTGTAGTATTCACTCACTCTTGTAGCTACAGACCCGTGTAGTCTTTTGATGCTCCTACCAGATGTTTTCTTCTGTTGTCTATACTAAGCCAATGG
>NC_134812.1:45649395-45651895 GCF_046742065.1 Oratosquilla oratoria
GGGTATTGTAGCTTAGTACCAATGTCGTAAATGCATCTTATTTCATCATCGATGTACTCTGGGCTGCAAATGCGTAGGGCCCTGAGGTACATCGACGAAAAAACAGATATCTTTACGCCATCAGGGTGTGAGGAATAATAGTGTATATATGAACAAACATTGGTTGGTTTGCGATATACACTAAACTTCAACTCACTTTCACGGCGGTAGATATTACAATCAAGGAAAGGCAAAACGCCTTCTTTCTCTATCTCCACCGTGAACTTAATGGAACTGACCAAATTATTAAGCTTACATAAAAAATCATTTACATTATCTTGAATGGGCCACAGACATAGGATGTCATCAATGTACCGCATTGTATGTATATATAAGTGTATATATATATATATATATATATATATATATATATATGTATATGTATATATAAGTATATATATATATATATGTGTGTGTGTGTGTGTGTGTGTGTGTGTGTGTGTGTGTGTGTGTGTGTGTGTGTGTGTGTGTGTGTGTGTGTGTGTGTGTGTGTGTGTGTGTGTGTGTGTGTGTGTGTGTGTGTGTGTGTGTGTGTGTGTGTGTGTGTGTGTGTGTGTGTGTGTGTGTGTGCGTATGTTAAAGACAGATTGAACTTTTTTTTTTTGGAAGCTCTGCCATGGGATTCGAACCCTGACCCGTGCGTCAGGGTTCAATCTGTCTTTAACATACACAACTTGTCGGAGGGCTCGCCTAATACGGGGATTGGATGAAAATGAGACTAGATCTTCCAATGTTACGTGAAGCGTGGCCAGGGACTTGTTCAGTCCTTTTGAATCATCAAATGTAGCATGGTTGCTAGCGTCTTGGCCTCGTGATTACGGACGCACGGGTCAGGGCTCGAATCCCATGGCAGAGCTTTAAAAATAAAAAAAAGTTCATATATATATATATATATACAGTATATATATATATATATATATACATGTATATATATATATATATATATATATATGCAGTGGATATGGGGAAAGGGAGAAATGGAATGTAGGGGGTGGGGTGAAAAAGGAGGGGTAGGGGGGAGAAGGGGTGACAGGGGAAAGAGGATGGAAGTTTAGGTGTTTCATTATGTCTTTGGCGTGTTTAAATACTTCTCCTTGTGTCGAGTTAATGTGTTTTTTTTTTAGTGTTTGTTTGTTTGTTTGTTTGTTTGTTTGTTTGTTTGTTTGTTTGTTTGCTTGCTTGCTTGCTTGCTTGCTTGCTTGCTTGTTTGCTTGCTTGTTTGTTTGTTTGTTTGTTTGTTTGTTTGTTTGTTTGTTTGTTTGTTTGTTTGTTTGTTTGTTTGTTTGTTTGTTTGTTTGTTTGTTTGTTTGTTTGTTTGTTTGTTTGTTTGTTTGTTTGTTTGTTTGTTTGTTTGCTTTTTTTTCCATTACTCCCTTGTACCTTTACTTCTGGAACGAACTTTCTGGTCAAGATTCTCGCTGTATTCATAATGTTGTGGCTGAGAGACATATTTTCTACCTTATGTTAAAAGGGAATATGGCTCAAAGTTATTTGAGCGATTCGTTTCAGAACCAGAATTTTATCTGGTAACTCTTTGCCAATCAGACTTTACTCCAGGCTGAATAAAATTGTCAGTCGTTATTCAAAACAAAATCTTTCAGTGGCAAAATTCGGTATTTTTACTCAAAATGTCAATTGTGATTGGGCATAATGGAAATAGTTTACAACCATTCTGTGTGAAATGTGAGCCGAAGATATTAGTGAACTATCGTAAAGTCATCCGGAGAAAAAAAGGATTTTATGGAAAAAAGTTTGCTACAGTATGGAAAAGGTTGCTACAACGTTATCTGCACCTCGCATCGAATAGTATAAAAATCGAAACAATGGTTGACGAAAAATATATATATATATATATATATATATATATATATATATATATATATATATATATATATTTCATACCTCTATACAGCGGAAAAGAAATAAAAGAGAGATCATTTTGACAGAAAGTTAATAGCTGCAGCTGAAGCCATCATCTTTCCTCTGTTCGTTTTGACAGCCTAGACAAATGACAGCCACTTGTAGCTGTTGTGAAACAAATACGAAACGTTCCAAGCCTCACTGCGTATCGTGTCTGAGTGCCAAACTATGGTTTTTGGGCTTTACTGTGCCGGGGTCCAAATAAAGCAAAGAATTGGTCCACTTTCCCGTTGCACTGCACAGACGACCTTCGATGGTGATCTGACGTGAGGTGGGTGATTCTCTCCTAAAAACGCCCAATGAACATTGCTTGTTTGACCGCAAAAGTTATAATTTACTCATTCTCACTTGATTTCAAATAAGTAGTGATTAATAACGGCTTCAGTGAAAAAGAGATAAACCACCAAATAGAGAAAATAATGGATGGCTGGCATAAAAACAACAATAGTGATCAGAATAAAGAGAAAATTAACATCTATTATAAATCCACTTTTTCGTCAGCCTATAAAGAAGATGAACGTATAATGAAACAAATTATAAA
>NC_134812.1:45654395-45661895 GCF_046742065.1 Oratosquilla oratoria
GAACGTGATTGGTCGAGGCTGGCCAATAGGGATCTAGGCATTGACCTGGGATCTCGCTTGCGAACCTGCCTGAGCCGTACGCCGTTCGTCTTCTTCTCTAACAATTTTATAACTGTTTTCAAAGTTTCTAAGGCTAGGAATGATGTACATATCGGTGATTTGAGAGTTGAGAGAAGGGTTTTTGTTTTTTATATAAAGGGCTTCCAATATGCGTAGACGGGAGTAATCTTTTTCGATATGCAGAATGGAAGTTCCTTTGACTAGCATTTCTCTAGTCATATTAACCCCGTGAACCTCTTCTGAGTGCTTCTTTGGAGCTCTGTTTGATAGGTGGAGTGTAAGGCGCCTGGAGAGCTTCGTAGTGGTTCTTCCAATGTACGTAGAGGGCAGGGCTGCACAGTTCCCTGAAAGGCATTTATATTCGTACACTAGATGGCTACGTTGAAGCTCTAGGATGTCAGTTTTGGGGCTGTTTTTCAGGAGGAGGTGATGTGTTTTCTTATTTCTGTAGAAGATTGTGAGGTTCAGTCTGAAGGCAGCCCACCAAAAATTGACATTCCAAAAGTTTCCTTGCAGACCCTCCTGGAACTCTGCACGAAAGAGGCCCCTTTTGTTTCACCCGACGGCAGAATGTTCCGGCAAATAGACGGCTCCGCTATGGTTTCGCCCCTAGGCGTTCTTTTTGCCAATTTCTTTATGGGTCGCATAGAAAGAGACGTCTTCTCCATCCAACAGAAGCCACGAATCTACGCCAGGTATATCGATGACATCTTCGTACTGGCTAAAGACGTTGACGAATTACGGCACCTCCACCATTGCCTTCAGGAGGCCTCGGGACTCAATCTCTCTGTAGAAAACAGTTCAGACGGACGTCTTCCTTTCCTGGATATTTTAGTTAACCAGCAACCTCATGGATTCTACACTAAAGTATTCTGTAAGCCGACCAACCCAGGACTTTGCCTCAACGGAAGGAGTGAGTGTCCTGACAGGTACAAACGCGCAGTTGCTGGCAGACCGTCTATGAGGAATTAGAACGAGCCACCCAGGTCCTCGTGAATAATGGATATCCTAACACAGAAGTCTCCAAAGCCATCAACATCCAACTTAACAGGTGGTACAACAAAGAAAATACCGAAACATCTACAGGACACCATTTCCGCCTTTACTACCGTGCATACATGAACAGCCAATACAAACAAGATGAAAGAGCCCTTAAGAACATAATTTCCAAATATGTAGAAACCACCAACAAGGACGACAAACTGAACCTCACAATCTTCTACAAAAATAAAAAAATACATCACCTCCTCCTGAAAAACAGCCCCAAAACTGACATCCTAGAGCTTCAACGTAGCCATCTAGTGTACGAATATAAATGCCTTTCAGGGAACTTTGCAGCCCTGCCCTCTACGTGCATTGGAAGAACCACTACGAAGCTCTCCAGGCGCCTTACACTCCACCTATCAAACGGAGCTCCAAAGAAGCACTCAGAAGAGGTTCACGGGGTTAATCTGACTAGAGAAATGCTAGTCAAAGGAACTTCCATTCTGCATATCGAAAAAGATTACTCCCGTCTACGCATATTGGAAGCCCTTTATATAAAAAACAAAAACCCTTCTCTCAACTCTCAAATCACCGATATGTACATCATTCCTAGCCTTAGAAACTTTGAAAACAGTTATAAAATTGTTAGAGAAGAAGACGAACGGCGTACGGCTCAGGCAGGTTCGCAAGCGGGATCCCAGGTCAATGCCTAGATCCCTGTTGGCCAGCCTCGACCAATCACGTTCCTCCTTTTCTCCCATTCTGTACCTCAGTTCCATATTTAAACTGTTCCCTTCTTTGCCTGTACTAGAACCTGAAGATGACCTATGTAGGTCAAAAGCTTGTTATAATAAAGTGTTCTTCGTCTACAAGAACTTTCAATGTCTTTGGACATCTGTTATAGGAGCTACCCATTGCTCACCGTTCCATCGTCAGAGATGTAGAATTACTCAGCAAAAAAGTCGTGAACGCAGAAGCTGCTGTGAACTTCAATCAAATTGTCTACATGAGAACCTGCTACCTAAATACACCAATATATATATATATATATATATATATATATATATGTGTGTGTGTGTGTGTGTGTGTGTGTGTGTGTGTGTGTGTGTGTGTGTGTGTGTGTGTGTGTGTGTGTGTGTGTGTGTGTGTGTGTGTGTGTGTGTGTGTGTGTGTGTGTTTTGTGTGTGTGTGTGTGTGTGTGTGTGTGTGTGTGTGTGTGTGTGTGTGTGTGTGTGTGTGTGTGTGTATGTATATATATATATATATATATATATATATATATATATGCATGTATGTATATATGTATGTATGTATGTATGTATGTATGTATGTATGTATGTATGTATGTATGTATGTATGTATGTATGTATGTATGTACGTACGTATGCATGTATGTATGCATCTATATATATATATATATATATATATATATGTACGTACGTATGCATGTATGTACAGTATGTATGCATCTATATGCATATACACACACGCATACACACACACACACACACACACACACACACGCACACACACACTAGCTGCTTCAGTTAGCGATATGGCGAGTGAATGTGTTACTGTGTTCAGCGCCGTGTTACTGTGTTACCGTGTTACTGTGTTCTACTTAGTAGAATTGAAGCCTTGGAGGATGCTGTTAAGTGCCTTAAGAGGAGAATCGAATTCTCCGCTCGAGGCCCATAATACGGAAGACAAAATTAGCGATGAGCATGGATGGAATACGGTGAAAAATAAGATGCGGAAGAGTGGAAAAAAGTCCTCACCAGCCCCACTGAAATGCAAAAACTCGTTTCAAGTGCTGGCGAATCTGCAGGAAGAACTAACAAATGAATCTAAGAGAAGAAGGAAACGGCAGACGCTGGATCCCTGCCAACAGGTAAGATTTTGGTAGTAGGAGACAGTCAAGTGAGGTACTTAGACAGGGTTTTCTGCGACAAAGATAGGAAACATAGGACGCAGGTGTGTTTCCCCGGCGCGGGCATAGGAGATGTTAGAGATAGGATTGAAGAGTGTCTATTAGGGGAAGGTAAAGACCCAGTAGTTTGCTTAAGTGCCGGAGGAAATGATATAGGTAAGTTAGGGAGTGAGGAATTATTTGCGCGGTACCGGGATGCGCTAGACAAGATCAGAAATAGGGGAGGTGTTCCTGTAGTATGTGGAATCCTTCCGAGGCGTAGAGTTGGAGGCATGTGGCATTCCAGGGCTATTGCAATGAATTGCAGGCTGGCAAAACATTGTAAGGCCAATGGATGGGCATTTGTCGACAACTGGGACCGCTTTTATGGTAAGAATCACCTATACACAAGGGACGGAGTGCACTTGTCTCCCAGAGGATTTCGGCTCCTTGCTGAATCCCTTGAGCGAGAAGTAGGCATCCTACAGGGTTTTTTCGGGTAGATTACGTGGGAGTAGGGGGGGAAGTATCGGAATATAGTTTAGGCAATAGAAACAACTTAGAGGACTGTAAAAAATCACCAAAGCAGGTGGAGGGAAGATAAACTTAAAGTTTACTATACAAATAGCAGGAGCATAATTAACAAAATTTATTTGCTGCGAGGTAAAGCATGCGTAGAAAATTTCGATATTATAGCTATTACTGAATCCTGGATCAACATGGCTGATAAACATTTCCTTCCGGAAATTGAAATAGAAGGATATAAGTTTTTCATAAGGACAGGGTCGGCAGGAATGGGGGAGGTGTAGCACTTTTCGTTAAAAATACATTAAACTGTATTATCAACAATTCGATTAAGGAAGAGGACTGTACGGAATCTATTTGGGTAGAGATTATAGGCAAGAATAAGAAAGTTATTATTGGCGTCTTGTATAGACCTCCTAACCTCAGCATTGAGCAGACTGATTCCCTGATTCATGAAATTCACAGAGCGTCCCAGTACAAAAACGTTGTAATCATGGGAGATTTTAACTATAGAAACATTGACTGGGAAACTTTAATAGGAGATTATGAAGCAAAGAAATTCCTAGATGTGGTGCAGGATAACTTCCTAAAACAAGTGATTACTGATCCTACGAGGGAACAAAATACCCTGGACTTAATTCTAACAAATAATGAGCACCAAATTAGCAGCGTAATAGTGGGAGATAGTCTAGGCTCTAGCGATCATCAAGAAATAAGATTTAATGTTATTTGGGAAAAATTAAAAAGTACGAATAACGTTCAAGTACCAGACTTCAGGAAAGCAAACTTTGACAGTATAAAAACCTATTTGAAATTGAATACGAAAAGCCAGGCGGACGTTTCAGACATTCTCGATTCTCGATGCGGGGCTGGTAGTCAGGTGTGGGTCACGGAGGGTAATATACATACCTTAGGTCAGGTCATTTGGGGGCGAGGGCCCAACAGTCAGGTCAGAAATTTAGAAGAAATGTATAACAATCTAACTGATCTAATTATTAATACACAAAACACATTTATCCCCCTAAAGTCAATACGGAAAAATAGTAATACTCCCAAATGGATGACGGACAGATTGAAACATGAGATCGGAATGAAAAGAGGACTTTACGTAAAAATAAAAAACGGGGAATCACACCTTAGATCAAGATATAACGAAATGTCAAAGCTGGTTAAAAGGAATACACGTTCAGCGAAACGTAATTATGAAATCAAGGTTGCCAGTCAAGCAAAATCCAACCCAAAGGGTTTCTTTCACCTCTATAGAACAAAAAATAAAGAAAGAATAGGACCAATTAAAAACGATTAAAATGTCATTATAGAATCGGAAGAAAAAATGAGTGAGGAGTTTAACAATTATTTTCTATCGGTGTTTACTAATGAGAGGTTAGATAAAGTACCTGACTGCGATCCGTTTTTCAGAGGGGATGAAGAAAGTAGTCTAACTAATATCAGCATTAGTAAAGAAGAAGTAGTCAAGCAGATTGACAGACTAAGCTACAAAATATCCGGGTCCGGACGAAATTTTTCCAAGAATGCAAGAGTGTAAATTTGAAATCTGCGACCAGTTAACTGAAATATTCAATAAATCGGTAGACACTGGTTCTGTTCCAACTGCTTGGAGGCAGGCAAACGTTGTTCCTGTTTTTAAGAAGGGAGATAGATCGTCTATATGCAACTACAGGCCAATCAGTTTGACATCGGTTATAGGAAAAATGCTTGAATCAATAATAGTAAATAGACTCAGAGAACACATTGAAGGGCATAATTTAATTCGTGATTCACAGCATGGTTTCTCCAAGTGTAAGTCATGTGTGACTAATCTTCTATCCTTTTACACTAAAGTATATAAGGCGTCAGACAACAATGAAAATTACGATGTTATTTACCTTGACTTTAGCAAAGCGTTCGACAAAGTGCCACACCAGAGACTACTAAATAAAATCTAAGCCCATGGCATAGGAGGAAAAGTGTTAGAATGGATTAGAGCTTGGACTAGTAACAGAAAACAGCGGGTCACCATAAATGGAATAAAATCTAGGTGGGGCAGTGTTACTAGCGGGGTTCCCCAGGGCTCGGTTTTGGGTCCCTTGTTGTTCATTATGTATATAAACGACTTAGACGATGGGTTAAATAGTGATGTTAGTAAGTTTGCGGACGACACTAAAATAGTACGCCTAATTAGGTCAGGAGACGACGTCCAGATTCTGCAGGATGATCTTAATAAACTGTTAACATGGTCGGTGAAACGGCAAATGAACTTCAATATCTCTAAGTGTAGCGTGTTAAACGTAGGGCTACACAACCCCGAAAATAGATACAACTTAGATAACATGTTTTTAGACAAATCTGAGTGCGAGAGGGACTTGGGAGTTCTGGTGAGTCCGGACCTTAAAACCAGGAAGCAGTGCATTAGCGCCAGAAATAAAGCTAACAGGGCATTGGGCTTAATTGCTAGGACGGTAACGAATAGAAGTGCAGAGGTAATTATTAAACTCTATCTAGCGATAGTTAGACCCATCCTTGACTATGCGGTACAGTTTTGGTCTCCGTCCTACAGAATGGACATAAATTCACTAGAATCAGTACAGAGAAGAATGACCAAAATGATACAAGGACTCGGAAATTTGCCTTACGAAGAGAGGCTTAGGCACCTAAACTTACACTCTCTGGAAAGACGCAGAGCGCGGGGTGATCTAATAAAAGTGTTCAAGTGGATCAAAGGCTATAACAAGGGTGATGCAAACAAGGTCATCATAATAAAACAACAGGGCAGGACTCGCAGTAATGGGTATAAACTGGACAAATTTAGATTTAAGAAGGAAATAGGCAAGAATTGGTTTACTAATAGGGTGGTCGATGAATGGAATAAACTTAGTAACCATGTAGTAAGCGCTGAGACTATCAGTTGTTTTAAAAAACGTTTAGACAACTTTATGGATGGGGATGACAGGTGGTGATGGATACGGAGCTGCCTAGTGTAGGCCTTATGGTCTTTTGCAGTCTCCTTTATTCTTATGTTCTTAGGTTCTTATATATATATATATATATATATATATATATATATATATATATATATATATATATATACATATATATATACCCCGTTTGGGGTATTGGCTGCTTGTTATTGTGGCAAAGTAGCATGCAGTTGATACTTTAGGGTCTATATGGGGCACCCCTATGGACCAGAGCCACATATCATTTTGTCTATGATAGAGGAAAACTCTTCATAAAGAAATGATGACACTTTTATACTACGACTGTCCCTCCGTTATGCTGCCCCCCAACCCCTTGCTGCTGTCCTGTACCATTTCTCTAAGTGTTCTTTTTCTGTTGTGGGGGAATTCCCTGTGGTGGGGGAAAAGAATACAGCCACCAAGTATTTCCACTTGGATCGTAAGAGGCGAGAAGAAAGGGAAGGGGGTTGGTACTAGGTATCCTTCTCCTTGTAGCCCCAAAGGGGACATTCCTAAACGAAAAAGTAAAGGCATAAGAGGGTCTGGGAGTTTTCCGACCAGCACCCTAAGGTTTGGGTCTTTTAATGTGCGTGGATGTGGTACAGATGAGAGTAAAAGGGAAAAAATAGGTAGTATGTTTGTGAGAAGAAAGATGGATGTGTTGGCTTTGAGTGAAACTAAGTTGAAAGGGAAGGGTGAGTGTAAGTTTGGGAGTGTAAGTGGGAGGTTATCAGGAGTGAAGAGAGGGCGAGGGAGGGAAGGGGTGGCTATTCTAGTAAGTGAAGAGATAGGTAAACGTGTAGTGGAGTGGAAGGTTTCTTCAAGGATAATGTGGATTAAGGTGAAACTGGGAAAGGAGATGTGGGTCTTTGTAAGTGCATATGGGCCTGGCAGTGAGAAGAATGTAGAAGAAAGGGGGGCCTTTTGGATAGATTTAAATGAGTGCATAGAGGATTTAGGGAGAAATGTCAATGTAATAGTACTGGGAGACCTTAATGCTAGGGTGGGAAATGATCCAATTGATGGAGTGGTTGGGAAATGTGGAGTTCCAGGAAAGAATCGTAG
>NC_134812.1:45666895-45669395 GCF_046742065.1 Oratosquilla oratoria
TGAAAATTAAATTCTATCTCAAACACAGTGATATACTTTGAAAATTTTGTTCCGCGACTGGACAAAAAGACAGAAGACGATGTGATGCATTTGTTGAGGTGAACTCTGAGTCTCAACAACTCCAGACCTTTCTCAAGACAGAAGCCACCCCTAACAACAATCCTCAGCTGCATAAAAAGCACCTGTCCTTAACCAGAACAAAATTCATAAATTGCGTCGCCATGTAGAAAAGGAGAACTTTTATTTTAATTATGGGAAAAAATGTGAAGGAGATGTCTGTGTCTTGTGGTATTGGTAGGAGTCAAGTTCGAGTAAAGTGAACAACGAAAATAATATAATCTTTTCTTCATTTAAACACTCCCTTTTTGGTGGTACCTCTGTGTTTACTTTGGCCGTATCTTGGATATTCTACTAATTTTTTTAAGGTAGTTCTAGCCATTATCTTCTACTCTGTTCATTCCTGTGAAACTTTCTTTCTTAAGGTAGTTCTAGCCATTATCTCCTACTCTGTTCATTCCTGTGAAACTTTCTTTCTTAAGGTAGTTCTAGCCATTATCTCCTACTCTGTTCATTCCTATGAAACTTTCTCGGTAACAAAGGTGGTAAATATATAAATAAAATTTTCATTATGGAGTATGTCATACAATTTTCTTAAGCAATAATTGCGTTATAATTTAAAAAGGACACTAGAAATATGAAATCACTTAATGGAAAAATACCTATGAAAATAAAACTTTAATATATTTCAATCGTGATATCAGAAGAAACAGGATTTTTTCTCGTATTGCATTATACAGTGATGTCGGTAATTATTCTGTGAATGATGAAGTAATTGTACATTAAAGCCACAATAACGCTTTTTTCCAGAAAACCCTTACAAACATTAACAATACGTCATGTTTGATCAGTATCCCCTTCCTGTGGTGGTTCTAGAGTTTTCTTTTCGTCAGTTTGTAGGCCTTGAAGTGACCAGTAACTGGCTTCCAAATAAACGATCCCGTCAATCCCCAGAGATGTGGCAACAGTCCCCTGAGTAATTGTGTTTCAAGATTAGATTAACTCTTTCGTGTGGACACAAGTCTGCCCAAAGCTGAAACACATAGTTTGTAAATTTACTGTCAATACCTTTTAATCTATTATATGCTCTTTTCGTGTCTGAACGTCAGTGCGTTGGGATACACTAGTTTATTGGGTTATAATGGCAATGCACACATACAAGAGACCCTTTGATTTACAACAAGGCCGAATGCAGAAAGATCATGATTGAAAAACTAACATACATTAATTAATTAATCAATTAATTAAACAAACAAATAATTGGGTAAACCAATCAATTAGACAGTCAATCATCCAAGCAATATAGAAACAGGTAATTAAACAAGAACACAAATAAACTAATTTATAATAATTTACCCAGAAAAATATCAAAATATCAAACCATATCAGAAGTCATCACCTCTGCGTGGTCATCACTGACTACGAAGTTGTTGGAGGTGTTTACTCCTACTTCTACAGGAGGTAACAAAAAAGTTACCGATTTCAAATGTTTATTGTGAAAAAATAGATAATGATATAACATCAAATTAAATATTTAGTGAACCTCCATAGCATGGCATTTTCTAAGCTGCTATTTTCCTGTAATCAGCATTTTCTACATGTAAGCCACGACGGTTGAGACAGATCTTGACAGTGACACCCAAGTTCCGTCCCACATCCCTCACTCCTTAGCAGTGTTTCAAATGTGACTTGCTGGAGGTAGTTGGCTACATCTAGCTTAAGCTGGTTGGTTGCAGTCGGTTTGTCAGTGTACACAGACCCCTTGATGACTCTCTAGAACAGCGTTTCTCAACCTTTTTACCCTTGCGTAACCTTTAAAATAAATTCCATGTCTCTAGGAACCCCTGCGCAAAAGAAAACACATATAACATATCTTTCTCATTTTATTTTCATCGTGATAATAGGTTAGATAGGATGATGTCTATATTACATTATTACCGTAACCAAGAATATTAATATGTTAGATAGGATGATGTCTGTATTACATTATTACAATAACCAAGAATATGTCGTGCGTGTTTAATTTTATTACGTATATGAAACTAAATAAAAATCAAAAGTGCATTACCTTATCTCACTTGTTCTGGCGGAACCCTTAGGGACCTTTTGCGGAACCTTAGGGTTATGAGGAACCCTGGTTGAGAAACGATGCTCTAGAACCAGAGGTGCAGTAGGTTAAGGTCGGGGCCATGAGAGGCTCATTCATAGTCGGTGACAAGGCCTGTTGTTAAAGATCTGTTGCAGATGGGCAATGGTGGCATGTGCATTATAATGTAGAGCCCCATCCTGTATGAATCAGGCCATACGAATCTAGCCTGGAATGAGGGTAGTAATCAAGTCATTGTGAAACCGCGCGATCACCTCACGGTACCGTCCTATGTTGCATTTGTGTGTATTGTGGACAGTACTATTTGGTTTCAAAGCGACAGACAAACCTATGAAT
>NC_134812.1:45671895-45691895 GCF_046742065.1 Oratosquilla oratoria
CGAAGTTTTCTTGTTTTTGTAGTAGATGACGAAGTCCACCCGGTCGACGGGATTGGCAGGTTTGACATGACGTTTGATGATTTGCCTGATGATTTTCTCTTCAGTTTTGTACTCTGTAGTCATGTGGGATTTCCTATTGGTTCTCTTTATGTTCACTATGATCCTCTCTTTTAGTATATAAGTCTATGTATTCTGACCTTTGTCATTGCTTTTGAAAATATACACAGTGTGCGAAACGTCAAGCTCCAGTAAAACGCTACTCTTCTCCTTCTGAGTTTGAATCATGTCCTTTGGACCAGCGATAGCAAACTTACCTCCTGAAGCCAAGTCTATAGTTAGACGTATTGAAAATCTACACAAGAAGATCATCAATGCATCAATTGCTATTTTCTTCAATGAAACCTGTCTACAGGAAAACCTGCTGCTGAAATATACAAATATATATATATATATATATATATACATATATATATTTATGTAGATATATATATATATATATATATATATATATATATATATATATATATATATATATATATATATTGGCAGTCGAACATCTCTCCAAACGTAAAAATATCATCATCACAAGAGCCGACAAAGGAGGTAAAATAGTAATCATTAATCAAAAAGACTATGTCACAAAAGCCCTTGATATGTTAGCTGATAAGGACACCTATGAAAGCCTTACTAAAAATCCCCTCAGGAACACCTCCGCAGAGTTTAATAAGAAAGCCGGGAAACTAATAGGAGACGAATTATTTGATAATTTAAGAGTCATCAATCCTCAATTACCTAATTTTTATGGGCTTCCTAAATTACATAAAGAAGGCACCCCTCTAAGGCCAATTATCTCCAATAAGAATTCATGCACAAGTAAGGTATCAAAATGGCTCACAGGTATTTTGTCACCATTTGTGGGAAGTTTCTCAAACTCTCACATTAAACACTCAGAAGATTTTGTGAGTAAAATTAAAAAACAAATCATACCTATTAACAGCAAACTACCAAATCTCGATATAGTCTCCTTATTCACAAATGTTAACACGGAAGATGTCTTAGGTTTTTTGGAAACCAAATTGCAACCATATCAATACAAACTCCCACTTCCAGTGTCAAAGATTATTAGCCTGACCCGTTTATGTATCAATACCAATGTTTTTACTTTCAATAATTCTTACTTTAGACAAAGATATGGTTGCAGTATGGGTTCTAATCTTTCACCCGTGTTAGCTAACCTTTACATGGAATATTTTGAAAGTACTTTATTACCTAAGATTAAACCACCTGATATGTTTTGGTATCGGTATGTTGATGATATTTTTACACTATGGAACGATATGTGGGGTTCTTTTGATGATTTCTTTGTTAAATTAAATAATTTAGCTAAGAATATCAATTTCAAGGTTGAATGGGAAGGAGGTCGAATCCCATTCCTGGACATTTCGGTCATAAGAGACCCGGACCAATTGTCCTTCACTGCGTATAGAAAACCTACCCACACAGGTAATTACTTACATTTTTTTAGCCACCATCCAGATAATATTAAATCTAGTGTTGCATCGGGTCTATTTCTCAGAGCCCTTAGAATTTGCAGTCCACAATTCTTGCAAATAGAATTTGATATAATTAATAAACAACTCTCTAACGTAGGTTATCCGGAATGGTTTCTAAAGAAAGCCCTACAGTACATAAAGCCAAATCCAACTTTTATAAGCCAAGTAACTCCAGGGAGAAGTTTTAATGGGGTAACAATAACATCATTGTACCATTTAATAATTCTATCAACTCGGTCTCCAAACTTCTACCTAATAATCAAATCAAATTTATTTACAATTATCCTAACAGCATTTTTAGAAAGGTAGTCAATGTACACCGGAGGGATGATGTGGACCAAAACTCCGGGGTATATAAATTGCCGTGTAAAGACTGTGATGATTAGAGCCCGGATTTCTAGCATTTATTCTATTATTGCTATTACGACTATAAATGCAAATAAAAATTTGCATTTATTGCAAAAAATGCTACTTTACTATACACGCTATTTTGACCAGACACAAAGGCAAAAAGTAGTCATTATGCAATAAATGACTATAAAACCTGCACAAAGTAGTAGTACGCATCTGTACCATTAAACATATAATAATTTAATTATCAAGTAACGCTGAATAAATAATTGATATAACTAAGTTTGCCATACTTCAACTTTCTTTAATTTTCCTACTAAAGAAAACGCAAGAAATATAATTGAGGAAAATTTATAGAATATAATTAAAAGATAAAAGTGGGTTTTTTGTCAAATTAATTAAATTATAAGCAACAAAAATTAAAAATGGGTTATGTTTACATATAATAGTAATGTATAATAATACATTGTAGCAATGTATAAACATGTGTCACGTGTGTACCTAATCTGCATTCCACGTGAATTGTGCAAGTCACTGTTATTGTGGTCACGCCACTACCAGTTACACATGTGATTGAACCCGCTATAAAATGCCAAAAGTGAAGCAATCCGATGGAGTGCGTATCCGAAATATACTTTAAGTATGCTCCCGTCACTTCAGTAGAAGTTGAGCGGACATTTTCAAAAATGAAAATGATTCTTTCAGATAGAAGATTGTCGCTTACAACGGAAAATATAAATAAAATGTTAATTATTTCTTGTAACAATGTTTAATTATTAAGAATTACTTTGCTTTGTTATCTATTCTATAGTTTTTAACTATATGGTTTCCGATTAAAATAATAACTTTCTCTCAGTTTTTATAGCTGCCTACACATGAAAGAAAACTGCTGAATTTTAGCCAAAACTAGCAAAATTTTACGTGCTATTTTGCTACAAATAAGAACTATTTTGCTAGAAATAAAAACTATTTTGCTATGATACCTGCAATATCAACTTCTTTTTAGTGCTATTTTGACCATATTTTTTGCGCTATTTTGACCACTTTTTTATGACTAGAAATCCGGGCTCTAGTGATGATGTTTACTGGGGCCAGACTGGCAGGAATTTGTCCACGAGATTAAAGGAACATAAAAACTCCATAAAATATGGACAAGTTAACTCCGCTGTGTTCCTTCATGCCAGCCAAAAAGACCATAGATTAGATTGGGATAATGCATCAATTATTTATAAATCACACTGTAGCTATAGAAGAAAAATTGTAGAATCTTCTCTAATAAAACATTATCCTAACTTTAATACCTCTAAAGGCCAGTGGCCCCCAGATTGTATTACCAAGTTAGCGGTCAACAAGATCATGTCTAAAGCGGTTGGACAAAATATCACCCCTTGTCCTACTTTGACCCGACCATTTCAAGGGCATGTGACCTGAGCCCCCCCCCCCCACTTTCCTCATCCCCTTCTATGTACTCCTCATTTCTTCATATATACTTGTACCTCAACCTTATGTAAGCATTCTGCTGAAGAGGACTACAGAGAGTAGTCGAAATATACAGTTTCTCTGTACTTTCCGTTATTATTTCTCCGATAGTGGGTTAACAGTGATCTTTTACAAATGTGTTATAACATACTAGTTACCAAATATATATATGTATATATATATATATATATATATATATATATATATATATATATATATATATATATATATAAAGGACTACTATTACACAGGACGTGCGCACCCAGATCCCTGGGTCCGCTAGCGGAGGCCATTGCTTTCTTTGTAACCTAACATTTTATATTGGACAAATATATCAAAACTAGAAACCTAACATTGTATACAGGACAAATATATCAACTATTGACTTATTCAATATAGTATAAGTTAATATAAACTTTTAAAGTGAAATAAGAAACTATTTTTAAGGCACTGTTATGCTTTGAAATGCCAATTTTAGCCGGACTTAACAGGTATTATTGTATGAGGTTAGTGGACACCAGGGTTGGCGATTTTTTTTTTTTTTTTTTTTTTTAATATAAAAAATCTATTTTTTTTTATTCAAATCAGATTTATTTGATTTAAATATATATATATATATATATATATATATATATATATATATATATATTATAGATTTTGAATATTGTGAGATTGCTATCTGATATCCGATCTGATTGCTAGACGACATTTTTAGCATATCAATGTAAGGAACAGTGTTATATAAATTTGCCACAAGTGTACAAGGAACGGTATAAGCCTACATGTAGTATATATATATATATATATATATATATATATATATATATATATCACTGTGCAGCCCACAACATGTTTCAACAAGATTCTTGTTGAAACTTGTTCCAGGTAAGGAGGTTCTCACTGAGTCAGTTGCTGCTTTGGAATCAACCAGGAAGTATGTCTTCTGGACCTGGCAGAGTTGTTCCTTCAGGCAGAAAAAATGATCCTGTCTGGAATTATTTTGAAAAACTACCAACAACTTCTGGCAAAGGGTACCGATCTAAATGCAAAGACTGCAGCCAGGAACTACAGGGCATAGTGTCAAGGTTAAAATCTCACAGAGATAAATGCCAAGGTCAGCCACAGTATACAGAAGAAGAAATTGATGACCCAGGTAAATAATTTTACTTATATTGTGTGCATTTCTCCCTTTTCATACGCAACCATATAAATTTGATGAACAATGAAGAGCATGTGCAATAAAAATGTGAGGGCCTAAAGAGATGATACTTCAACTTCATTACTTCTAAATTTGGGTAATGACTATATCACTATAATATACTGTATCCACTCAACTTTGGGGCCTAGAAGATTGTTATTCATTCCATTCAACATTGTGTAATATATTTCATAGGTTCCATTGGAATTCATCCCACATGGGATTCAGCCCAAAGGGATTTAGCCTAACCTAACCCAACTAACCCATTATTTTTAGTGAATTTAAAAGTGGACTGAATCCTGTGTGGGCTGAATTCTAAGCCCACCTATTTCATATCGTGTTAATTACTTCCAAATGATTTATTGGCTTGTGTGAATATGATTATTATCTAAAAAAAAATAACTAATATACTCAAAAGTAGCCTAAATCACACTGTATTCATTCATTTATTTATTTATAAATTATGCAATATGCTAAAATTTTCTGTTTCCATTTCAGGATCTGTATCAACAGCTTCAATTCCTTCATCATCGGCTCCACTTGAATTATCTGCAAACCTGACTCCACCATTAAAAAGGTCACTATCAGACTCCTCCAGAGGCGTCACTTCTGCTATATCATTTTCATCTAAAAGAAAATCATCAACATTTCTGGACAGATTTATCATAAAAACTTCAGCCTCTCAAAAGGAAAATCTCGACAAAGAAGTTGCAAGAATTATATTTGCTACAAATTTACCATTTCGTCTTCTTCAGCATCCTTAGTTTCACAAGATGGTTCAGAACCTGAGACCAGGTTATATTCTACCATCCAGAGAAGATAATGCAGATAAGGACTTGGATCTTGTGTATGAAAAGGAATATAAAAAGCGTGCAGATGACCTGAATAATGAAAATGTATGTCTTTCAACTGATGGGTGGTCTAACATCCATAATGACCCCATAATATGTGTCACTCTAAAAAAATCCACTTGTCAGTATATTTAGTTGACACAATAGACACATCAAGGAAACCTCACACTGCTGAATATCTTCTACAACTTGTACAAAATTCGATCAAGAAGGCTGAACAAAATTTTGGTTGTCATATTGTAAGTGTTGTGACAGACAATGCAGCAAAAGTCACCAAGATGAGAAAAAGCGTGCAGATGACCTGAATAATGAAACTGTATGTCTTTCAACTGATGGGTGGTCTAACATCCATAATGACCCCATAATATGTGTCACTCTAACAAAATCCACTGGTCAGTTTATTTAGTTGACACAATAGACACATCAAGGAAACCTCACACTGCTGAATATCTTCTACAACTTGTACAAAATTCGATCAAGAAGGCTGAACAAAATTTTGGTTGTCATATTGTAAGTGTTGTGACAGACAATGCAGCAAAAGTCACCAAGATGAGAAAACTCTTGGAGGAATCGAGTGAACCTGAGCATACCGTCCTCACATACGGCTTATACCGTTCCTTGTATACTTGTGGCAAGTCTATATAACACTGCTCCTTATATTGATATGCTAAAAATGTCCTTTAGCAATCAGATCGCATATCAGATAGCAATCCCACAATATCTAAGATCTATAAAAAAATCTATTTAAATCAAATAAATCTGATTTAAATAAAAATATATATATATATATATATTTTTAAATATACAAAATAGCCAACCCTAGTGTCCACTAACCTCATACAATAATACCTGATAAGTCCGGCTAAAATTGGCATTTCAAAGCATAACAGTGCCTTAAAAATAGTTTCTTATTTCACTATAAAAGTTTATATCAATTTATACTGCATTGAATAAGTCAATAGTTGATATATTTGTCCTATATATAAAGTTAGGTTTCTAGTTTTGATATATTTGTCCAATACAAAAAGTTAATAAATAAAGCAATGCCCTCCGCTAGCGGACCCAGGGATCTGGATGCGCACGTCCTGAGTAATAGTAGTCCTTTATATATATATATATATATATATATATATATATATATATATATATATATATATATATGTATATATATATATATATATATATATATATATATATATATATATATATATATATATATATACCCTGTCTGGGGTATTAGCTGCATGTTATTCTGGCAAAATAGCATGCAATTGATACTTTAGGGTCTATATGGGGCGCCCCTACGGACCAGAATCACACATCATTTGGCTGTGATAGAAGAAAACTCTGTTCATAGAGACATGATGACACTTTTATTATACTACGACTGTCCCTCCGTTATGCTGTCCCCCAACCCCTTGTTACTATCCTGTACCATTTCTCTGAATATCAATTTCCTTTTTTCGTTTACCCTGTGGTGGGGGAAAGGAATACTACCACCAAATCTTCCCACTTGAGTCGTAAGAGGCGACAAAAAACGGGACGGGGGATAGGTTTAGGAGCCCTGCTACTTGTAGCCCCAAAGGGGACATTTCTAGATAAAAAAAAAAAAAAAGTAAAGGCATAAGAGGGTCTAGGAGTTTTCCAGCCAGTACCCTAAGGTTTGGGTCTTTTAATGTGCGTGTATGTGGTACAGATGAGAGTAAAAGGGAAGAGATAGGTAGTATGTTTGTGAGAAGAAAGATGGATGTGCTGGCTTTGAGTGAAACAAAATTACAAGGGAGGGGCGAGTGTGAGTTTGGGAGTGTAGCTGGGAGGTTCTCAGGATTGAAGAGGGGACGAGGGAGAAAAGGGATGGCTATACTAGTAAGTGGAGAGATAGGTAAGCGTGTAGTGGAGTGGAAGGAAGTTTCTTCAATGTTGATGTGGATGAAGGTGAAGCTGGGAAGGGAGATGTGGGTTTCTGTAAGAGCGTACAGGAAAGGGAGGCGTTTTTGGTAGATTTAAATGAGTGTATAGAGGGATTAGAAAGAAATGTCAATGTAGTTGTATTGGGAGACCTTAATGCTAGGGTAGGAAATGAACCAATAGACGGAGTGATTGGGAAGTATGGAATTCCAGGTAAAAATCGTAGTGAAGAATTGATGGTGGAGATTTGTCTTGAGAGTTGATGATAGCAAATACAGTGTTTAGGAAGAAAGTCAAGCATAAGTACACATGGGAGAGGGTGGTGGATGAAAGGGTTGCAGATAGAACGTTAATGGACTATATAGTGGTGACCAGGAGTATGGTAGAAAGAGTTAAGGTTGAACATGTTCTAAGGGAGAGAGTGGGGGAATATCAGATCATTTTCTGATGGAAGATAAATTGAGAGTCGAGAATAGGTGGAGAAAGAGGAAAAGGGCAGAAGGCAGGGAGGTAATTAGAGTGAACTCTTTAAATGAGGGAGAAAAAAAAAGAGAATGAGTATAAGAAGAAGCTGAGAGAGGAGTGGGAGGGAGTGAAGGATAGAGTAGAACTGGGAGTGGAGGAAGAATGGGGATGGTTCAAGGAGGGTGTTATAAGGTGTGCAAAGATGATTTGTGGAACAAGGAGGACAGGAGGAAATAGAAGGAAGGTTAGTGAGTGGTGGGATGAGGAAGCAAAGAAGGGTGTAGAAGAGAAGAAGCAGGCATTCATAGATTGGCTACAAATTTGGACGAGAGAATCATATGAGAGGTACAAAGTAAAGAGAAGGGAAGTTAAGCATAAGATAAAGGAAGCAAAGAGGAGAGCAGATATGAAATGGGGTAAGAGTATGACAGAATTTTTTTAAAGTATTTAAAAGATGTTTTGGAGGAAAATTAAAAGAGGAAGAGGAGACGAATCGAGTAGAGAAGAAAAGGTAAAAGGTTCAGATGGAGAGATGATAATGGAAGAGAAGGCAGTGAGAGGAAGGTGGGCAGAGTATTTTAAGGAGTTGCTAAATGTGAAGGAGGATAGGGAGGGAGATGTAGTTGCAGTGGGAAGTGCTAAGAAAATTACCATGATGAGTGAGGAAAATGAAGGAGAAATAGGGAAGGATGAAGTGAAAGCAGCTGTTAAGATGATGAGAGCGGGTAAGACACCTGGGTTGGATGGATGCCATGCAGAATGTCTGAAGAATGGAGGTGCGGTTATGGTGGACTGGCTGGTGAGGTTATTTAATGTTTCTTTAAGAGAGGGTAGAGTGTCGGAGAATTGGAGGAGTGCCTGTATAGTTCCGCTTTACAAGAGAAAGGGGGACAGGTGTGACTTTAGTAGTTTCAGAGGGATCAGCTTGTTGATTGTAGTTGGGAAGGCTTATGGGAGGGTCTTGATTGAGAGGATTATGAGAGGAACAGAGGGAGTAATTGGTGAGGAACAGTACGGTTTTAGGACAGGTAGGGGTTGTGTAGATCAGATTTTTGTGGTAAGACAGATATGTAAGAAAGCTATAGGAAAAGGTAAGGATGTTTTTTGGGCTTTTATGGATCTGGAAAAGGCTTACGACAAGGTAGACAGGAAGGCACTGTTGGAGGTACTGCAGATATATGGGATAAGAGGAAAACTGTTAAGAGCAGTCAAGAGTTTTTACGAGAGTAGTAGAGCTTGTGTTAGGATTAGAAATGGAGAGAGTGAATAGTTTGAGGTAAAGGTCGGACTTCGTCAGGGATGTGTTATGTCGCCCTGGCTGTTCAATCTATGTATGGATGGGGTGGTGCAAGAGGTGAATGCAAGGGTAGTGGGTCAGGGGTTTGAGATGGTTTAAGAAAATGGAGAGAAGTGGGAGGTGAGCCAGTTGTTGTTTGCTGACGACACTGCGCTTGTAGCAGGATCAGAGGAGGGATTGAAGAAGTTAGTGACAGAGTTTGTTATTTACATTATTATAGTTTTTATTTATTCATTTATTATTATCATGGTTTTTTTCGCATCCGACCTAGATATGGACCAAAAGGTCTTCTGTCGGCATGCTCCGCCTTTGTAATCCTTTCTGATCCTTTGAAGAAAGCTGAAGATAAATGTAGGCAAAAGTAAGGTGATGAGATGTACAAGGGGAAAGAGTAACATCAGGCTGGAAGTGAGCATAAAGGGTGAAAGACTGCAGGAAGTGGATAGTTTTAGATACTTGGGTGCGAATGTGACAGGAAAGGGAGGAGTGGATTAAAAAGTGTAATGAGAAATAAACATCTGGGAATGGATGCTAAGAGGAGGTTATATGAAGGAGTGATTGTGCCGACAGCACTGTATGGGGTAGAAACATGGAACATAAGAGAGGAAGAGAGAAGGAGTTTGAATGTGTTTGAGATGAAAGGTCTGAGAAGTATGATAGGGGTTACTAGGTTAGATAGAGTGAGAAATGAGGAGGTGAGGAGAACAGGGGTGGAAAGGGAGCTGGGAGATAGGATTGATGAAAGAGCATTAGGATGGTTTGGACACATGGAAAGAATGAGTGAAGAAAGATTAGTGAAAGAAGTGTGGAAGGCAGAGGTGGAAGGAGTGAATATGAGGGGGCGTCCTAGGATGAAATGAATGGATGGGCTGAAAGGGGTATTATGAAAGAGAGGAATGTCTGTTGAGGAAGGACGGGAGAGGACAGAAGATAGGGGTGAATGGAGAAGGATTGTGTATGGATGATGCTGTGATGCATGAGGGGGAGTGGGTGGGGGATGTGGGATGAGGAAGTATGTATAAGAAGTAATTTGACGCAGCCCGTAGGGATATCTCCCCGTCCTCTCTTTTTTTTTTTTTTTTTTTTTTTTTTTTGCATGAGGGGACAGAGAGGGGGGTCGCCGAATTAATTAAGCGACCTTGCTGTGGATGTGCTGTTTCCTGCGACACTGTTTCTGACCTAGGGCAGTGGAAAGGATGCCTCGTCATCCAGGAGGTGCCAAGATGAGAGGGAGGGAGGAGGGTGGAGGGGAATGGAGTATGAAGTGGATGGAATGGGTGGGAGTGGTTATGCCTTTTTATTTTTGGCTACGCCCCGTGTAAGGGGGAAAAAGACTTTGATATATATTGTCTTAAGAAACATACACAACTTGTCGGAAGGCGCGCCTAATACGGGATTAGATGAAATTGAGATTAGATCTTCCAATGTTACGTGAAGCGTGGTCGGGGACTAGTACAGTCCTTTTGAACCATCACCATGTAGCATGGTTGCTAACGTCTTGGCCTGGTGATTTTCGACGCACGGGTCAGGGTTCGTATCCCATGGCGGAGCTTCTAAAAATGTTCAATATATAGATATACATATGTATATATATGTATACATATATATATACATACATATGTATATATATATATATATATATATACATACATATATATGTATATATATATATATATATATATAATCACGAAGAACCCACAGTCGGGGTAAAAGGAAACTTAGAAGAACGAATAACTTAAAAGGATTAACCAAAGGCGGAGCATGCCGACAGGAGACCTTTTGATCCATATCTAGGTCGGATGCAAAAAAAAATAATAATAATAATTAATAATAAATTAAAACTATAATAATGTAAAAATAAATAAAATACATAAATAAATGCATAGGTATAATTGAATAACAAACAAAAAGGTAAATAGTAAATGATTATAAATTGACATATAACTAATGATAAATGAAAATCAGACAGACAAATTATAACAAAACAAAAACAAATAATATAAGATAAATTATAATCATTACAGCATCTTACTTAGGTATTTATCTAAATGATTCTTAAAGCTTCGAACTGAACTACATTGCACTACCTGTGCAGGAAGTTTATTCCATTCATTAACTACACGGTTGGCAAAGTTGTTTCTACCTACTTCCAAATTGAATCTATTTCCGGACAGTTTGAGACCATTGTTTCTTGTCTGATTCTCATTCAATGTGAAAATTTGGTCACTTTTGATGTTGTCAATTCCCTTTAAAATCTTAAAGACCTGTATCAAGTCACCTCTGAGTCTACGCTTTTTTAGGGAAAACAGATTCATGTGCTTAAGTCGATTTTCGTATGATTTATTTTTGATATTTGGAATCAGTTTTGTGGCTCGCCGTTGTACTTTTTCCAGTCTGTCAATGTCTTTAATGAGATTCGGTGACCATACGGAAACAGTATATTCCAAATGTGGACGAACTAACGATTTATATAGCTTGTTAATGAGTGATGGACTTTTGAAATCAAAAGATCGCGCAATCAATCCCAGAATCTTATTTGCTTTCTCAGAGGCTGAAATACACTGCTTGGATGATTTGAGGTCGTTACTGATAATTACGCCGAGATCTTTTTCAATATCCACTTTTGTTAACGAATTTCCAAATAACTTGTAATCGTACTTACTGTTATTTTTACCTATGTGCATTACCTTGCATTTACTTGTGTTAAATTTCATTAGCCACTTTTCAGACCATTGCTGTAATTGATCTAAATCTTCTTGAATATCTAATTGGTTTGAGTGATCATTTGCCACTCCGCACAGTTTTGTATCATCAGCAAATTTGGAAACAGTAGATTTTAGTCCATGGTCTATATCATTTATATATACTATGAATAGAAGTGGCCCAAGAACGGAACCCTGAGGAACTCCACTTGCAACACTTTTCCATCCAGAAGTTTTTTCCATTTAAAACAACTCTCTGTTTTCGACCTTTCAACCAATTACTAGTCCAACCTAATAGGCTACCACTTATTCCATGCAAAGCTAATTTAGTAAGTAGTCTTTCGTGTGGGACGGTATCAAAAGCTTTTGCAAAGTCTAGATATATTAAATCTATATTGTTTCTTTTGTCATAATTGGAGATAACTGTGTTGTAGAATTCGAGTAAGTTAGTCACGCAAGAACGTTTCCGTCTGAAACCATGCTGGCTATCATTTATCAAACGGTTACTTTCTAAATGATATTCGATATCATCTCTGATGATAGTTTCCATTATTTTTCCTACGATCGAAGTCAAACTTATAGGCCTATAGTTATTTGGTTTCTTTTTGTCACCTATTTTGAATATGGGAGTAACGTTAGCTAGCTTCCATTCTCTTGGGACATCTCCGGATATGATGGATTTCTTGAAAATAATTTCTAATGGAACAACAATCTCATTTTTCATTTCCTTTAAGATTCTTGGATGCCAACCGTCAGGCCCTGGTGTTTTATTAACGTTGAGTTTGTCTATACACCTTTTAATTTTTTCTTTTGTTATATTTACCGTAGTGAGTAAGTTTACCCCAGACTTTTCACAGGTTTCAGTTTGGAATTCACTTTGAGGTGTTTCGTCTACGAATACCGAGCTAAAGTAATTGATTAAGATATTACACATTCCTTCATTTGAATATTCAAGTTGACCGTCAGCAGATAATAGTGGACCAATGTGATTCCTAACAACCTTTTTATCTCTAATGTAACTATAGAATTCTTTGGGATTCTCTTTGGATTTATCAGCGATGTTCATTTCGTATTGTCGTTTTCTTTTTCTTATTGTCTTTTTTAAATCTCTCTGTATTGATACATAACTTTCATAGTCATTAGATGCACCCGAGCACTTATATTTCTTATAAGCCTGTCTCTTTTTAGCAATACTTTTTTCAGTTTCTTTGTCGAGCCACTTTGGGCGAGCCTGATTTGGGGGACGTCTGTCCTTAAAAGGAATGTAAGTTTGAATCATCTTAGTGAGCGTATTTTGAAATATTTCCCACATCTGATCTACAGGCCTTTCGTTTAATTTTGCCTCCCAATCTGTAAGCTGAAGCTCCTGACGTAGTTCTATGAACTGAGCTTTACTGAAATCGGGTATTTTAGAAGCACAAGTATCTATTCTAAAATTGTTTAGGAGTTTGAATCTGACTAAATTGTGATCGCTATTTGCAACAGATTCACCGACTTCTACATCAGTTACCATGCTTTCGCGGCTAGTGATCAATAAATCGAGCAAGTTTCCATATCTTGTGGGCTCTTTTACATGCTGAATTAAGTAATTGTCACCAAGAAAATCAATCAAGCGACTACCTATATGGCCATGTTCAAGGGTCATCCAATCAATGTCAGTAAAATTGAAATCACCCATTATCAATAAATCCCGGTTGCAGAAACTAGACAGTTCTTGAAATAACAGTTTGTCGTCTGCTAATGATAATGTCTTTGGCCTATATATTACACCTATATTCATTTTTTGTCCATTTGTTAATCCTTTGTATATTTCGGCTAATAGCTATTGCCCTCTTCGGCTATTAGCCGAATTGTAGAAGTTATACTTTCTTTTAAGTTTCCTTTTATTCCGACTGTGGGTTCTTCGTGATTATTATTTACAAATGTGCTAAAACATTTTGTCTATGTGATATATGTATATGCATATATATATATATATATATATATATATATATATATATATATATATGTACATATATATATATATATATATATATATATATATGTATATATATATATATATATGTATATATATATACATATATATTTATTTGTTTATTTATCTATTTATTTACGATTATTTATTCTTTTGTTTATTTATCTATTTATAATCTATGTATTAATCTTTTATTTAGTTTATTCGCTTTACCAGCCATTTATGTCGTGCATGATTATTATGTTTTTCATAATTATTTTCAAATGGTTATTCGAAAGTATTTGTTGAGTCCGTATTCAGTCTTTATATTTGGGTCATTAGATGTGAACTGGCTGGGAGTGAGTATGGGTCTTGGACGGCAACCTCCATTATAAAGGGACAGAGGGTCGTTAGCATATAGATAGAGAAGTAAATATGAAGCTGCATGTACACAAAACATGTTTACATTTAATTAGAATACTTCTGGAGTCAACATAACATCACATACCTATCAGACGTTTTGTTTAAGGACATCATACATCAGCTCCCCCCCTCCTTTCGAGTGAACGGACTTCGCACACTTAGACTTCGAAAACTGCTTTTTCCCATAACGAGCCGTCGTTGTATTCTAAGTGGCACAAATGTGGCAAAACAAAGTAGGAGAGTTTTGTCGTCGAGCTCCCCTTGAGAACGAGAGCAAACAAACTCTTTTGCAGACTCCCTGCGAATTATCACCTGGAGGGCACAACAAGTTCCATGCGAGTGCGTGAACAGCTTCGGAAAACGTTCGGGGAGCTCCTGCTTGGTGATGTGTTTACCCGGTTATTCTTTACTACGCAGAGTGCTACGGGGCAAAGACAGTCTCCTAATAACCTCTCTCTCTCTGTCTCTCTGTCTGTCTGTCTGTCTGTCTGTCTGTCTGTCTGTCTGTCTGTCTGTCTGTCTGTCTGTCTGTCTGTCTGTCTGTCTGTCTGTCTGTCTGTCTGTCTGTCTGTCTGTCTGTCTGTCTGTCTGTCTGTCTGTCTGTCTGTCTGTCTGTCTGTCTGTCTGTCTGTCTGTCTGTCTGTCTGTCTGTCTGTCTGTCTGTCTGTCTGTCTGTCTGTCTGTCTGTCTGTCTGTCTGTTTTTCTTACTGTCTACCTGCCTGCCTGTCTGTCTACATGTCTGTTTGTCTCACAGTCTATCTGTCTGTCTGTCTATTTGTCTGGCAGCCTGTTTATTTGTCTGCTTGTCTGTCTGTCTATCTGCCTATCTATTTCTCTGCCAGTCTGTCTATCTGTCTGCCTGCCAGCTTGTCTATCTGTCTACCAGTCTCTCTATCTGCCAGTCTGTCTGTCTATGCCTGTCTTATGAAATAGTGAGGGATTTGTCGGTTCACGGTAGGGTTCTTTCCTTTTATAAACACAATGCTTCTTCCACGATGAGAAGGTGCTTGTCATCAACTCCTCTCTAAAGAAATGTGATGCCCTCCTCCAGATCCTTTCTCGTCAATGGGGAACGACGTGTTTGCTCCTAGTGTTGTTTAATGACACCATTGGAGAGGTGAAGGTTGAGGCATCCCGATAGTTTCGTCATAGACGATCCCATGTGAACCGTCTCCGGCTGTCAGGTCCTGCTGTGGAAGAGCTATGCGCGCCTCGCAGTATTGCTTTTGACCCTGGCAGTGCGGCGGTGGACACGACGACCCTTCATCCCCATTGTGCTGTGATGGCAGAGGATGGTTGAATGGGTTTTATTTTTTTGTGATATAGGTGCGTTTTGACCTACCCCAACCCCTTATAAAGAGAGACGGGCTTCTGGTATATACATACATTGGCGGTAGCCGTGCAAGAGGAGATGACTGTCTCTTACGCCAGGAGTTTGGCAGCCATATCATTCGCATACAGAATGCACATAAAACATTTACGGCCGAGACACTTTTCACGTTGTGTCCTAACTATGTGACGAACCCGTGTCATGACACAGCAACTAGAAAGGTCACTTAGGCCAGCCTCGACGTGAACTGTGTCAAGCAGAGGCAGAGTATCCGCCCACAGAAAGATTCCCTTGTCTGGCTGTGTTGATAGCGCTGTACCATCGTTTCATAAACTCGGTTTGGTAATTCGGCGCCCGAACTTTGTTCCAGTGCACCAGGTGGGTTTTGTTCTCCTTACGAGACCATGAGGCATTAACGCCTTCGTTAATCTTAATATACTTAAAGACCTGTTTCCCCTTTTTGTCTCTGCCTTTTCCTGCGTTTGCTTTTTCTCTCTCCTTTCTGAGCGGGTGCGTCATACGTTTCAGTTTAATGGTTATGGACTTATATGGTTTCGCTCCTTCTCTACCTTATTTCTTTTCCCTCGTCAAATTTATTTTCGTTCTCTCCCCTTCTCTTCCTTCCCCTCCTCTTCTTTTTCTCTCCCTTGCCCTCTTTTCCCTTCTTATCTCTGTCTTCTCTTTCCCTTACTTTTTCTTTCCTTCTTTTCCCTTCCCTTACTTTTTCTTTCCTTCTTTTCCCTTCCTCTACATTTTATTATCTCACTTTCCTTTAACTTTTATTTTCCTGCTCTCCCACTCTTTTTCCCTCTACTAGCATTCCTATCATTTCTGTCCTCTATTCTTCCCATTCCACTTCCCCCCCACTCCCATCTCCTCCACCACTGCCCCCTTTCCTCCTCTCCATTCCTCTCCCCTTCGCTCCTCTTCGTCCCCCACCCCACACTTACCATTTCTTTCCTCCCCTCATCTAATCTTCATTCCCACTCTCCCTTCTCCTCCTTATTTTCCATTCTTGTCTCTTTCTTCCTCCTCCTTTAATATCTTCCTTTCCTTGAAGGATAATGATGTCATAAAAAATTTAGATAGAGAGGAAACTAATGAGACTAATGAGAAAATTTTCTTTATATTGTAAAAGTTTTGAAGATGCTGAATGTACAGGTAGTCTTTGAATACGCCAAAGCCAATAGAAAAACGTTTGTCAGAAACTGCTTATCAAGAAGCAAAAGTGTATTATACAAATTTTCATATAACAATTGTAGTAAATTTTATGCAAGACAAACTGGAAAAAACTGAAGCCAAAATTTTTCAACATTATCATAGTGCCAGGATTTTCCAGCAGTGATTGAAGCACGTTTGGCCTCAGTCATATAAACATATTAGGGGTAGCTTAAACGAGAGTATCAGAATGTAAAGAATACGCCAAGTTCGATTTATGTGGCGGGTTATGGTGGATTCCGCTATTTTTGAATGGATTTTCTTCCACCTTACAATCTATTTACCCCTAGTGTACTTTCTTCCTCCGAAAACTTTGGGGTATTTGACTGCGAGGGAATAACCTCATGATGGAGAACTTCCGTGGCCATCCTAACTAAAATTAAATGTGTAATACATGTGAATTTCTAGCTTCTCTGTTGATAATGTCGATTTCAATCGACTCCTTCAACTTGTAGTCATCCCTCAACACGTACGGACGATCACCTCAGCTACGTATCAACCTTGTCCTTATAGTCGTCCCTTTCTTTCACTAGCTCGTCTTTGTACCAACGCGGGGTTTTGCGTGCTCTTCTTTGTCCCTTTGTTACTTGGAGTTTGTGAGTAGTTGCTTGACTTTTGTTTGCAGACGTATTATCTTATTCTATTTCTTCGAAAACGTTGCGTGCGATGAATGCTTGGTTGCACTGATTCTCTTCGCACATGTAAGCACGTATCTTACACTAAATTCTTTAGGTGTAGTCTTCCGTAGTAGCGTGCGTTGCCTGTTTTTCTTCAGGGACGTTTTATTGCGTGTTCTCTCCCTGGCACGAGTGAACACTTCAACACCGAAGATACAAACATCTCTATTTTTGTCTGTTTCTGTTTACGCGCACACACACACACAGACACACACACACATATATATATATATATATATACATATATGTATATATATATATATATATATATATATATATATATACAGTATATATATTATGACAAATAAGACTGAAGGTGAAAGAAGTAGACGAGGAGTAATGGGAGAATTTCACGCTTTAACGTTTCGACCCGTCGGGTCTTCAAACGTAACAGGATGTTTTATACACGGACGGGTCATCTCATGGGACGCTTCGGAGAGCTTGTTATTTTATTTGCGTATTAATAATAAAAGAATACGCAAATAAAATAACAAGCTCTCCGAAGCGTCCCATGAGATGACCCGTCCGTGTATAAAACATCCTGTTACGTTTGAGTTGTTAGCTTTGTGATCAAGACCCTGCGGGTCGAAACGTTAAAGCGTGAAATTCTCCCATTACTCCTCATCTACTTCTTTCACCTTCAGTCTTATATATATATATATATGTATATATATATATATATGTATATATATGTATATATATATATATATATAAATATGCATGCGTTGTTAAAGTCAACAGCTGTGATAGCATTATTCTGTTTATAGAATTTCTTTTCTATGTTACGCACCAATGTGCGGTCGTCTGGATGCAGATTTCTTAGTAGAGTACTGAAGTCCATGGTATTTTCCTCTAGACGTCTTTCGGCCTTAACTGGCCATCTTCAGGAGGTGTTGACTGGTCAAATTGTTGACAAAGAATGACTCGGTTTGGCCGTATGATGGTATATATCGGCGGAGAGCGGAGAGCTGAAACGTCCGCCCGCCAATCAGCGCGCGGGATGCGTTCTCTGTCTTCTGGTTGGTAACGACGTTTCAGGCTGCTGCTGGATATTGATAGCGGGTTTTTTATTGTAAATTAGCACCGCTTCTGTCATCTTTAGTCTTCTGGTGTCGTTATTTCTTTCAATGATGGTGGTGGTGCCTTCCATATGGTGCCTCTTAAGTGCGAGTCCATGCTCGTACAGGTAGTGTCTTCTTATGGCGCCGTCCTGCAGATGTGCTGAAATCCTCTTTGACAGTGTTGTAGTGGTGACGCCAATGTACCAAGAATTTAGGCGACTGCAGTCACCACTGGAGCTTGTGTGTTGGTACACGACGTTCACCTCTTGCATTTCACTTGTCTTAGGGAGGCAGCTGCTATTTACGACTAAGTTGGATGTCCTTCTTGTCTTATAGTAAATGACGAGGTCGATTTTTGAAACCGGGTCGGTGGGTGTGACGTTCTTATAGATTATATTTTTTAGGGCTTTCTCGTCATCCCTGTATGCTGAAGACAGGGATGATATTGAAACTCAAAACGTTTCAGAAAGAAATAATCACGACTTTTTTAAAAACATGTGCTTTAATGCTCGTAGTATTAGGAACAAATTACAAGAAATACAGGCGTGCGTCAAAAGCGAAAATATCGATATGATAGGATTAACCGATATATGGTTAAATGGAGGAGAGTTTGAAGCTAGATTTAATATTGCGGGATTTAAACACATTCATCAGGATAGAAACCACAAGAAAGGTGGGGGTGTTCTGTTGTACGTTAAAAACAATGTCCATGCTTGTGTTTTAGAGAAAGTGAAATAGGATGCATATGGTAGTTTATGGGTAGAATTAACCCAAACAAATGGACAAAAAACGAATGTTGGTGTAATATATTGGATGACCCTAGAACATGGCCATATAGGTAGTCGCATGTAAAAGAGCCCACAAGACATGGAAACTTACTCGATCTATTGATCACTAGCCGCGAAAGCATGATAACCGATGTAGAAGTTGGTGAAACTATTGAAAATAGCGATCATAACTTAGTTAGATTCAAACTACTAAAAATTTTAGAATAGATACTTCTACTTCTAAAATACCCGATTTCAATAAAGCTCAGTTTATATGACTACGTCAGGAGCTTCAGCTTACAGATTGGGAGGCAAAATTAAACGAAAGACCTGTAGATCAGATGTGGGAAATATTTCAAAATACGCTTACTAAGATGATTCATACTTCATCCCGTTTAAGGACAGACAACCCCAAAATCAGGCTCGCCCAAAATGGCTCGACAAAGAAACTGAAAAAATATTGCTAGAAAGAGACAGGCTTATAAGAAATGCAAGTACTCGGTTGCATCTAATAACTATCAAAGATATGTATTAATACAGAGATTTAAGAAAGACAATAAAAAAGGAAAACGACCATATGAAATGAATATCCCTGATAAATCCAAAGAAAATCCCAAAGAATTCTATAGTTACATTAGAGATAAAAAGGTTGTTAGGAATCACATTGGTCCACTATTATCTGCTGACGGTCAACTTGAATATTCAGATGAAGGAATGTGTGATATCTTAAACAATTATTTTGCCTCAGTATTCATAAACGAAACA
>NC_134812.1:45706895-45714395 GCF_046742065.1 Oratosquilla oratoria
GGATATGTGCTTGTCTGTTGTATGGTATTATGTTGTTGTTTATTTTTATTGGTGTTGGATTGCGTGGTGAAATGGGTAGTAATTGGAATTTGTTTGTGTTTGTGGATAGTTTCCATTGTTTTTCGTATGTGTTGATTTTATGAATTTCATGTTCTGTCTTTCTGGCAAGCATGTGTTTTCCTGTAGTGTTAGGGTATGTGATTATTTGTGTGACGTCGTCTGCGTATTGTATAGTGTAGCTTCCGTGTGAAGGTGGTGGTATGTCTGATGTATATAGGTTAAATAGTGTTGGGGAGAGAACGCTTCCTTGGGGTACTCCGCTTTGGAGAGGGAAGGGTGGTCCTATGTGGTGGTTTATTTTTATTCTTGCTGTTCTGTTGTCTAGGAAGCTACACAGTGTTTTCGTGATGGTGTCTGGAAGTTGTGTTTGTATGATTTTGTATTTAAGGCCTTCGTGCCATACTTTGTCGAAGGCCTTAGAGATGTCACGTGAAATTATGTTACATGCGTGTTTGTGTCTTTGTGCGTCTGCAATTGTTTCATATAAAATGGCGAGTGCTGTATGTGTTCCTTTGCCAGGTGTGAATCCGTGTTGGTTAGGGTTTAACATGTCGTGTTCGTGTAAGTGTGTCATAAGTCTGTTTGTGATTAGTCTTTCGTATATTTTTCCAGGTGTTTCTAGTAGTGATATTGGTCTGTAATTTTGTATTTGGGTGGTGTTTTTGTTTTGTTTCGGTATGAATGTAATGATTGAGTTTTTGAATGTTTGTGGAAAGTATCCTAGGCTGAGTGTTTCGTTGTAAATGTCTGTGAGTAATTGTATTGTTATGTTTGGTAAGTGTGCGAGTATTTGTTTTGTGATGCCTGATTGTCCTGGAGCTTTGTTTTTGGTGTGTTTGATTATGGTTTTAACGTCTTCTAGGTATATGGGTCCTCCGATGTAGCTGTCAGTGTCTAGTCTGTTTAAGTCTATGTTTGCGTAGGGTTGTGTTTGGTGGTGGTGCTGCGTTATGTGTGTGAGTATTTTTGTTTCATGGTTTGTGTCGAATTGTGTGTTTTCTGCTGGTGTGATTTGGAAAATGTTTTGCCATACCTGTCTGAATGCGTGTTCTTTGTCTTTGTCGTCGTGTAGTTTTTCGTTGTTGTGGGTTATGTAGGGTAAAGTGTTAGTCTTAGATCCTTGTAGTCTCTTTATTGTGTTCCAGAAGTCTTGTGGTTGTTTGGGGTTGAATTTGATGTTTGAAATTAGTTTGTTCCATGTTTCTTCATAGTTTCTTTTGTGTTCTTCTAGTATCTGTGTTTGTAGTTGTTTAATTGTTTGTGATATGTGTGGAGTCCAGTTGTTTTCAATTATGGCTTTGTTTTTTATGTTGTTTGCTTTCCAAACTAGTTGTTTTAGTGTTTTAGATGTTTTTGGTGTGGGTAGTTGTTTGTGGTGTGTTGTAGGGATGCTCTGTGTGATTGCGTTGTCTATTAGTTTGTACCAGTTTTCTATTTTTTCGTCTATGTATTGTGTGTTTTTTGTTTGGATGTTTGTGTTGTTTTGTGTTTCTGTGTTGTTGTATTCTTCTGTAGTTGTTTCTAGAATTGTTTTGAATTTCTTCCAGTCTGCTTCTTTGAATAGTAGTCTAGGTGGTGTGGGGATAGTTATCGCTGTGGTGGAGAGTGTCAAATGAAGTGGTATGTGGTCTGATGATGTTATGTCGCCTGGGTGTATTCTGTATGTAAAGTGGTGGTGTCGGTTGGTGAATACCATGTCAGGGTTGCCTGTTCCGTTTTAAGCGAAGAATGTTGGAAAGTCTGGACCTAGGAAGGTGAGGTGGTTTTGTGTTATCAGTTGGTGTATACTTTTCCCTACGTGATTGTTGTATGTGTGTTGCAGTGTTTTATGTTTTGCGTTGAAGTCTCCTATGATGTATGTAGGTTGTGGTTTTTGTGTGATTTTAAGAATGTCTTGTGTTGGTAGGTATGGTCTTCGTGGTGGGAGGTATGTTGTGGCTATGATGATGGGTCCTTTGTTTGTGTGTAGTTCAATGGCTAGCATGTCTTCGTCGAAGTCATCTAACAGTTTGTATTTTATGTTACGTCTTATGGCTATTGCAATTCCTGCGTTGTCCTCGTTGTATGTGTTTTGTGTGTGTGTGTTGTAATTGGATATCTTAACTGTGTGTTTCCCTATAGAATTGAGTAGTATGATGTCTGGTGTTTGTGTTGTGTAATGGTTGCATAATTGGTTTCTCCTGTGAAATGACCAGTGTTGTACGTTGTGTTGTATTATGTGTATTGTGTCCATGTTTGTTTGGTTTATTGGCTGTTGACTGTCCAGTGAGGTGTGTCTGTTGGTTTGTGTTTGCGGGTGTCGTAGAATCCTTGTTGTGTCTTTTTGTATCTTGCTTCAGTCAGTCTTTGTATGGGGGCCTTTGTCAAGTCTATTAGTCTTTGTGTAATCATGGTGTCTACAGTCTCTTCTGGAATTTCTTTTGTGTATATGTATTTGATCTTGTTTGTTCGGAGAAGTGTGTGTGCATTTTGTTGTATCTCTTCGTCTGTCATGTTTATTGTGGTGGGTGTTATTATCTGTAATGTTATGTCTGTGTTCTGGTCAGTTTTCTTTGATTTTGTGGGTTGTTCAGTTTCAGGTGTGTGTTCTGTGTTCAGTGGTCTTTTGTTTCTCTGTTCCTCTGTTTCCATTGCCTCAGGTTGTGTGGGTGTTGTGTTATTTAGCATGTTAAGTATGGCTGATGGTTTGATAACTGAGGGTGGGATTATGATAGTGGGGAGTCCATTGGCTTTGTAATATTCATCGATTGTCTGTTGGTATGTTCCCGGTGTTGCAGCTTCGGTTATGTTAGCATGTATGATGGCAGTGTTTATGACTGTGAGATGTTTGAGGGTTATAGGGTTGGGTGTTGGTGTGTGTGATGACTGAGTAGCATTACCTGTTGTTATATTTGCATATGTAATGTTAGGGTGTGTGGTTGTGTGTGTCTGCTCTCTGATTTCTTGGGATTTCTTCTTAATCAGCTGTTTCTTAACCGGACATCTTGCTGCATATGTAGGATGGTCTTGTCCACAGGATATACATTTCTTTAACGCATTGTGGCAGTTGTTGATTCGGTGGTTGGTGGAGCAGCAGCCGGAGCAAATGGTGTAGGTGTCTGGGTGTGTGCAGTGTCTGAGTGTATGTTCGTATGAGTAACAACGTGTACATTGGGGGAGTGGTATAAAGGTTTCTTGTGTCAGTGAGTGGGGGGGGAAGGATTGGTTGAAGATGAGTAATCCTGATTCTAGTGTTCTTTTAACCATGGCCGATGTTTCAAGTTTGATCTTAATGATGGTTTTTGTTGTCTTTAGTTTAATGACAGCGTTGACTTTGATGTTGTTGAGTCGTTCGACTTCATTCTTGATATCTGCTAGTTCTCTTTCGTGTATGTGGTCATCGACGTTCTTGACGATCAGGGTCTTCTTCGCATTGAGTTCTGGTGGGTCGATTACTTCCAGGCCTTCATTAACAAAAGTGGCTTTGTTGGGTTTTTTCGTTAATTCCTCGATGGTGGAATCGTCCGCGATGATGGTGTGAAGGGGTCCGCTTGTGTAGAGTTTGTGTATGTGTATGTTGAGTGCTGACAGAGTTTTCCAGATTGCGGTTCTCTTGGTCGTCCCGGTGGTTGGCCGGGTTTCCTTAATTTTGAGACGGCCCATTGCGCCGAGGCGCTGGGCTTGGTGTGTGTGTGTGTTCAGGAGTGTGTATGTGTCAGAGTTCGAAAGTGAAAAATGAAGGAAAAAGAGGAAAATAGTATGAGGGAGGGGGGGGGGGTTCGTGGGGTACGGTCTGTGCTCACTCGTTCATGAATGGCCTAACGGAGGTTAAGGGGAAAGCGCCACGTTGGCTGGTGCCCTAGTGTCTAACCGCAGCGTAAGAAACGCCTTGGCTGCCTAATCGATGAGCCTATGCCGGTCCGCTGTAGTAGCGGGAAACCGGAACGATGGGGGTTCCCTCCCCACCCAATCGACTGAGCAAGTTTTACAGACCAGCAAGGGCTATGCTCAGTCGAAAGGGGGGTTATACAGGGCATACACCGTCAGAGCGAGAAGGCTAGAGATGCCCTTAGCTCGGGTAACGGTTTTCAGCTTGATTGGAGACGTTCACTGCGTTGTAGGAGTTCTTTAGGAGAGGTCCGTTCGCGGTGGTGTCTGGTTGCCGAATATATCTATCATCGTTAAGAAGGTTGCTAAGCGGGAGGCTTTTTATACTCGGTCGAATGGTTCAGTCGACCCAGAGCGGGTGGAATGCCGGGCTCTGATTGGCTCATAGGACGTTTCGCCTGATCTCGGGCGGCGGGGGTGACCTCTGTCTGCTACGCGGCTCAAGCGGCTAGGCTCGGGCAGAATGCTAGCTTGTGATTGGCTGCGGGGGTTCTCCCGTGATCTTGTGCTTACCCCGGGCAGAATGCTAGCTTCCGATTGGCTGCGGTGATTCTCTCGTGATGTGGAGGAGGCTCTGGTTTTTGGCTGGAGATCTTGGCGGCTTGATGGAAGGTCTTGTGTAGGTTGAAGAGGGAGCGGTTTCAGAGGGCGAGCTGAAGGGAGAATAAAATCAGAAGCAAGTTGTACATTAATGGTAGGGTGACGGGAAGTGATGGCTACGGCTTCTGCAATTTGCATACGCCTGTGGTTGGACTCTCTGTGAAGAATGGTCGTAGAGTCAATTAGTTTCTGAAGTGGTGGTTTTTTGTCGTGATGATCAATGTAATGCTGAAAGATGGAACCTTGGTTACGGTGGTATAGGAGGCGTCTTCTTAAGGTAGTGGAGGTTCTACCAATGTAGGTGTTGGAGCCGTCACAGCGACTCTCCTGACACGTGAATTCATAGATTACGTTGGTAGAGGCCTCGAAAGGGGTCTTAGGAGCAGTGTTGTTTTTCATAACCAAAGCTCTAGTGAGGTTTGGTTTACAGTAAATTCTAAAGGCAATGGTAGTGGTTGAATCGGTGGGAGTGACTCCTCTTTTTATGATGCCTTTAATGGCATCACACTCTTCTTTATAATTGTCGTGATAATTGTTTCGATGATATATGATGATCTTGTTGTCTGGGGAGTCTGGAGCCTGGTTAGGAGCTGTGTATTGTTCAAGCTTCTTCTTGATGAGTCCTTCAATCATGTGGTCTGGATATCCGTTATTGGTTAGAAGCTGTCGGATGCGGTCAAATTCCCGGTGGGTATCTGTCCAGCTACTGCAATGCGTTAAGGCCCTGTTGATATATGCAGCGGCTACAGACCGCTTGTAGGCTGCCGGGCATTCGCCGCGGGCATTGAGACACCTTCCTACGTTAGTAGCTTTAGTGTAGACCTTCGTCCTGAAGCCATCCTCATCTTTGGTGATGTCCAAATCAAGGAAGGGGAGACGCCGATGAATACTGCGTTCACAGGTGAAGGTAAGGCAAGAGTTGTTCTGAAGGGCCATCATCAAGCTGTCGGCATCTTTGTCGTTGGTGGTGGTGATGAAGATGTCATCGATATAACGGGTATAGAGTCCAGGGGGAGGATGGTGCTGGAAAACTTTCTCTTCCACTTGAGCCATGTACATATTTGCGAATAGGACCCCAAGGGGGGACCCCATTGCCACGCCATCAACTTGTTTGAAAAGTTCCCCTCGGTGGGAGAGGAAAGGGGCTTCTTTCGTACAAGTCTCCAACATAGCTTTCAGCACATATTCTTGGATGTCGAGAGCAGGGAGGTCACTTCGGTAGACTCGGTCCAGAATGTAGCTGATGGTCTCGTCTACGTTAACGTGGGTAAATAACGACTCAGCATCGAGAGAAGCAATGTCTTGGCAGGGGGGCGCTGTTCGTAATAGATCGATGAACTCTGCAGCAGAGGAGACAGAACGGCCTGTAGGAACGTAAGGAGATAAGAGATTATTAAGGGTTTTAGCAACAGGATAGGTAGGAGTTGATAACTGTGCTATGATGGGCCTAAGGGGATTCCCAGGTTTATGGGTTTTTACTGTCCCATAACACATCCAAGAATATGTGCTGAAAGCTATGTTGGAGACTTGTACGAAAGAAGCCCCTTTCCTCTCCCACCGAGGGGAACTTTTCAAACAAGTTGATGGCGTGGCAATGGGGTCCCCCCTTGGGGTCCTATTCGCAAATATGTACATGGCTCAAGTGGAAGAGAAAGTTTTCCAGCACCATCCTCCCCCTGGACTCTATACCCGTTATATCGATGACATCTTCATCACCACCACCAACGACAAAGATGCCGACAGCTTGATGATGGCCCTTCAGAACAACTCTTGCCTTACCTTCACCTGTGAACGCAGTATTCATCGGCGTCTCCCCTTCCTTGATTTGGACATCACCAAAGATGAGGATGGCTTCAGGACGAAGGTCTACACTAAAGCTACTAACGTAGGAAGGTGTCTCAATGCCCGCGGCGAATGCCCGGCAGCCTACAAGCGGTCTGTAGCCGCTGCATATATCAACAGGGCCTTAACGCATTGCAGTAGCTGGACAGATACCCACCGGGAATTTGACCGCATCCGACAGCTTCTAACCAATAACGGATATCCAGACCACATGATTGAAGGACTCATCAAGAAGAAGCTTGAACAATACACAGCTCCTAACCAGGCTCCAGACTCCCCAGACAACAAGATCATCATATATCATCGAAACAATTATCACGACAATTATAAAGAAGAGTGTGATGCCATTAAAGGCATCATAAAAAGAGGAGTCACTCCCACCGATTCAACCACTACCATTGCCTTTAGAATTTACTGTAAACCAAACCTCACTAGAGCTTTGGTTATGAAAAACAACACTGCTCCTAAGACCCCTTTCGAGGCCTCTACCAACGTAATCTATGAATTCACGTGTCAGGAGAGTCGCTGTGACGGCTCCAACACCTACATTGGTAGAACCTCCACTACCTTAAGAAGACGCCTCCTATACCACCGTAACCAAGGTTCCATCTTTCAGCATTACATTGATCATCACGACAAAAAACCACCACTTCAGAAACTAATTGACTCTACGACCATTCTTCACAGAGAGTCCAACCACAGGCGTATGCAAATTGCAGAAGCCGTAGCCATCACTTCCCGTCACCCTACCATTAATGTACAACTTGCTTCTGATTTTATTCTCCCTTCAGCTCGCCCTCTGAAACCGCTCCCTCTTCAACCTACACAAGACCTTCCATCAAGCCGCCAAGATCTCCAGCCAAAAACCAGAGCCTCCTCCACATCACGAGAGAATCACCGCAGCCAATCGGAAGCTAGCATTCTGCCCGGGGTAAGCACAAGATCACGGGAGAACCCCCGCAGCCAATCACAAGCTAGCATTCTGCCCGAGCCTAGCCGCTTGAGCCGCGTAGCAGACAGAGGTCACCCCCGCCGCCCGAGATCAGGCGAAACGTCCTATGAGCCAATCAGAGCCCGGCATTCCACCCGCTCTGGGTCGACTGAACCATTCGACCGAGTATAAAAAGCCTC
>NC_134812.1:45721895-45726895 GCF_046742065.1 Oratosquilla oratoria
ACATTCTAACTGACACCTCCAAGTTCACAAAAATCACTCGTAATCCCACGGAACAGATCAAAAAGAAAATCAACAATGTAATAGATACCAACAACGCCTCATCGTCCAGCCCACACTTTAGCAAATTAACAGGGGACTACTCCCCTGGCCATGCTTTCGGAAACGTAAAAACACACAAGCCCAACAACCCCATTCGTCCTATTATCTCCCAAATTCCCACAGCGACTTATTCAGTAACCAAAAGACTGAACGAAATTCTCACCCCATACGTACCCACGGATTACGATGAGGCGTTGATGGTATCTATTACATTGTTGATTTTCTTTTTGATCTGTTCCGTGGGATTACGAGTGATTTTTGTGAACTTGGAGGTGTCTCCAAACAAGAATACCTCACAAAAATGGACAACATTCTAACTGACACCTCCAAGTTCACAAAAATCACTCGTAATCCCACGAACAGATCAAAAAGAAAATCAACAATGTAATAGATACCATCAACGCCTCATCGTCCAGCCCACACTTTAGCAAATTAACAGGGGACTACTCCCCTGGCCACGCTTTTGGAAACGTAAAAACACACAAGCCCAACAACCCCATTCGTCCTATTATCTCCCAAATTCCCACAGCGACTTATTCAGTAACCAAAAGACTGAACGAAATTCTCACCCCATACGTACCCACGGATTACGCTCTGACATCAGCCCAAGAATTCCTAGAAATCCTAGCAAATGCCCCTCCCGCAGAAAATCACATTATAGCATCGCTGGACGTGGAAAGTTTATTCACAAACATCGACGTCGACAGAACAATACATTTCATCCTAGATAGAGTCTATCGATGCGACAACACACCGACACTGAACATTCCAGAAGCTTCCTTACGCACCCTTTTAGAGATCTGTACTAAAGAAGCCCCCTTCACATGTCCACGCGGTAATATGTACAAACAAATAGATGGAGTCGCCATGGGAAGCCCCTTAGGAGTCCTTTTCGCAAATTTTTTCATGGGAACCATAGAGAAGCTCACACTCGCCACCAACCGACCATCCATTTATTGCCGCTATATAGATGACATTTTCGTTAGAGTCAAAGATATTCAAGAACTCCAAAGACTCAGAGAACAACTTATAGAAACTTCCGGCCTTAATTTTACGTTCGAAGAATCGAACAACGGACGCTTGCCCTTCCTCGATGTCTTAGTAACCAGTCACAACAACAAGTACACCACATCAGTATACGTAAAACCTAGCAACAAAAACCTATGTCTTAATGGTAAAAGTGAATGCCCTCAACGATATCTAAACTCCACTATCAACGCATACATACGACGCGCCATATCACACTGCTCTACATGGAAAGATACACACACTGAACTGGAAAGACTTACCCAAGTCCTTATTAACAATGGGTATAGTAACAAGTTAATTAACGAAGCAACAAAACGGGCCATCAACAACTGGTATTCTAACAAACCTACCACACAAAAACAAGAAAACATAAACATATATTACAGAAATTACATGTCATCAGAATATAAGACAGATGAAAAAGTCATTAAGGACATAATTACAAAACACGTCAAGCCCACTGACCCAGAAGACAAAATATCACTGACCATATACTACAAGACCCGAAAAACGTCACAACTTTTACTGAGAAACCGCCCTCCCAAATCGACATCGTCTTTACAAGATAATCACGTCATTTACCAACATAACTGTACCATTGAGAACTGTGGGTCTCAAACATACATTGGAATGACGAGGACTAAACTTACAAGACGTTTGACCTGCCACCTGCAACAGGGATCCATAAAGAATCACTATAACACCAAACATAACACTTCCCTCACCCGTCAAAACTTAGAAGAAGGAACAGTAATAATAGACAGAGAAAGAGACTCCCGCAGATTAGCATTTATTGAAGCAATCTATATAGCAGAATTAAAACCAACCATGAACATACATAGTATAGACCTCCAGATTCTCCCATCCCACAAGCGGACCTGACCTCACCTCTCCCAGTGATTCCTGATGACTACGCAGCAGCCAATCAGGATGATCGCTTCACACGACACCACCCAAAACAATCAGAAATAAAATAGTATATAAACATCACACACACACACACCCAAACAATTAGCCTGAAGATGGTCTACAGAGAAGACCGAAACGTTGCAACCTCATACGGACAGCTACTCAGCAAACTATCAGTCCAACACCGTAAATTAGCAAGAGAAATTGAAGTTCTTAACAAAAAGATAAATAATGCAGAAACAGCAATATCATTTAATCTCGTCTGTCAACAAGAAAATATATATATATATATACATATATATATATACATAAATATACATATATACATATATATATATATATATACATATATATATATATATATATATATGCTATGTGACCAGAAACCTGACAGAATGTGGTTTTGTTTCTTAAGTATGAGATGATTGCCATTGCTCCCGCCGTAGCAAGTAATGTCTCCATGAAGGTCAAAGAGAACCCGGGAGATTTCTCCTGAAGCGGACCGACGAAGAAATGGTTCTCTTTAGACTCGCTGCATTCGCAATGTCCCACGGTAGAGACGGCGACAGTGGAGACGCTGATGAAGGCGGTGACAGCGGAGGCAAAGGTTACTGGGGTGCCACGCATCAATTAACCCTTTCGTACTGAGTGGCCTTTAGCCATATTTGTTGTGGATGGTGCTAGTCGAAATTATTCATCGCTCTTTCAATCTCAGGGGTAACCGAAGACTATTTCGTTTGATCCCTCCCTTTAAGACCACATGGTCAAACCAGTGGCATAGAAACAGGTCTATATTCGCATAAAACAAAGGACAGTCCAACGTTTCTCCAGAGAGAGATCTATGGACAGGCCTGAGAAACGTTGCTGGTTAATTATTGGGAATGTACGATTCCAATTAGTAACAAAGTCGACCGTTATTATTTAGACCTCGTAGAAAACAATTTTGTTTCTTTTGTTGACCGCCTCTCTCAATAATAACCGCAAGAGATGTGATCCACTAAGTCCAACTAACCAAAACAAATGATAGATTAAGCTAAATAAATAAGAATAAAAATAAATCAACTATAAAATAAACCTGACCAGCATATTCCAAAGAAGTGTAAAATATCCTCGAAGAAATTAATTTCCAAACAAAACTACTAATCACGTTACAAACAATTCTGATTGCCAGAATGAACTCTTTTTTTTTTCAAAAACAACAATCCAAAAACTGGAAAAACTATTTCACAAGTCAAAGGAATGAGAAATACGTTCTCCTTGTAATATGTAATGACAATATTAACCTTGTGCTGAATAACAGAAGCTAATATTCTGTTGTAATCATCAAGGCCACAATTGGCCTTTGCTCTTTTGCCACCAAGAGGCTGCCACGGATTCGAATGAAATAGTCTGACGACAGCCAGACCAGAAGGAAAGTTGACATCCAGTACGGAAAGGGATATCAAAGATAAGGCATTGGAGAGGGTTGGAGAATGATAAAAAGACGAATAAAATCCCCTGGAGTCAGCCAAACTAGAATGGAAAACGCTACCTGGTTCGAAAGGGACTAGATAGTAAGGAGCCCCGTTTTGCTCTTTGTGTTCGTATGTATGCGTGGCACGGCTTGGCCTCCTGCCCTGGATCTGACATATAACCAAATATTTTGGGAATCGTGCAGGATTAACAGGCACTTCGTAATTACCTGGAGCTCCAATTGAGGACGGACCTCCCCTGGATGGAACATAGAAGCACTGGTAGCGTATGAGTGTTCTGGTAATAGACTGGAAATGAAGGAGGAGGGGATAGAGGGTAGGGAAGGGGAAGGGAATGGAAGGAGAAATGGATGAGAAAGGAAGGGAAAGGAAGAGAAAGGAAATATGGAAGAAAGGGAAAGGAATATGGGAATGGACGGAAAAGGAAGGTTGGAAAGGGATGGAAAGAAAGAAAGTGAGTAAGGGAGAAGATAAGATGAGGGAAAGGAGAGGGAGTAAGATGGTGAAAGGGGTTGCTGGAAAGAAGAACAAAAGGAGAATGGGAGGGGAAGAAACGGATCAAGGAATGGGAGGGAATAGGAGAGAAAACTGGATAGGGTGGAGAGGGATGAAGAGGGAAGGGGGAAGAAAAATGAGAGAAGAATAGGGAAAGGGAAGAATGAAAGTCGGGGAAATGAAGAGGTGAGGGAAAGGATGAGTAGGGTAAAGTGCGGTGAAAGCTGATAAAGATGAGAGAGATGTGAAGGGAGAGAGAAAAGAGAGAGAGAGAGAGAGAGAGAGAGAGAGAGAGAGAGAGAGAGAGAGAGAGGGTGGGAGGGACGAGTTCCAGAGTTATAGGTGGGAGTGGGTGGCATTAATCAAGCTCGCGAATGGTCTGACTGAAGTGAAATGGTCGCTCCCGAACCATGTGGGACAAAAGTCATTGGGATTTAAGGGCGACGGATCACAGCGTGTTGACTCCTTCGCAACGAGAGGATATCCCCGTCATTTGAATTAGGTGTCTACTGGAATAGAGGTTTAAGCCTCGTAAAACGCAACGAACCTGTCGATCATCAAAATTTGACACGATATCAGTGAACTCTCATGACAAACCTATTAACGAGAGTGAAGTCGATGAGTTCCTCGGCATTCAACTCTTTTTAGCATTTCGATCACTTTAAGCCTCTTGTTACGGATAACGCCAGACGATTGTGTTTGGCTAAGAGAACATCTTCTACATTTCTGTGATCTATCAATTCAATTCTGAGATGTTGTTACATTGTTCGTCAGATGCAGTCACCATAAAGGAAGGCCTGGTTTAGAATCCCCATCTTTGAAGTCCAGAAACTAAGAAACCCAAATCACATGAGCAATGGTTTATTTGTGCTGAATAAAATTGCTTGCATTGCAAAAAAAAAAAAAAAATTAAGTGTCTCAGTAATAATTCAGTCGTTCACAAAAGGTTAAAGTCCAAAAACCACGTGACTGCCTGGCTTGGGAGATTGAGGATTA
>NC_134812.1:45751895-45754395 GCF_046742065.1 Oratosquilla oratoria
AGCTGAATAAGATTGCCTAACCCGACCTAGAATGAAGCCTCTCAAGCTTAAGACGAACATGGATGACCTGATTCTTTCAGCACGATGGCGTCTCCTCAGTCGAATCAAATCGTCTGACATTAACCAGAAAATAATCCGTTAAGAGTTAAAAAGGGTGCCTTCCGGACTGTAAGGAGGCATTTTCCTTTTATTCAGGATATTCTATTCATCTCCGCAGCAGCAAAGGGATTATATTTAGTCTCAATTAAACCCTACCGTAGCCGGCGGCACTTCTTTTACTCTTAATCTATCTCCCACCACGTTTTTTTTTTTTTTTTTTTTTTTTTTTGGTCTCTCTTCAGTAACGGAGGAATTGAAATCATCAAAACTTTCGGAGAGATAAATTGTGATAAACCTTTTCTTCATAACTTAGGAGCCAGGCTCCCAGATCCAAGGGTCCCAGAAACCCCAATTCTCGGATCCCCTAATCCCCAGCTGTTCCTCTGGTCTTCTACTCCCCATCGTGGCCTCTGAACCCCAGATCCTTCTTGGTACTAAATCCTCATCAAATTCCGTGGACTCCGAAGCCCCTCAAAGTTTTCTGAGCTCCAGTACCTCCCAGGGCCCTTTGGACTCTAAATCCTTCTTGGTACTCAATCCTCATCGAGTTCCATTGACTCCAAACTTTGGTTCCTCAAAGTCCTCTGGACCCAGGTCCCCCCCCCCCGACCCATAAGTGCCCCTAAAATGAGTTCCCTGCCCCCCCCCCCCCAACACACACACAAGCCTATGGGGTCACCCGGCCCCCAAATCGTTGCCGGGTCATTTGGCCCTGAAATCTGCGTGGTGGTGGACCCAACGTTTCTCATCCATCACCAGCACCCTGCAACCACGAGCACCACCCCACAACCCCCAAAACTCCCCCATCTCCGGCTTCAGCCCCCCTCGACCCGTGGCTTAGCCCTGCCACCCGTTACTCACTACATTCCCACGGCTTCGTTTCCATTTTCATCCATTATCACCCGTCGCCCCTCCCTGCCACCCTCCCTCCACCGTCCTCTTCAGTTCCCTCACTCACACACGAGCTTACTTTCCTCCTCTGTCTTATTTTTTCCCTTTCTTCCTCCTTCCTTCCTGTATTCACTTCCTCCCCCCTCTCCCTCTTCCTTTTTCCCTTTCCGCCCCTTCCCCTCCCTCCTTTTCTGATTTCTTATTCCTCTTTTTACTCCTTCCTTCTTTCCTCCTCCTCTCATCACTTCTATCTTACCTTCCTAATTCCTTCTTTCCCTCCTGTGTTCTCACTCCTTTTCTCTTGCCTCCTTTCTCTCTGCTTTGATCCCAATGAATAACTTTCTGTCTATGTATATATATATATATATATATATATATATATGTATATATATGTATATGTATATACATATATATGTATATATATATATATATATATATATATACAGTCAAGACTGATTTTTTTGGTACTGACGTGTTGGAACACAGCGGAACACAAAAGATCCATTAGGAGAATAACTCAAAGATACATAAAATACAAGCTATAATGTTTTTGCAACAACCTCATGTTAAAACTATGTTTCACTGATGCATACAAAAGCATTTAGTTGGGGTCCAATTTCAGGGATAAATTGAGCCACAAATAAGCCAACATTTCATCTTCAATTCAGAGTACTACTCTATCGACACAGATATTATAGGTGTTGTCACATGTTTCTAAGACGCTGATTTACCATGTACATTATATATCAGGTAATCATTATTAGTACCCAGCAAGCCAGCAATGTTATAAAATGCCTGTCCTCAAATGAGGACACTGGGACAATATAATAGAAGCATGTGCTACTACAGGTGACAACAGGACAACGATAAAAGAACCTGCGACTCCCTCTGATTATTCATGTTACAACATGCCATGGATGACGGTGCCTGCTACACCCACTAATACGTCATTTGTGCTCGGATCGTTGTAGGCAACACATCTAACTGAATACTGCTTCAAAGGTTGGTGCATTATAATAGTGCAACTATTTAGTTATAGTAGTTATATAATTACTGTATAATAGTAGTGTCAATGTGCGAGGGATCTGTTTCCCCTCACATGGCCAATACAGGCCAACATTTAAGAATAAAAAAAAAAAAAAAACAGAATAAATTGTATTTTTTATGATTTTTCTCTTTTATAAACTTATGTATATTATTCTGTTTCATCACATATGGCGAAGAGACAACGTTCTGCACTCACACTTGAGAGAGCCCTTGAATTATTGTTTGATGAGGATGAAGAGGAAGATACAGCTGAAAGAGCTGATGTGATTATTGTACCACCGGATGTAGATGAACTGACTGACGATGAGGATATAGCTGAAGATGAAATGGGTGAGATATCTGTTCAAGATGTGCCTGGTACCTTAGAAGTTCATGTGGATAGAGTGCCGATAGAAGAACATGCTGAAAATAAAGCTAAAGCCGCTACATCATCCACAAAAAAAACGCAAATTTTGTGACTCTG
>NC_134812.1:45769395-45771895 GCF_046742065.1 Oratosquilla oratoria
CGAGGCGTTGCGTCCTTTGCAGTACCTCTGAGGTGTTACATCCTATGAGTAGATCTGTCCTATTAGGACTTTGTGTCTAGCGTTCCTAATTCTAGAGTGATGGAGATCAAGATATATTTCATGGCCTGCTTTTTCAGTGCTTGTAACTGCATTCAAACTGCCCAAAACAACAAGTCTATCCATGCCGATCTCTAATCGACTATAGAGTCAAATTTGGCGAAGAACATTTTCTCTTCAAGTTGATGCCCCTTGTTAAAAACATAAGCGAGATAAAGCCAAAGTATGTTTTGACCTTATCAGCATTATACGATCATACAGGAATAACACCTCCATTCATTGGCTGTAATAGGCTTGGTGTCTATAGCTTCCCCCTACGATGCGAAAATCACTATTGCTCAACCTTCACTACTGATCGAACTAATGACCATTCATTTCACCTCTATTCTAAGCCTTTTTATCTCACCCGATAAAAAGAGTAGTCAAATGTCCTTCAAGAAGAAAAAAAAAGTTGTAGTAGCTCACATGGAGAGCCTGCCAGTTGTTCTTCCCGGATCTGGCTCTACACGCTTGTGCCTTGTTTGCACCATCCTGGCCACCCGCATAATCGTAGCAGGTTTGGTGGATTTGACAGAAACAGGTTGCAAGTACACCCCCACCAGTAACACTATGTCTAGATGCTATATTACCATTATGCTCAGCCTGTTACATTATTCTTCTTTTTTCACCCAAAGGACATCCCACACTTCTCTCCGACTCCCAGCAGTTATTGTTACCTGTCCCAACTGCCCATGCGCATAACAAGGGCAAAAGTGACGGCTTCGACCACGGCTACGATTCTGTGCTGACCCTTACTCAAGTTAGCTGTAATTGTACCTGAAATATAATCGCGCTCTGATGGTAGTTACTGGGAATATGTTATTGAGATTTTCAATGACATGTGGATCATTAGCTTGAGTATGGTTACTTGAATAGAGCTTCTTATGCAACTAATTTCATCTTTCTTCTGTCCACAATCCTGCCACGACATTTGGTAACTGTACCATCGTTCTCCTTAACTCAATTCTTTCGAGTATTTTCTTGTTTGAGTTCCCATTATTGTCCAATTGAATTTGCTAGTTGCGTCCTATACGTCATTCCCTGCTATGAGGTCCTGAGCTCTCTGAAGCATTGCATCCCACGAGACTGCTCTCACTGAAGCCTCGTGTCGTGTTTACGTACTTTTTGTCTCTGCTTTAAACTATTATGTATAATCTGTTTTCAGATAATTGATCTTCTTCTTCATGATGACACTCTATCAAGAGACTAAAATCGTCTAGTATTACCCAGGATAAGGCCTGCAAAGAACGTCACTTCCGAGTAGTAACCATGTAGTGAGCGTTAAAACAGTTGGTTGTTTTAAGAGAAAAATAGACAACTTTATAGATAGAGGTGACAGGTGCTAAGGGACATAGAACTGCCTAATGTAGGTCTTATGGCCTCTTGTAGCCTCTTCAATTCTTATGTTCTTAAGGGGTTTGAGGGCCTCTTAGGCAGAAGGTACCACGAGAAATGAATGAAATATGAAATTATGCAAGTCTTTTAGGTTCAGAAGTACAGGTGGAGGGCAGGTATGATATATCAGACCTAAATAAATTCTTCCAATCATTGTAACATCAGTGGTTTTGTATTCACTGACGCTAAATGATTTTATTCGAGTGGGAAATGCCAGGAAATATGATCCCACTAGACTTCACTGTGGTGCAAGACGATTTTCTTCACCCGATTGACGGTTCGTCGTAAGAAAGTGTTATCACACTGATGAAGCATCTGTCACCCACACGACACTCGTTTTGGTTTTGTATTGGCGAGCGCACCAAAGAAGGAAACAGACAAGAACTGGTTTACAAACAGAGTGGTTAACGAATAGAATAGACTTAGTAACCATGTAACGGGCGCTGAAATAATCAGTTGTTTTAAGAGAAGATCAGGTAACTTTATGGAAAGGGATGACAAGTGGTAAGGGATATGGATCTGCTTAGTGTAAGCCTTATGGTCTCTTAAAGTCTCTTCCATTCTTATCTTCTTATGTTCAGTTGAGGTCCATGATTAAGTATCCTTTCCGCAAGGACAATGATACTATGGATTTTATACTAGACAAACTGGATGATCTTATTCAATTAAGTGTACATCGGATTTTGCAAAGAGACATTGATTATGGAGGTTGTGACTGTAGAGGCGGTTGTGATTGTGAAGTCAGTGGCAGTAGCTTATGATGGAAGCGGAGGTAGCTGTAACAGTGGTGACGGTCCTTGGGACTGTATGAATTAAATTAGTCCATTAGGATGAGAATTAACTTTCTCTTTTTTAATTCACGCTAATTCCAGACAAACAAAAGTAGATTACCTACGTTCAGTGCCTTCACCACATGGGCACACAAGATTTTCTTTCTTTCATTGCGGTAAGACACATTTTTTCTTTATAGTATAGACAGGCAGCAAGTCATCTAATAGGCAAACTTTGT
>NC_134812.1:45779395-45784395 GCF_046742065.1 Oratosquilla oratoria
TGTATGTATGTATGTATGTATGTATGTATGTATGTATGTATGTATGTATGTATCTGTGTATGTATGTATGTATATATGTCAAACTCAACCTAACCTAACCTAACCGAACCTGACCTAACTTTACCCAATAGAACCATTGTCCTAAATCTCGGCATTTCAGCCCTTTGAAATTTGAAGAAAAAATAATAATGAAAAACGTGGAAGGTTGTGATCCACAGTTTTTGAGGCGATGTAAGTAGCGGAGCAAGTAAAGGCCGTTTAGCTCTATGGATTTACTCTAGTAAATCGCAACCAGTTGTCTTGTCCAGAGCCAGTCAAGATCTGCGCTAGAAAGCAAGGCAACTGACCACGATGGCTGTGACGGTTACCACTACATCTATATTTGTCGTATAGTGTATATTTACAATATGACAGAAGTAGGTATTTACATTGTTGAGTGATACACTCAATATTAAACAAAATATATACAATTATGATAAAAAGAATGATATGGCATATTTTAATAGTACATGGTGAAAAATAAAATATGAGGATGATTTCCTCTGTGGACGTACGCTTCTCAACGGTAGTATCGTTGGTGGAACAGGTGTCCTAAAAGGTCAAGGTGAGGTCGGCCTAATTCCATCGTTAAGTGGGACTCCGTTCGGGTTCAGGTTAGACCTGACGCTCAACAGCCGTTTGGTGCTGTTGTTGCGACGTACGCGACGTCCTAGGTAAGGAAGACATGAATTAGAATCCAAGATTTATTCCTGACTAGTTTCGCCAAAAAAAAAAAAAAAAAAAAAAAAAAAGGCTTCTTCAGAGGAATTATGTCTCTACAATAATAAGAATAAGGAAATAAAACTACAGTCATAAAGGGGGCAATGGCAGGTGCGCGCGGAACGGACGTCGGGAAGGATGGTCATTTCGCCGCCCGCCCGCGTCCAAAGCCCCACAGCTGCCTCACTTCCACCCAGAGGTGTGGCTTCAATGGACTGTCACTCGATCTCCGGGCAGGGCACGAGATCTCTTTTTTCAACTTCCAATCATTTTTTCACTGTTTTTTTTTTCAAATACGATGAACTGACACCCAGCACCAGCCCCCCTTCCTCCTCCTCTTCCTCCTCCTCCTCCTCCTTCTACCCCACCTACTCGTACTCCTCCCACTCCTCCTACTCCTACTGCTCCAATTTTTACTCCTACTCCTACTACTACTCCTACTACTAATCCTACTACTACTTCTCCAACTCGTACTCCCAGCTCTACTCCTGCTCTTACTCCTCCTCCCACTCCTACTCCTGTACCAACTCCTGCTCTTTTTTTTTTTTTTTTTTTTTTATGACTTCCATTCTCGTGGAACTGTGTGGTGAAAGCAGTCAGGATCTGTCTCCCACGGACACAATTCATTGGCCCCTCTCTCGCCAATGACTGTGGTCGACTACCCTTTTATATTTTGTATTATTTCACTTTAATGAAGCTTAATACAGAAGTTTATTTTATCCTACTTTCTACTACAATATGCTCCTACTACTGCAACTTCTACCCCTAATCTCACTCCTACTTCTATTCCTGTTCAGACTCCTCCTACTCCTACCCCTACTCCTACTACTACTCCTGCTACTTCTCCTACTCCAACTTCTACTCTTCCTCCTACTGCTACACCAACTCCTAATCATAATCATAATCCTACCCCTTCCCCTACTACTACTACTACTCCAACTTCTACTCTTACTCCTTTTCTACACTTACTCCTGCCCTTACTCCTCCACCTACTCCTGTTTCTACTCCTGCTTGTACTCCTACTCCTACTCCCAGTCCTTCTCCCAGGCTTGCTCGTACTCCTCCTCCTCCTCCCCTCCTTCTCCTCCGCTGATCCTCCTCCTACTCCTATTCCTACTTCTGCTCCTACTGCCACTCCTACTCCTACTCATACTCTTTATTCTATTCCTCCTACCCCTAATCCTACTCTTGCTCCTACTTCTGCTTCTGCTCCTACTTCCGTTACTACTCCTACTCCTATCAGATAATATGGAAACAACCCAAAAGTTGTTGAGTACATACAACAGTCCAAAGTAAGTATTGATCAATATTAGAACCCTGAATAAATATGATATGATATGATATGATATGATGTAATATAATATAATATGATCTAATATAATATAATATAATATAATATAATATAATATAATATGATATACATACATACATACATATACCAAGGCTTTTTCCCCCTTTCAAGGGAGGTAGCCAAAAAGGGAAAGGCATAAATAATATAATATAATATAATATAATATAATATAATATAATATAATATAATATAACATAATATAATATAATATAATATAATATAATATAATACAATATAATATAATATAGTAAAATGTAATATAATGTGATATAATATAATATGATGTAATATGATATAATATAATATAATATAATATAATATAATATAATGTAATATAATATGGTATAATATATAATATATTATATTATATAATATAATATAATTATAATATATTATAATGTATCATAATATAATACAACATAATATAATATAATATAATATAATATAATATAATATAATATAATGTAATATAATATAATATAATATAATACAGTATAATGTAATATAATAAAATATAATATGATATATTATGATATAATGTAGTATAATATAATATAATATGATATAATCTAATATAATATTAATATATGATATGATATAATATAATATAATATGATATAATACAATATAATATGATATAATATAATTTAATATTGTATAATATAATATAATGATACAATATTATAGTATAATATAATATAATATAGTATGTGTTGGCACGGTGTGTGTATATATATATATATATATATATATATATATATATATATATATATATATATATATATATATATATATATATATATTGTATTATTTCATTATTTAATTGTAACCATATCTACATTATGTATTAAAAAATGTATTTTGTAGTTATGTAAGATATCGCAGATATAATATAATATAATATAATATAATATGATATAATATAACATAGTATAATATAATATAATATAATATAATATAACATAATATAATATAATACAATATAATATATGATATAATATAATATAATATAGTATATGATATAATATTAGTATAATATATGATATGATATAATAGTAATATAATATGAAGTAACACAATATAAGATAGTATGATATATGATATGATATAATAGAGTATGATGTAGTATATGATATAATGTGAAGTGATATGATATATGATATGATATATGATATGATATGATATGATATGATATGATATGATATGATATGATATATGATGATATGATATATGACATGATATGATATGATATATGATATGTGATATGATATGATATTATATGATATGATATGATATGATATGATATGATATGATATGATTTGATATGATATATGATATGATATGATATGATATGATATGATATGATATGACATGATATGATATGATATGATATATGATATGATATGATATATGCGACACTGGTCCCCTGCATACCTGATATAGTCCCGGGCATATGTAGGGGCCTGCGGATCGTTGCTGGCCCCGCGAAGCCGCAGGTTGTCAGTCGGAGAGACCCTTCTGTAGCCGATGGCACTTTTCATTCCATTTAGGTTGTCGTCTGATGATTTCATTCACCTCCACGTCACCCCCTCGCTATCAGAGAGGATAATAGTTATCAATAAGAAGAGCGGGTAATGGATGGAATGGGTAGGCTGCGTTAAGTTGTGGGTATGGGAAGTGTGGTCACAATGGATGCGTGAAAGGTGCGGGGTGTGGGGAGGGGGGAGAAGAGAGAAAAGGGTGAGTGAGAAGTGGGTGAGGGAAGTATCGCCTGACAAAGCGGGAACGGGTTGGACCGGGAAGAGTGGAAAGGAGCAAGGAAAGAGAATAAGTGAAAGATGGAAGGCGGAAATCGGAATGGAAGGAAAGAAAACGAGGAACATATGGGGGAGTAAGGTAGGGAAGGAAGAGAAGGAGGGAAGAAAGAAGCGAAGGATGGAGAGAGGAAAGGATGTGGGGGGGAAAGGGGAGAAGACATGAGAAGGGAGAGGGAGGGGACACCTAAAGGCACAAGAAGAGATAGATGTGGCAGAGGAAAGGGAGGAAAGAAGAAAGAGGGGAAGAAAGAAAAGGGAAACGAGGGAGGGAAAGAAAGATGGCGAGAAACAAGAAGGGAGGGAAGGAGGAGGAGGAGGAGGAGGGGGAGTAGGGATGGTGGGGAGCAGGAAACGATGGAGCGAGGAGGTGAAGGAAGAGGGAAAGAAGGAGGGTTGTGAAGACTGGAAGGTACCGGATCTGATGGGAGGAAGGGAGAAGAAAAGTAATTTGAAGACGAAGGACGGAGGGAAGGAGGAAGGGAGGAAGGGAGAATAAGAGAAGGGTAATAAGAGGGAAGGGTAAAGAAGGGAGGCCAGAAGGGAGAGGAGGAAAGAGGAGGGGTTGTAGGGTGGAAAGGCACCGGCGAGAATGTTGCCGTTTGGAGGAAAAATCGTTGCATGAAAAGTTCGCGTTATTGAAAGTTTGTGGCGTGGAAAAGGAGGCGCGAAGAGGAGGGGGGAGGAGAAGGAGGAGAAGAATGAAGAGGAGGAGGAGGAGGCGGAGGAGGAGGCGGAGGAGGAGGAGGAGGAGGGGAAGGAAGAAGGAAAGAAGAAAGACAAGGAGAATGAAGGAGAAGGGGAAGAAGGTGAAAAGTAGGACAAAAGACTAAAGGAATAGAAAACGAGAGGGAAAAGTAGAAGAATAAAATGAAAGAAGAGTAGAAGGAGGAGGGGAAAGAGTAAGGGAAGAAGAAAGACAAGGAGAATGAAGGGGAAGTGGAAGAAGATGAAAAGTAGGACAAAAGACTAAAGGAATAGAAAACGAGAGGGAAAAGTAGAAGAATAAAAAGGAAGAAGAGTAGAAGGAGGGGTAGGAAGAAGAGGGAGAAAATAAGGACAGGGCGAATGTGCAG
>NC_134812.1:45786895-45801895 GCF_046742065.1 Oratosquilla oratoria
TATCTACTCATGACGTCATTGGAAGGCGTGGCCTCAACGATGACGTAGGTTAGTCTTCTTCACTCCCAGTATTGAATCCATCGGCAGAGGGAGAAGGGGCTCAGCTCGTGGGTGGCAAGAGGAAGAGGGGCAAGGAGGGAGGGAGGGAGACAAGGACATGGCAATGGGTTTTGTCAAAGTTTGTTGGATCTATTTTATTTTATTTGTTTATTTTAGTAGTCCTGTATTATTGGAAGAAATTCAAATTATTTTGTAATCATCAGTCAGTCACAGAATACGAAAGGGATTTGTTTCTCGAAACGTCTATTGAATGTGAAATGGCCAAACATGTATGAATGAACCATTTACATTTAAGTTCTATGAGATCTTTTAATTCCTAAATGTTTTATTCTCATATAATGCCTCTCCCTTTTTACACTTCTGACACCTAGCAGATTTAGGCACTGGTGCATAGCAACGCCAGTAGCCCTTCCCTTCAAACCCCAAGGATGGGGAGGGGAGGTGGGGGAATGGGGACTGAGAGAAAGAGAGAGAGAGAGAGAGAGAGAGAGAGAGAGAGAGAGAGAGAGAGAGAGAGAGAGAGAGAGAGCGACACTGGAAGATCAGGCCGGAAGTTTCTCTCCACATAGTCATGTAAAGGGCAGTTTCTACTTATGCCAAGACAGCTTTGCTACATTCTGTTTCCCCATATCTTACCGTCCTCTTTACAAAGGATTACAAAGGAGGAGCATGCCCACAGGAGACCTTTTGATCCATAACTAGGTCTTCTTGACCTTCATCAACCATTGCAACCTTTTTTCCGTCGCAAGATGGTTTTCACTGACTCAGTGGGATGTTCTACTCTTTATCCATGAACCTCATCAGCTCACCATCTCACCATCCCACTCCCATGAAGTGGGAAGTGAGAAACCCCTGGTAGGGCAAGCCCTGTCAGTTGCGGTAAGCCGCTGGATGTTTTAGGCCGATGTTTGGGTCGCCTCCCCGCTTGGCCAGGGCTGTCGGGAACCAACGCAAGAAGCAAATGGAGTTTTAATCCAAGGTTCAATGAAATAATCGGACGCACTAGCCGGAATAAAATATGTAAAGAGAGTCACCAAAGGAAAGATGATTTTTAGATGGCCTTAACCTGAACAAAATCGTCTGACATTTGACATTAGAAAAAATAAATAAAGTTCTTAGAAAGGAGCCTAAAGTAAACCATGTTGATCCCATCATAAGGCACTGCGAGCCTTTCATTCGCTAACCAGCTACCATCATGTTCACTTTAGTATAAGAACTCCTCCTTAGCTGAATAAAATCCTCTGACGCAGGCCAAAACAAAATATATAACGCATGCCATCATATCAGAATAAAATCGCTTTGTGATGCCCTCCCCCTCCAAAAAAAAAAAAAATCCATAGAGTTATGCCCCCCGACACCCCCACCCCGCACCTATACATTTTATTCTTGCCGGAGCACAAAACTGGAGTCTCGATCAATTGAGGTAGCATCTCTTTGTCCCGAACTATCATCTTAGGCAAGTCTTCTTACTACGGGAAGGGTTCCTCTTAGCAGAATGAAATCGTCTAACTGCTACAGCAAGAACCAGAATGGAGAAATGCAGCAAAAGGATTACTCGTTACAATGTGAAGGGGTTTCCCCAGCTAAATAACATCACCTGGTGACGGCAAGAATAGATATTAAAGTCGTAAAACAGTGAAAAAACAGCCAATTTTTATATAAAATATACTTACCTTTCTTAGAACATCTGTAGACAGATCTAACAGGGTGAAATATTTAGAGGTGTTTGATATTCTGTTAACATGTTATCATTTCCTTCATCAAACAAAAACTCTTCTCTATGTCATTGGCATTTCCCGGCAAGTCTATCAAAGGAAACACTATGTGAGGACGTAGCCTTTATTGTTACAGTTTTATCAAGTGATGACTTGATAAAACTGTAACAAGTGGAACGTCGTACTAATAAAGGCTCAGTCCTCACATAGCGTTTCCTTTGAATACTCCGTCTCTAACCTGAATGGAATTTCTAAGGGCTTTCACGACTCACGACTCTCTATCCACCCAAATTAGTCTCCCTCTCAGTTGAATGAATTCGTACGATGATGGACACAATAAAACCCTTAAAAGTGACAATGCACTTTACGGGTTAATCAAGATTATCTTTTAGGTCCATAGTCCCTTGCTAAGCGTTATAATACCACTCATGTTTTGCCCCGCTAATGTTGCGGTGAAGCAAAGTGTTGGTCCATTTGCAATCATATTCAGGTCAGGCAATGTTGAAAGAAATTATATCTGCGAGGCGAAAGAAGTTATAAATAGAATTTGCAAGTTGCTTGCAATGGTTTGATAGCAGACCTTTAGGTCCACATTGAGGTCGTATGCAAATTAAAGGAATTAATGAATAAATCAATAAGCAGATTCGCCTATGAGTAAATAAATAGATACATGAGATCCTGGGGATTCCGTCGTCTTGGCTACGCCGGGGGCTCGGCCATCGACCCTAACTGTCCGCGGTCGCTAATGCCTTTGGCGTCCTGTGACCCCGGTTATTTTCACAACCTTATATGGAAAAATAAAATACAGAATGTATATTCGTTGTATCTTATCAACATTTTACTCTCCTGCAGTATTTATTTGTGGTCAATGGTCTCTTTTCTGGTGTAAACCTTGTTTATCTTGCCGTCTTGTATAAAGAATCCTCCATTCTGTGTACATTGACTTAAATATCGACAGCGCCATTTAAAATATCTTCATAATCTTCTTGTTGCAACACTTTTCCAATTTTCTTCTTTTGTTGGTGTGCTTGGCGATCGCTTCCTCATGGCTGTAACCGAAAAACACCTTTCAAAACTACACCCTTAGAATATTAACAAGTGCTTCATGTTTCAAATATTGGAGATTTCATAAGTTCATGCACTCCAGCTTTACTGGGGATTTGCCTGCGCATTAGGGGTCCTTCAATCGCGCGAAAAGTCCTCCACACTTCGTTTAGACTCTTTGCTACCCTCAAAAACATCTCTGATATACTAAAAAAAAAAAAAAGTCGAACCCTCTGAAAGAACAGGCGGATAACCAGAAGACTTCGACAGACTTCGATAGACTTCGACAGACTCCAACCGACTCCGACAGATTCCGACAAACTCCAATGGATCTTGATAGCCTCCTCAATAGCCGGCCCACTTCTTGTAGACTTTATATGTTCTCTTATTAAGAGAGAGAGAGAGAGAGAGAGAGAGAGAGAGAGAGAAGAGAGGAACCATTAACACGTTCTTATCATACCTCCCCATCGAGCGTTTGACCAAGATGTCACAAGGAGGAGTAAAAGGAAAACCAGTAAAAATTAAAAGTTTTACTTTCAATATTACTTAGAAAAAGACAAGCAAACATACCGTTGAAGAAATTAATTAATAAATAGATAAAGGAATCGATTAATAAGCTATATATATGAATAGAAACAGATAATGAAATGAATAAGTTCATATATCAATAAACAAAGAAGAAACTAGTTAAATGTATACAAATAGATAAAGAAAAGATAAAGTAAATGGACGAACAAGGTAGTATTCAAACAATTGAAGAAATAAATGGATAATAGAAAAGTAAATACAAGATAAGAATAAAATCAAATGAAAAATTAATAAATGAATAGATAAACAAATATCTCAGATAAAAAAATTATTAAATGCACAAATGAATAAGTATATCGATATATTAATTATGTAACGTAAATGAGTAAAAAAAACTTTCAAGACGAGATCATCCTTGAACCATGACTACTTAATGCAAACGAAGACTTAGATGATTGGTAGTTCCCCACCCAACGTCCTTTCAACGTGAGCACACGTGGAATGACCCTCACCTGATGACCTCAAAGACCTTATATACTGTAGACGAAGCAACAAGTTTCAAGATTAGTTATCCTAAGACGTATCCAGACCATAAAAACTTCTCTAGATCAAAAACACACTTTCCTAAGGTAATTGTCCCCGGAAAGCATTACACAGCTAAAGTGTTTCTGTAGGTCAAGTGTCCCGGCAAACGTCAGGAAGCTCTCCTTCACTCCTACGATGCACCAAACGACAGGTGGAGGGTCAGAAGACAAAATAACGAGATCTTGAAGAAACTGATGGGGCTGGAAATTTCCGTTTCTTCCGTTTTCGTACGACACGATTTTTTGAAGATGAGTCCAAATGATCTTTTGGGTCTGTTGGTCCACTGATTTTGGTCTCCAGTGAATCAGAAAGTTATCCCAAGTTCTCTTCGCCTTGTGTTTCCTCCTTGTCTTTCCCCAATTGGATAATCGTATGAATTCTTTTCCTTTCGTTCTTTCTTTCTTTCTTCCTTCTTTTTTTCACTCTCATTTTCTTTTACTCTTTCTTTATTCCTTTCTTTTATTCTTTGTTTCTTTCTTCGTTCAATCGTTTGTTTTTTCATTAATTAATTTGTTTATTTATCACGTATATACTTATCTATTTACTTTCTTACTCACCCACTTACCCACTCACTCACTTATTTACGAGTCCTCACTTACACACTTACTTAGGTAGTTATGTAGATAGTTGATTACTTTGCTTGTTTGGTTAATGCTTATTGATTGTTTATTGTTTGCTTAATGTTTAATTTTTGGTCGCTCTTTTTTTTCTTTCTTCTTCTTCTTCTTCTTCTTCTTCTTCTTCTTCTTCTTCTTCTTCTTCTTCTTCTTCTTCTTCTTCTTCTTCTTCTTCTTCTTCTTCTTCCTCTTCTTCTTCTTCCTCTTCTTCTTTTCTTCTTCCTTCTTCCTCTTCTTCTTTCTTCCCGTTCTTCTTCGCGTTCTTCTTCTTCTTCTTCTTCTTCTTCTTCTTCTTCTTCTTCTTCTTCTTCTTCTTCTTCTTCTTCTTCTTCTTCTTCTTCTTCTTCTTCTTCTTCTTCTTCTTCTTCTTCTTCTTCTTCTTCTTCTTCTTCTTCTTCTTCTTCTTCTTCTTCTTCTTCGCGTTCTTCTTCTTCTTCTTCTTCTTCTTCTTCTTCTTCTTCTTCTTCTTCTTCTTCTTCTTCTTCTTCTTCTTCTTCTTCTTCTTCTTCTTCTTCGCGTTCTTCTTCTTCTTCTTCTTCTTCTTCTTCTTCTTCGCGTTCTTCTTCTTCTTCTTCTTCGCGTTCTTCTTCTTCTTCTTCTTCGCGTTCTTCTTCTTCGCGTTCTTCTTCTTCTTCTTCTTCTTCTTCTTCTTCTTCTTCGCGTTCTTCTTCTTCGCGTTCTTCTTCTTCTTCTTCGCGTTCTTCTTCGCGTTCTTCTTCTTCGCGTTCTTCTTCGCGTTCTTCTTCTTCTTCTTCGCGTTCTTCTTCTTCGCGTTCTTCTTCTTCGCGTTCTTCTTCTTCTTCTTCTTCTTTCTCTTCTTCTTCTTCTTCTTCTTCTTCTTCTTCTTCTTCTTCTTCTTCTTCTTCTTCTTCTTCTTCTTCTTCTTCTTCTTCTTCTTCTTCTTCTTCTTCGCGTTCTTCTTCTTCTTCTTCTTCGCGTTCTTCTTCTTCTTCTTCTTCGCGTTCTTCTTCTTCTTCTTCTTCTTCTTCTTCGCGTTCTTCTTCTTTCTTCTTCTTCTTCTTCTTCTTCTTCTTCTTCTTCTTCTTTTTCTTCTCCTTCTTTTGACCCACGGCAGGGGCAGCCTACACAAATGAAGGCAAGGCGGAAACCATATCAGGATGACATAAAATAGTCAAAACATTTGTTTTCAAAATTGTCTATTGTATTGCAAACCACTTATTATAAAAGTGCCGAACAACTTTGCTGGACGTCTTCTTTGCATTCCAGCTTGGTAGTAAAAGCTTACACGAAGAATAGTTTATTCACACATTAAGGTCAGTCATTTATATTCATTGTGGCTGGCGGACACTCCAACTGGGAAGTAATTAAAGTTTCTTGACTTGGAATAGGTTGCGTGCATGAACAACCACAACACCCTTAAAGATAAGCCGCAGAATACCATTTCCGGTTACGTGAACATAACCACGCCTAATCTAATTAGACTTGGTACCGTTCTCATCCAAGGAAGACTATGGGTACGAATGAAATAGCTCTGCGGCAGTTTAGAGTAAAAAGAGATACAACACAGCCTATGATAGTATTTAGTCTCATTCGCCCTCGGTTTTTCACAGCCTGGGACAATTTCAATCGTTTGGAATTGAGTGTTCCATAACGCTATTGTTGTCATGTCGGACGGTAATCCTCATTCGAGACATCCTCGGCCCCTTCTGCGGTGGCAAATGTCCCCAAGCCTCAGTGTAATCAAATCATTTAGCGTCATTAGCCAGGACAAAACAATCAAAATTTTTGTTATCTCGAATGGGTTAACACTGCGGACAAAGTTATAGAAATTGTGACTAAATGTCTTCGCAGATATATAATCGTTGAGGAATGATTTGTTCAACTGAATGAAATAGCCTGGCGGCTTCTATGTAGAATAAATAGAACGAGATGAACCATTGCCTTACGGAGTGAGGTGGATTCCCTCAGATGAATAGAATCGCTTAAGTGTAGCTAGAATGAAGGTTAAAGGGCAGAAGCCAGTGATGGGGGCTAATCAGGCTTATGCCAACCCACCTCCCATTCAATCCTCTCCACTTGGTCTGATGACCATAGATGGGAATTCTCCCTATTTGCATAAAGCTCATTCTATATTCATGCAAATTCTCTATAATAATGTGTAGAGTAAACTCGTTAAACCTGATTTGACCCCCAGACCATCCTCCCCTTTCCCTCCCTTCCTCCCTCCTTCCCTCCCTCCCTCCCTCCCTCCCTACTTATCTCCCTCTCTCCCTTCCTCCCTCTCTCCTTCCCTCCCTTTGTAATTTCTCTGAAGGAAATTTTCAGTTTGAAACGTTAAGAAAACAAAAACTCACCACTGTGATTTCTCCTACCTAGCACAAGAAGATACAGGTCTGTAAGACAACAGTATTAAGTTGTCTGTCTTAGGTAAAAGATGATTTATGACATATATGTAGACTGCATTTCGACAGTTACACAACGGAAAAAGTTATGGGTGACTCCCTTATTTTCTAGATATTTTTGCAGTGACACAGCTTATTTTATACAAATATAATATATATATATATATATATATATATATATATATATGTATATATGTATATATATGTATATATATATATATATGTATATATATGTATATATAATTATATATATATACATATATGTATGTATATGTATATATTTATATACATATATATATAACATATATATATATATATATATATATATATATATACATATATATATATATATATTTCTAGAACAGCTAATAGATATTAAAATGCATCCTACGAAAATTGTAGGAGTGATACTCCCTTGCTCAACTATTCATCCAACCTGTCCCATCCCAAGACCCCTGTCTCCTTCCAGTCCACACTTTCACCTTCTTTTCCGCCTCTCCCAGCCCATCCATATTTCATATTTTCCCTTATCCTTATTCTCATCTTTACCTCTCTTTCCATTCCCAAATCTTGCCCCCGTCCATTCATGCCTCCTTTCCCGACCTTTTCTTTATCTTTCTACTGCATCCACTTTCTAACCTTTTCTACTTCATCGTTTTCCACAATTACATTTATCCACCTCATTTGTTTTCTATTCTCCCATTGCATCTATTTTCTAAAATATCCTATTTCATTCTCTATACTCTCCTATTCTAACCTCCTATCAACTTTCCCACACCTACCAACACTTATCTACCTTTCATCCTTTCACCCTATTGCATCTCATCCATTTTTCACCCTTCTACTGCATCTGCTTTCTAACTTATACCATTCCATCTTCTCACCCTAATCCAGACCCCTGTTTCATTCTCTTACATGTCTTCACCGTCCTCTATATACATTTCCTAACCTTTACTATTCCGTCCTTTGACCTCATCACACCTTCCATCTCGTCCCTTCCCCACAATAAAATACAGCTTCCATTTCAGGACCGCAACTAATCCTAACATTTTTACTTCCTCACTCGCCTTCACGTCCTCCCTTCCTACTTTTCTGAAAAATTTCCCTTCCTCCTGTCTTCTTTCCTTTCTTCCTAAATTCTTTCCTCGTTTCCTGGAAAACTTCGTCCTCTCTCCCTCCCTTCCTCTCTTCTTTCCTATTTTTTCTTCTCTTCTTTCCTTCCTTCTGGAAACTTTCTCATTTTTCTACTTCCGATCCTCCCTTCCTTCCTACTTCCCCTTTCTCATTTCCACCCTCCCTCCTTCCCTCCCTCCCTCCCTCCCTCTCTACTTATCTCCCTCCCTCCCTTGCCTTCCCTCTCTCCTTCACTCCCTTTGTAATTTCTCTGAAGGAAATTTTATTCAGTTTGAAACGTTAAGAAACAAAAACTCACCACTGTGATTTTCTCCTACCTAGCACAAGAAGATACAGGTCTGTATGACAACAGTATTAAGTTGGTCTGTCTTAGGTAAAAAGATGATTTATGACATATATGTAGACTGCATTTCGACAGTTACACAAACGGAAAAAAGTTATGGGGGACTCCTTATTTTCTAGATATTTTTGCAGTGACCACAGCTTATTTTATACAAATATAATATATATTATATAATTTATATATATATATATATATATATATAGTGTATATATGTTTATATATGTATATATATATATATTGTATATATATGTATTATATATATATATATATGTATGTATATATATATATATTATATACATATATATATACATATATATATATATATATATATATATATACATATATATATATATATTTCTAGAACAGCTAATAGATATTAAAATGCATCCTACGAAAATTGTAGGAGTGATACTCCCTTGCTCAACTATTCATCCAACCTGTCCCATCCCAAGACCCCTGTCTCCTTCCAGTCCACACTTTCACCTTCTTTTCCGCCTCTCCCAGCCCATCCATATTTCATATTTTCCCTTATCCTTATTCTCATCTTTACCTCTCTTTCCATTCCCAAATCTTGCCCCCGTCCATTCATGCCTCCTTTCCCGACCTTTTCTTTATCTTTCTACTGCATCCACTTTCTAACCTTTTCTACTTCATCGTTTTCCACAATTACATTTATCCACCTCATTTGTTTTCTATTCTCCCATTGCATCTATTTTCTAAAATATCCTATTTCATTCTCTATCCCGATATTCCATAGTTACGAGTACATCCTCTTCCACTACACTCTCCTATTCTAACCTCCTATCAACTTTCCCACACCTACCAACACTTATCTACCTTTCATCCTTTCACCCTATTGCATCTCATCCATTTTTCACCCTTCTACTGCATCTGCTTTCTAACTTATACCATTCCATCTTCTCACCCTAATCCAGACCCCTGTTTCATTCTCTTACATGTCTTCACCGTCCTCTATATACATTTCCTAACCTTTACTATTCCATCCTTTGACCTCATCACACCTTCCATCTCGTCCCTTCCCCACAATAAAATACAGCTTCCATTTCAGGACCGCAACTAATCCTAACATTTTTACTTCCTCACTCGCCTTCACGTCCTCCCTTCCTACTTTTCTGAAAAATTTCCCTTCCTCCTGTCTTCTTTCCTTTCTTCCTAAATTCTTTCCTCGTTTCCTGGAAAACTTCGTCCTCTCTCCCTCCCTTCCTCTCTTCTTTCCTATTTTTTCTTCTCTTCTTTCCTTCCTTCTGGAAACTTTCCTCATTTCTACTTCCGATCCTCCCTTCCTTCCTACTTCCCCTTCTCATTTCCACCCTTCTCTTCTCCCTGTCTCCCATCTTATCTTCTTTTCTTTTTCTCAATATAATATAAAGAAGAATTTGATCACTTTCCTCTTTATTAACCCTTCGTTTGTATTATCCTTCCTAAATCTTTCTCTAACCTTCTCGAATTTCTCCCTTACCACCTCTATAATTTCCTATACATTTTCTGCCCAATTTTATCTCCAAGGACAGAAACTCTGATATTATCAACCATAAACAACACTTCCTCCCTTTCCATTTCGTCCTTTCCCACTCCACCTCCTGCCCTCTTACTCCAACTCCATTTCTACCTCCCCCCTCCCACTCCATCCCTCCGATTCCCCCACCCATTTTTTTTTTTTTTTTTTGGGGGGGGGATGGATTTCCTCCATCGTACCTGTAATGAGTAGCCCTCAGGGACAGGACTAATTTGAAGGACCTTAATTCCTCCTTTGACCCAAGTTTCCTGACATTTTGGCCTTTGGCACTCCCCGTTCCTCGAAGGTCGTCCTCTGGATCCTCTGAAAATAACCTAACGGCCCAAACGACCGCGTCAAAGGACTCCAGAGAGACCCTCAGGAGAGTAACCTAAGAAAAGCACTGAGAGATTTTTCTGAGTTGGATAAAATAGTTTGCCGTCTACTTGAACAAAGTCCATTGAGCGGAAAAAAAGCTTTAGAGGGTTACCCTAGATAGGTTTTACAACGTTTGATTCAGGGAAACTCAGAGGGGGTTCTCCGGCATAAATAAGATCGTCTGGCGTTGGCGAGAGCAGTATCTTACAGAAGGCAAAATGCTGAGGGAAAGGCTTTTACAGTTTCACTCTGGGAAGCACCAAGATGGTTCTCGAGTTCCGGAAAATTTTCTGGGATAAAAGGAAATTTTACCAATATCCACAGACGGACGGCTTCTGAGTACAGGTTTGGGTCTTTTCAGGTAGGGAGCGGACCTTTAGCAGCCCTCTTGACAGTGAACCGGCGCAACAGCCATTCCCCCCCCCCCCACCCACCACCGACCTCGTCTTTTTCGTACCAGGTACATTGGCAGTATAGTCTTCGTTATCAATTGAATGAAACCGCCTTACGACTGTTGGAAAGGTAACGTGGCTGATAAAATATTTTGTTTAATTATCTATATATTTCCAGCACAAGTTTCCACGTTAGAATGTTTCAGTTACAGACACTTGCAGAAATATAAATTAGTCACACGTAAGTTAGTTCACACTTTCCTGTGGCACTTGGCCAATGCCCTAGCCCTCTGACCAACTCCCTAACTCTTTCTCTGACTCTCTCTTTCTGACCTCCTCTTTCCTACCTGTCCTCTGATTAAGGAGACTTATTAAGTTACCCATTTCTATATATTCCCCCTATCCTTTCTACTTCCTAGCTGACTTTGTACATTCTATATTTACCTAATGACTTTATGACATTTAAACTATGACACTTTATTCCTTATTAGCCAACCTGACTTATGTCATTCTTTAAAATAAATTATATTCCAACTTCTGACTTTGGCATTTTGAGTTCTGTACATCACGTATTTTTCTCCTACCATACCTTATCATCTGCGTTGAATGATTTGCTTAACGTGTTATCAGTTCCGATATGACTTATTCCTTCGGACTTATCTATGGAACCAGTATTCTGAGTGCGGGTTTTTCTTTTCTGTCTTACAATACAATGCAATACAATACGAGAGCCAGAATCAAATGTACGAGTCAATCATCGGAGCGGAAATATTTTTAGAGATATGTACTAACCTACCGAGTACTGACGGTAGGTAGGAGAAATACTTGAGTCGAATGAATAAGCAAAAGGACTTATAACCTTCCACTCCCAGGGCCATCCCTCGCCTGAACAAGAGAATAATCACACAGAGGTGAATCAAAGAGTTTGTTGTTATTGTTTTTTGTTGTTTTTCAAACGTAGCAAAATTGTAAAATGCATCCTCGGGTTGAAGTTCATCACATATGACGGTATAGCATATGAGTAGTTCCACGGGCTGCCAGATCCTGATTTCGTGGTCAATCAGTCGACCTGGGCTTTGTGGGAGTTGGATTTGTCTCCCTCTGGTCGAAGGAGACTGATCCAACTCCCACCAGGCAGTGCGGGAAGCCCAGGTCAGCTGGCAGATAAATCCGGGTCGTGCTACCTACCCGTGGCGCTTGGATCACTCTCTCAAGGAGCTACTCGTATTAAATACATTCTGGAAAACATTGTAAGCTTCATTTCTTTTGGAATTTCTTGGCAGGAACTCGTTTACCAATAGAGTAGTTAACGAATGGAATAGATTTAGTAACCATATAGTGAGCGCTGAAAATATTTGTTGTTTAAAGAGAAGGTTAAATAACTTTGTAAATGGGGATAATAGGTGGTAATTGACATGGAACTGCCTAGGTTTAAGGTTTCTTGCAGTCTCCTCTATTCTAAAATAGAAATTAGTATTATTGTTCCCATAAGTTCTGTCGTTATCTCCCTCGTTTAGTTTTTGAAAATATCTTCATGCTCAGAATTTTCTTACCATTTAAAAAAGATAAAAGAAAAAATTAATTCAACAGAATGAAAAAATAAATAATGAGTTACAGCAAATGAATAAGGATATCACAACACAAATAGACAAGAAAAAATATAAAAAGATAGGAGAAGTGTACATGTTTCCTTCATAAAAAAAAATGTGGAGTAAAATAAAAGCAACTTAAAATTAATCTTCTACCCACTCATGAATTTGTTGGTAAAACGAAGAATAAAATACTGTCATTAAAATAAAAATGCAACATCATTACCAAACACTTTTCCAAAACAAGCTTTAACCCACGACACCAGAAAATATGAAAATAACTGAAATGATACGCAAGATACAATTTTAACTACATAAGCTGTTCTCCCCTTTTCGAAGAAAGGCATACAAAATAGTATAAAAAAATGTATTTATATTACGTGGATAGCCAGACAAAATATTAAACTAGTAATAGTAGTAGTACCAGTAGTAGTAGTACTAGCAGTAGTACCCCTGAAAGACATTTTCAACCACTCCTGGTGGCACAATGGCATCCCAACGATCTGGAAGTGAGTCCACATAATCCTCATCCTGAAACCAAACAAAACCCAAACTATCATCAAAGATACTATTGAACATCATTTAGAAAGTACCTGTTTGATAAATGATAGCCAGCATGGATCCAAACGGAAACGTTCTTGTGTAACTTACTCAAATTCTACAACATAGTCATCTCGAATTATGACAAAAGAAACAATATAGATTTAATATATCTAGACTTTGCAAAAGCTTTTGATACCGTCCCCCTCGAAAGACTACTAACTAAATTAGCTTCACATGGAATAAGTGGTAGCCTATTAACTTGGACTAGTATTTGGTTGAACGATCGAAAACAGAGAGTTGTTTTAAATGGAAAAACTTCTAGATGGAAAAATGTCACGAGTGCAGTTCCTCAGGGTTCCGTTCTTGGCCCACTTCTATTCATACTATATATAAGTGATATAGACCACAGATTAAAACCAATTGTTTCCAAATTTGCTGATGATATAAAACTGTGCGGAATGGCAAATCACTTCAACCAATTAGATATTCAAGAAGATTTGGATAAATTACAGCAATGGTCTGAAAAGTGGCTAATGAAATTTAACTCAAGTAGATGCAAGGTAATACACATAGGTAAAAATAACAGTAAGTACGATTACAAGCTGTTTGGAAATTCGTTAACAAAAGTCGATAGTGAAAAGAATATCGGCGTAATTATCAGTAACGATCTCAAATTATCTAAATAATGTATTTCAGCCTCTGAGAGAATAAATAAGATTCTAGGACTGATTGCGCGATCTTTTGACTTCATAAGTCCATCTCTCATTAACAAGCTATATAAATCGTTAGTTCGTCCACATTTGGAATATGCTGTTTCCATATGGTCACCGAATCTCATTAAAGACATTTTTACGAATTGGAAATAGTACAACGGCGAGCCGCAAAGCTGATTCCAAATATCAAAAAGAAATCATACGAAAATCGACTAAAACATATGAATCTGTATTCCCTAAAAAATCGTAGACTCAGAGATGACTTGATACAGGTCTTTGAAATTCTAAAGGGAATTGACAACATCAGAAGTGACAAAATTTTCACACTGAATGAGAATCTGACAGGAAATAATGGTCTCAAACTGTCAGGAAATATATTTAATTTGAAAGTGGGTAGAAACAACTTCGCCAACCATGTAGTTAATGAATTGAATAAATTTCCTGCAGAGGCAGTGCAATGTAGTTCAGTTCGAAGCTTGAAAATTTGTTTAGATAAACACCTAAGCAAGATGCTGTAATGCCTGCCATTTATTTTATATCATTTATTGATTAGTTTGTAATTATTTGTCTGTCTGTTTATTATTATTTCCTTGATTAACATTTATCATCATCAATCTGTGACTTTATCATTATTGACTATTTACCTGTTTATGTATTGTTTATCTTTACCTATTTATTTACTTATTTTTCTATTATTATTTATATTACTATAATTTCTATTTATCTATTTATCATAATTTTTTTTTTTTTTTTTTTTTGCATCCGACCTAGTTATGGAGCAAAAGGTCTCCTGTCGCCATGCTCCTCCTTTGTAATATTTTGTGATCCTTTATACTATACCAATTCGGTAACAATATTGTCAACGGGTGCAGGAGATTTCTGTCACAGTTAAACAACAGAAAGCCGAATGTTGATTGGAAGATGAAAGGAAGCGCGAAAACGAGTGTATGTTTAAACTGTATATGTATACACACACACACACACACCTGCCTGTCTATATACTAATAGGTCTTTTCCCTCTAAAAGGGAGGTAGCCAATCAAGGCATGCACCCTTGCCCATCAGTCCCACTCTCATCTTATTTCTTTGTGGATAGAGGGCCATATGTGTCCTCTGACAGATGCCCTTGTCAGAAGCAATGCAGGAAGACACAGTCCCCTCAAGCCGCGTCAATTTACATTCCATTCACAACCATTTTCCAATAACGCCTTCTCCCTTCCCTGTACAACAGACATACCTCATGTACTAAAAGCCTCTTTTAATCAATCCATACATTTTATCCTTGATCTTCCTCTCACGCTAATTCCATCTACTTCTGCCTCCTATACTCTTTTCATTAGATTTCCTCTCGTTTATTATTTCCATTTGCCAATTCCAGTATTCAATTATCTACCTTATCTGCCTGCCCCCTTTCCACCCGTGCACCCCTCCACACCTGCTCATTTCTCAATCTATTCATCTTTGTAGCACTCATCATACTT
>NC_134812.1:45804395-45819395 GCF_046742065.1 Oratosquilla oratoria
ACAGCGTTAGTGATCCTCCAGTTGCCAGTTAAAAAACAGGAAACAAAAAGAAAAAGAGATAATTTTTGACGATTGCCACTTTGGAAAAAACAACACGAACTGAAGCAAGCGAAACCAAAACATTTATTTGTTGAATTGTTTCAAGGCCGAAGCTGGACGGTCACAAAACTTACGAAAGAGAACTCAATCAAGAATCATATTCTTTGTTACGACGGTTTTCTTTCTGGATTTTGTTCTGATCGGGTGGACTTGGTTGTTCGAGAGCCCTTTTTGACTTCAATTTATTCTTTCAGCTGAATAAAATTGTCTAGAATTAGGCTGAAATCTATATAAAGTAAAACGGGACACAAAAACTTCTGATGCGTCTTGTTCTGAGCAAATGCAACTAATCAGTATTTTTGTGATCGATGACAAGTCGTTATGCAATACGAAAACAGGTGACAAGCTCTTTGAAGGATATGATGCATGCAATGAATAAGGAGGAAGGAGGAGGTATCACCTGCTATTATAGCGATCATTCGAGAAATAAAACCTTTTTACCATTAAGGGGGTCTTGTGGAAGTAAATAGAAATACTAGTCGGCACTCTAAATGACAGGCAATGACACATGGTATGGAATGGTCTAGTCGACATGAGCTGTAGTCCATATATATATATATGTAATACAAATAGTACATATTTTAAAAGTTAATATAATAATGATCTGTTTCCATGACCTCTCCGAGTAACCCAACCTGAGCTTTCAGGCTTCGGAGGGGAGGGTAAATGTCTCTCTTGTCTTATTTATTCTTTGTATCTCCATTTTTTTTTCTCATTTTTCTGTACTCCTTGATAATGTGAATATATCACGAAAGCGCTCGGACTCCGTGTGTTTTTCCTTTTCCTAGTGGACTCTGCATATTTGTGATTCACGTGTGACTTGTGAAATTTGTGCATATATATATATATATATATATATATATATATATATATAAATATATATATAAATATATATACAAATATTATATATGTATATATATATATATCAAGGACTACTATTACACAGGACGTGCGCACCCAGATCCCTGGGTCCGCTAGCGGAGGCCATTCCTTTCTTTGTAACCTAACATTCTATATTGGACAAATATATCAAAACTAGAAACATAACATTGTATATAGGACAAATATATCAACTATTGACTTAATCAATGCAGTATAAGTCAATATAAACTTTTATAGCAAAATAAGAAACTATTTTTAAGGCACTGTTATGCTTTGAAATGTCAGTTTTAGTCGGACTTAACAGGTATTATTGTATGAGGTTAGTGGACACCAGGGTTGGCGATTTTTTTTTTTTTTAATATAATTTTTTTTTAATCAAATTTATTTTGTTTAAATAAAAAAAATTATAGATTTTAAGTATTGTTGGATTGCTATCTTATATGCGATCTGATTGCTAAAGGACATTTTTAGCATATCAATATAAGGAGCAGTGTTATATAGACTTGCCACAAGTATACAAGGAACGGTATAAGCCTACATGTAGTATATATATATATCACTGCAGCCCACAACAAGTTTCAACAAAATTCTTGTTGAAACATGTTCTAGGTAAGTAGCTTCTCACTGAGTCAGTTGCTGCTTTGGAATCAACCAGGAAGATATCTTCTGGACCTGGCAGAGTGGTTCCTTCAGGAAGAAAAAATTATCCTGTCTAGAATTATTTTGAAAAACTACCAACAACTTCTGGCAAAGGGTACCGAGCTAAATACAAAGACTTCAGCCAGGAACTACGGGGCATTGTGTCAAGATTAAAATCTCACAGAGATAAATGCCAAGGTCAGCCACAGCATAAGAAGAAGAAATTGATGACCCAGGTAAATAATTTTACTTATATTGTGTGCATTTCTCCCTTTTAATACGCAACCATATAAATTTGGTGAACAATGGAGAGCATGTGCAATAAAAATGTGATGATACTTCAACTTCATTACTTCTAAATTTGGGTAATGGCTATATCACTATAATATACTGTATCCACTCTACTTTGGGGCCTAGATGATTGTTATTCATTTCATTCAACATTGTGTAATATATTTCATAGGTTCCATTGGAATTCAGCCCACATGGGATTCAGCCCAAAGGGATTTAGCCTAACCTAACCCAACTAATCCATCATTCTTAGTGAATTTAAAAGTGGACTGAATTCTGTGAGGGCTGAATTCCAAGCCCACCTATTTCATATCCTGTTAATTATTTCCAAATAATTTAGTGGCTTGTGTGAATATGATCATTATCTAAAAAAATAACTACTGTACTCAAAAGTAGCCTAAATTACACTGTATTCATTCATTTATTTATTCATCTATAAATTATGCAGTATGCTCAAATTTTCTGTTTCCATTTCAGGATCTGTATTAACAGCTTCAATCCCTTCATCATCGGCTCCACTTGAATTATCTGCAAACCTCACTCCACCATTGAAAAGGTCACTATCAGACTCCTCCACAAGCGCCACTTCTTCTAAATCCTTTTCATCTAAAAGAAAGTCATCAACATCTCTGGAGAGATTTATCATAAAAACTTCAGCCTCTCAAAAGGAAAATCTCAACAAAGAAATTGTAAGAATGATATTTGCTACAAATTCACCATTTCGTCTTGTTCAGCATCCTCAGTTTCTCAAGATGGTTCAGAACCTGAGGCCAGGTTATATTCCTCCATTCAGAAAAGATATTGCTGATAAGTACTTGGATCTTGTGTATGAAAAGTAATATAAAAAGTGTGCAGATGACCTGAATAATGAAAATATATGTCTTTCAATTGATGTGTGGTCTAACATCCATAATGACCCCATAATATGTGTCACTAACAATATCCACTGGTCAGATTTATTTAGTTGACACAATAGACACATCAGGGAAACCTCACACTTCTGAATATCTTCTACAACTTGTACAAAGTTCAATCAAGAAGGCTGAACAAGATTTTTTTTTGTCACATTGGAAGTGTTGTGACAGACAATGCAGCAAATGTCACCAAGATGAGAAAAGTCTTGGAGGAATCGAGTGAACCTGAGCATACCGTCCTCACATACGGATGTGCAGCACACCTACTAAATCTACTGGCTCATGACCTTGAGATTGATCATGTAAAACAACACGTGGTCCATGTAGTTAAATATTTTAGAAATAATCATTATGCTGCTTCAAAGTATCGGCAGGAAGGTAGTCAGTGTCTAGTCATACCCCAGGACACAAGGTGGAACACAATGTCAGACTGTCTCAAGGCCTATATAAATAACTGGCCAATTCTAATGAAGATCTGTGAAGTCAACAAGGAAGCTATTAATACTGAAGTAAGAAACGAAGTATCAAATTTAGGCCTAAAACGTTCAGCTGAGGAATTACTGGATCGATTGCAGCCAATAGCAAAGGCTCTAGATGAGGTACAGAGTGACAAGTGCAGTATTGCTCAAGCGGTAGATGTTTGGAAGAAATTACTTGGCCATTTCACAAACAATAAACAAGCTGAAAAACTGGTGAAAAAAGGTATGAACAGTTTATCACCAAAGCTCACATACTTGCCAACATGCTTCATCCAGCACTTCAAGGAAAAATGCTCAGTGCAGAAGAGGTGAATATTACTATGGAGTATGCCAATGAGAAATATACAACACTTGTTCCTGTCATTATGAAGTTTTAGGCAAAATCACCTCCTTTCCAGGCGTTCAAGTTACTGAGTCTGTGACCAAGACCCTGACAGCTATTGAGTGGTGGGATTCACATACAGCCATGTTAGACAGTGACATTCTGTTATCAGTGCGTCAACTCCTAACTGCAGTAGCATCATCATCAGGAGTTGAAAGTTTTCTCCTCCTATGGACTTGTACACACAAAATTAAGGAACCCCCTCGGTAATGAGAAGGCAGCCAAATTGGTCTTCCTTTTCAAGACAATGAACTCAAATGTAAATGATGATAAATGTAAATAACTGTCCACTAACCTCATACAATAATACATGTTAAGTCCGGCCAAAATTGGCATTTCAAAGCATAACAGTGCCTTAAAAATAGTTTCTTATTTCACTATAAAAGTTTATATTAACTTATACTGCATTGAATAAGTCAATAGTTGATATATTTGTCCTATATACAATGTTAGGTTGCTAGTTTTGATATATTTGTCCAATATAAAATGTTAGGTTACAAAGAAAGCAATGACCTACGCTAGCGGAGCCAGGAATCTGGGTGCACACGTCCTGTGTAATAGTAATTCTTGATATATATATATATATATATATGTATATATATATATATATATATATATATATATACATACATATATATGTACATATACATATGTATATATATATATACATATATACATATATATATATATATATATATGTATATGTATGTATGTATATATTAGTATATATTAGTATGTATATATATATATATATATATGTATATATATATATATACATACATATACATGCATATACATGTATATAAATATACATATATATATATGTATTAGTGTATCCAGGAAGAATATTTTCTTGTTGACAGACGAGATTAAATACTATTGCTGTTTCTGCATTATTTATCTTTTTGTTAAGAACTTCAATTTCTCTTGCTAATTTACGGTGTTGGACTGATAGTTTGCTGAGTAGCTGTCCGTATGAGGTTGCAACGTTTCGGTCTTCTCTGTAGACCATCTTCAGGCTAATTGTTTGGATGTGTGTGTGTGTGTGATGTTTATATACTATTTTATTTCTGGTTGTTTGGGTGGTGTCGTGTGAAGCGATCATCCTGATTGGCTGCTGCGTAGTCATCAGGAATCACTGGGAGAGGTGAGGTCAGGTCCGCTTGTGGGATGGGAGAATCTGGAGGTCTATACTATGTATGTTCATGGTTGGTTTTAATTCTGCTATATAAATTGCTTCAATAAATGCTAATCTGCGGAAGTCTCTTTCTCTGTCTATTATTACTGTTCCTTCTTCTAAGTTTTGACGGGTGAGGGAAGTATTATGTTTGGTGTTATAGTGATTCTTTATGGATCCATGTTGTTCTCTGAGTCTTTGGATTTCTTGAATATCTTTGACTCTAACGAAAATGTCATCTATATAGCGGCAATAAATGGATGGTCGGTTGGTGGCGAGTGTGAGCTTCTCTATGGTTCCCAAATCGACATCGTCTTTACAAGATAATCACGTCATTTACCAACATAACTGTACCATTGAGAACTGTGGGTCTCAAACATACATTGGAATGACGAGGACTAAACTTACAAGACGTTTGACCTGCCACCTACAACATGGATCCATAAAGAATCACTATAACACCAAACATAATACTTCCCTCACCCGTCAAAACTTAGACGAAGGAACAGTAATAATAGACAGAGAAAGAGACTTCCGCAGATTAGCATTTATTGAAGCAATTTATATAGCAGAATTAAAACCAACCATGAACATACATAGTATAGACCTCCAGATTCTCCCATCCCACAAGCGGACCTGACCTTACCTCTCCCAGTGATTCCTGATGACTACGCAGCAGCCAATCAGGATAATCGCTTCACACGACACCACCCAAACAATCAGAAATAAAATAGTATATAAACATCACACACACACACATCCAAACAATTAGCCTGAAGATGGTCTACAGAGAAGACCGAAACGTTGCAACCTCATACGGACAGCTACTCAGCAAACTATCAGTCCAACACCGTAAATTAGCAAGAGAAATTGAAGTTCTTAACAAAAAGATAAATAATGCAGAAACAGCAATATTATTTAATCTCGCCTGTCAACAAGAGGATATATATATATACACATACATGCATATATATACATATATATATATATGTATATTTATACATACATACATATATATGTATATATATGTATATATACATATATGTATATACATATATATGTATATATATATATATATACATGCATATATATGTATATATATATACATACATATATACATACATATATACATACATATACAGTATATGTATATATATATATATATATATATATATATATATATATATATATATATATATATGTATATAGTATATTACAAAGGATTACAAAGGTGGAGCATGCCGACAGGAGACCTTTTGATCCATATCTAGGTCGGATGCGAAAAAAAAATCATATTAATAATAAAATAATAAATAAAAACTATGATAATGTAAATAACAAATATAATACATAAATAAATGCATAGGTATAGTTAAATAATAAACAAACAGGTAAATAGTAAATAATAATAAATTGACATATAACTAATAATAAATAAAAATCAGACAGACAAATGATAACAAAACAAAAACAAATAATATAAGATAAATTATAATCATTACAGCATCTTACTTAGGTATTTATCTAAATGATTCTTAAAGCTTCGAACTGAACTACATTGCACTACCTGTGCAGGAAGTTTATTCCATTCATTTACTACACGGTTGGCAAAGTTGTTTCTACCGGGAGCACGACTTTTCGTCGCCGTCTTTTCGTCGCCGGACTTTTCGTCGCCGCGACTTTTCGTCGCCGGACGTTTCGTCGCCGGACGTTTCGTCGCCGGACTTTTCGTCGTCGGACTTTTCGTCGCCGGACTTTTCGTCGCCCCAAGCATAAATTGTATGCAAAGAGTGACAATTGGAAATATATGATTTAATGTCATACTTGTACTTATATTCCTACTCCCAATGCAATAATATGAGTGTGGCAAATAGCTATACATCTCAGTGCCGTATAAACCATACATCATTATCTAAATATATATTTGACACGTCAGTATATATGATAATTTATTATTGGCATATCATACAGTAATAATTTGTAAGGGTGAAATCATTTATTATAAAATTAGTAAGTTAAAATTAGTAAAATTAGTAAAATTAGTAAATAGTCCATATGTATTGAAATGTAAAGTAACTGGTGTTGTTGGTCTTTAGTAAGGCACGATGTTGTGTGAGATACCTCTCAGATAATCCAGTATGCCACGGTTTTCATAGTCCTCTACAATGTCCGGCGACGCATTACAAATTAAAAATTTAACAACTAGATAATCATTGATAGTCTTATAATTCCGTAAGAATTTTCACTATCAATAGTATTAGCTGACCAATGTAATAATAATAAATAATAGGATTATGTGATTATTACTAGAAAGAAAGTGACTGGACAGACCCTACTACCAATAATCACATCAAGATCAATCAGAAGAAGTATATTAAATTTGGCATTAAATCATATCTTTCCAATTTTATATTTCAATTATTTTATATTTCAAATATTGTCAATCTTTGCATACAATTTATGCTTGGGGCGACGAAAAGTCCGGCGACGCATTACAAATTAAAAATTTAACAACTAGTTAATCATTGATAGTCTTATAATTCCGTAAGAATTTTCACTATCAATAGTATTAGGTGACCAATGTAATAATAATAAATAATAGGATTATGTGATTATTACTAGAAAGAAAGTGACTGGACAGACCCTACTACCAATAATCACATCAAGATCAATCAGAAGAAGTATATTAAATTTGGCATTAAATCATATCTTTCCAATTTTATATTTCAATTATTCTATATTTCAAATATTGTCAATCTTTGCATACAATTTATGCTTGGGGCGACGAAAAGTCCGGCGACGCATTACAAATTTAAAATTTAACAACTAGATAATCATTGATAGTCTTATAATTCCGTAAGAATTTTCACTATCAATAGTATTAGCTGACCAATGTAATAATAATAAATAATAGGATTATGTGATTATTACTAGAAAGAAAGTGACTGGACAGACCCTACTACCAATAATCTCATCAAGATCAATCAGAAGAAGTATATTAAATTTGGCATTAAATCATATCTTTCCAATTTATATTTCAATTATTCTATATTTCAAATATTGTCAATCTTTGCATACAATTTATGCTTGGGGCGACGAAAAGTCCGGCGACGCATTACAAATTAAAAATTTAACAACTAGTTAATCATTGATAGTCTTATAATTCCGTAAGAATTTTCACTATCAATATTAGGTGACCAATGTAATAATAATAAATAATAGGATTATGTGATTATTACTAGAAAGAAAGTGACTGGACAGACCCTACTACCAATAATCACATCAAGATCAATCAGAAGAAGTATATTAAATTTGGCATTAAATCATATCTTTCCAATTTTATATTTCAATTATTCTATATTTCAAATATTGTCAATCTTTGCATACAATTTATGCTTGGGGCGACGAAAAGTCCGGCGACGCATTACAAATTTAAAATTTAACAACTAGATAATCATTGATAGTCTTATAATTCCGTAAGAATTTTCACTATCAATAGTATTAGCTGACCAATGTAATAATAATAAATAATAGGATTATGTGATTATTACTAGAAAGAAAGTGACTGGACAGACCCTACTACCAATAATCTCATCAAGATCAATCAGAAGAAGTATATTAAATTTGGCATTAAATCATATCTTTCCAATTTTATATTTCAATTATTTTATATTTCAAATATTGTCAATCTTTGCATACAATTTATGCTTGGGGCGACGAAAAGTCCGGCGACGAAAAGTCCGGCGACGAAATGTCGCGGCGACGAAATGTCGCGGCGACGAAACGTCCGGCGACGAAACGTCCGGCGACGAAAAGTCGCGGCGACGAAACGTCGGCGACGAAAAGTCCGGCGACGAAAAGACGGCGACGAAAAGTCATGGACCCGTTTCTACCTACTTCCAAATTGAATCTATTTCCGGAGAGTTTAAGACCATTGTTTCTTGTCTGATTCTCATTCAATGTAAACATTTGGTCACTTTTGATGTTGTCAATTCCCTTTAGAATTTTAAAGACCTGTATCAAGTCACCTCTGAGTCTACGCTTTTTTAGGGAAAACAGATTCATATGTTTTAGTCGATTTTCGTATAATTTATTTTTGATATTTGGAATCAGCTTTGTGGCTCGCCGTTGTACTCTTTCCAATCTGTCAATGTCTTTAATGAGATTCGGTGACCATACGGAAACAGTATATTCCAAATGTGGACGAACTAACGTATGTATGTATATATTAGTATATATTAGTGTATATATATATATATATATATATATATATGTATATATACACATATATATATGTACATATATATATATATATGTACATATATATACATATATATATACTTACATATATATATATATATATATATATATGTATATATATACATATACATGCATATATATGTATATAGATATATATATATATATATATATATATATATATACATATATACATACAGACATATATATGTATATGTATATATACAGTATATATATAGGTAGACATATAGATACATATATATACATATATATATATATATCACTGTCCAGTAATGTCGTTACACATTAGTAATTGCACTAAAAACCCACTATTATTTGGAATCGGAAATTCGTTACTTCCTTCTTTTCTTAAATCCAAATAATAGTGGGTTTTTAGTGCATATATATATATACATATATATATATGTATATATATATATATATATATATATATATATATATGTATATATATATATTTTGCAGTAATTCACAAGGCACACGTGAAAATAATATGCAGAAAAAAACACTGGGAAATAAGAAGCTTAGTCCGAACGTTTTCGTCTATTTAAGACATTATCAAGAAATACACAGTTACAGAGACAAAGGTGGATATATATACATATAGTAGAAGACAAGCTAGGAACATGGGAAGGACACACAGGATGCTTCACAATCAGGTAGAGCCGATGTTTACATATATGGACGTTTGGTCCATGACGTTACGTCACCCCGGCTTAGTAGCACTTGGAGTAGTTCTTACAATTTTATCAATAACAAAATCATCAAGCTTAAATAATCCTAAACTTAGATTGATACTATGGTCAAAGGTTTGTTTAATATGACTGGATTCAATAATGTTTCTTTCTAATAAGGATCTACAAGAAATTATTACATTAGAATTATCCCAGTCAATACGATGATTGTGGTCTCTTACATGGACAATAGTGGCCTTTTTGTCCATGTAAGAGACCATAATCATCCTATTGACTGGGATAATTCTAATGTAATAATTTCTTGTAGATCCTTATTAGAAAGAAACATTATTGAATCCAGTCATATTAAACAAACCTTTGACCATAATATCAATTTAAGTTTAGGATTATTTAAGCTTGATGATTTTGTTATTGATAAAATTGTAAGAACTACTCTAAGTGCTACTAAGCCAGGGTGACGTAACGTCATGGACCAAACGTCCGTATATGTAAACATCGGCTCTACCTGATTGTGAAGCATCTTGTGTGTCCTTCCCATGTTCCTAGCTTGTCTTCTACTTTATGTATATATATCCACCTTTGTCTCTGTAACTGTGTATTCCTTGATAATGTCTTAAATAGACGAAAACGTTCGGACTAAGCTTTTTATTTCCCAGTGGTTTTTTCTGCATATATATATATATATATATATATATATATATATATATATATATATATATATATATATATATATATATATATGTATATATATATATATATATATATATATATATATATATACATATATATATACATATATACATATATATATATCTATCTATATATATGTATATATATATATATTAGTATATATATATATATGTATATATGTATATATATATACATATACATATATATATACATATATATGTATATGTATATATACACACACATATATATATACATATATATATATATATATATATATATATATATATATATATATATATATTACAAATGAGGAGCATGCAGACAGGAGACCTCGTCCATCACTAGGTCGGATACGAGAAAATTATAATATTTGGGTAAACGGGTTGGTAGGTTCGGTTAAAATGATCATTCTTATACTTTTCAAAAATAAAGAATTAGTGATCTAAACAATCGTTTGACCGATCATCACCGAGGAAAACAGATAAAGAACAGAAGCGGTGTTTATCGGCGAGCGGCGAGATACGAAGACTCTCGTGAACCTTTGAAATCACAGAACTCTCAGATGTCCTCGTCGATCTGTTTACTGATTCCCTTTCTCTCTTCGGTGCCGTCCTTTTGGCCGTGAGGTTTTCATTGCACTTGATGACTGATCGGTTCATCTGAATTCGCTCGGCCTAGGGCACCTTCGGCAACGTCTTCTCAGCCGAACGGATCAAAGACAAAGCCTACCATCAAAGTGGTCCCAAAGGCTCTGGTATGTCGCTGGGCAGACCCCGAGAGAAGGGTACCCCTGGAAGTAGCACTGCCGCAGAAGGTACAGCACGTGCAGGAAGTCGTCCAGATTGACGAGCACTTCTTCGAGAGAAACTCCGTCTACATGGTGATAGAGCTTATCCCTGGTACAGTAGACCTCAGGGACTACACGTCCAAGGTCAGTAACTTGGACAGCGAAGAAGCCAGGAGCGTGTTTCGACCGCTGGTAAAAGCTGTTTCTGAATGCCACGCAGCTGGCGTTGCCCACGGAGATATCCAGCTAGGGAACGTTCTTGTCTTCAAGGACTCCGTGACGGGGAGACTCAAGCTTCTGGAATTCGGTATGGGGAAGTTCACCCAAGATGACCCACTCTCTCCAGAGGACCATAAAAGAGCGTCCATTTACCAACTTGGAGAGTTTCTGTATTACCTGCTCTGCCACAAGTTCCCCTTGAGCGCCAAGTCCCTGAACACATCGGAAGGGTCTGCCGAGACCTGATCAAGAGGTGCCTCGAGAAAGAAGGTATCACTCTTAAAGACCTCAAAGAACATCCGTGGGTCACAGGTCAAGGAGGTCGTAAACCCAAAATGACGAAGAATGAAGCAAAGAAAACTAGTCATTTGCGCCGTTTTCTTCGAAAGGTACGAAGACTTAGTTGCTGTGGTTAAGCGTCTCACCTGGAAGGTGACCTGAAGTCCCGGGTACCCTGGCCTCGTCTGTCTGCTAACGCCGCTAAAAAGAAAGTCTACTGAAGAGCACCAGAAAAGCAAAACCATTTCTAAAAAAAAATAAAAAATAAAAATGAAAAAATAAAATAAAATAAAAATCTAATAGAATCTTGAGGGTTCGAACAGTCCAACAAGAACACTTATTAGAACATTCCACTTCAGCCCCTGTACGCTGGCAGCGTCATCGGAAACGTGCTGTTCTCACATTTATAAGAACAAAAAACACAAGAATGAAGGACACTGCAAGAGACCATAAGGCCCACACTAGGCAGCCCCACGTCCACCACCACCTATCATCCCCATCCACAAAAAAGATAAAAACTGTTGGAGGACAAAAACAAGTAAGAAGATATTAGGATTTATAACAATGTATGTGGAAACAAAATCGTAACTTGTGTGGCAAATAGACAAGAAAGAGAGAGGAAATCATGCTTTTTGTTCCAAACACCGAAAATAAATCTAATAATCGAAAAGACAGCTCCTGCCCCTGAAGAAGCATAACACGCTGAAATCAGGACGATCCTATGTACTTCTGTTGTCTTTTGCTGGAATGCTTCTCTGTTGTATTCCAATGAATAGGTTGAATGGGAGATAAAGGCTTTAGATTCAACAATTTATGTAATTTCTTAGTCTCTGCATGGGGGAAATAGAACTAAACGAGGAGACATTTCTTATGTGGGTCAACGTCAACTCTTCACTTAAGTCACTAATGATAGAATGGATACTAACACTCATACATGCGCAATAAAACGACCACACACACATACAGACACACACACACACACTCACACTAACTTTCCAGGATAACTCTCAAATACTGTAGAAAACTTCATGGGAAGCCGTTTGAAACCGATATTTGTCTTCATAATGGAATATTCTTTTCCCTGTCATATGCTCACTCAGGATTCTATCTTTGCAATTTTCTATATATGTAAAAAGGAAAAGCCGTAACAACATTAGAAAGATGCAAAACAAATGTGTAATGAAGATTGATAGTTTCTCGCTATCATCACTGTTATACAGTTCATTTCCTGTATTCGTTTATGACAATATGTATCTCCACTCAAGGAAAGTTGTTGTTCAATCTTAATTTCTACTATCCCCCCATTTCTGCTAATTAATTGCTCAGTTACCAATTCTATGATTCCAACTCATCGGTTTTATACTTCCCTATGGTTAGAAACGTTGGTTAATGGAAATTTAATTAGTGACGGGGTCTATGCCTACGTACCTGTTCTTTCATCTATCTATCTACGATTTTATGAATTTACTTACAGTATATATCAATAATCATTTACTTAGGTCTTTTTTGTCATGTTATCTAGATATCTAATTATGCATTAATTCTTTTGTCTACTTATTCACCTATGCAATTATCTATTTATATACTCGTATATGACAAAATCTGATACCTTTTACTCGTATACATATTCATGTATATTTATCTATTCATCTATCTATTTACTCATCCATTTCTTGCATATCTGTTTACTTATTTGCCTTTCCATCAATGTAATTCTTTTTCAATTTTTCATCAAATCACTTTGCATCTAACCATGCCCTCGTAGATCGGAAGCCTTTCTGTAGACATGCTTTTACATTGTAAACCTATAAAATACAGACGAGATACAAGCAATGCGCGTTTCCCGATTTTTTTCTTTCTCTTGTTAGTTTCCCTCGGGTCACATGAATGATATTACACATACATATATGTATAGGTATGTGTATATATATATATATATATATATATATATATATATATGTGTGTGTGTGTGTGTGTGTGTGTGTGTGTGTATGTATATATATATATATATGAATATATATATATATATATATATGAATATGTGTATATATATATATATATATATATATATATATATACATATACCTATGTAAAATTGATTACACATTTTGCAAGGAGTTTTATAAATGCATCCTTTTTTAATTTCAATACTATTGTTGATGAGTTTATGTTTTACTGTACTATCATTTTTAAAAACTACCTTTACGTTAAATATTTTTAATAATTCTGTGATACTTAACAAATTTTCTTGAAATGGTAAAATTAAAACATTATGATAATCAAAAGGTGATTTAGGCTGAGGAGTTAAAAATGATAGTACAGTAAACCATAAACTCATCAACAATAGTATTGAAATTAAAAAAGGATGCATCTATAAGATTCCTTGTAAAATGTGTAATCAATTTTATGTTGGTCAAACTGCCAAACCCTTAAACATTAGAATTGAACAACACAAGAAAAATGTTAGGGATGGCAATAATTCTAGTGGAATATTCAAACATATTGAATTAAGTAATCATCCAGTTGATTGGGGTAATGCCCAGGCAATCTATTATACCAACAACATAATAGCAAGAAATTAATAGAGTGTAGTTTGATTCATACCACCAGTGATCAAAATACCAACCTACACAAGGGCTTATATAAACTTGATAATTTTATCTGTCAAGAAATTAGTAAAATAATATCAGGTAAAGTGTAACCCAGCGATTCTGACCTAATGTCGCCCTACCATCATTAGTGGACGCATTGACCCTGGCGACTGTGACCTGATGTCACCCCACCATCATTAGTGTATTGACATTGACCTTCCGCCTTCCAGGGGGTAATTGTCCGCTATCCTTATTCAAACTGTCCTTGTTCCTTTTTTCATGTATATATTATCTATGCATTTCTTTTACTATGTACTTGTTGCACTGAAGATGTAATATACGAAAGCGCTCTGCTTCGTTAGTTTCTTTTTTCCAATATATATATATATATGATTTGGATGATGGAGAACATAAGCACAGGGAAAGGCACAGAACCCTAAACACTCTAACGTTTCGTTCGGGTTGAACTTCTTCACTCTCTGAAGAAGTTCTACGCGAACGAAATTTAGTGTTTAGGGTTCTGTGCCTTCCCCTGTGTTTATTTTCTCCATCATCCAAATCGTTTGTCTAAGATACTTATCAATATACATGTATATGTATA
>NC_134812.1:45824395-45846895 GCF_046742065.1 Oratosquilla oratoria
GAGGAAGGAAGGGAGAGGACGGAAAACAGAGGTGAGTGGAGAATGGTTGTATATGGATGATGTTGTGATTGCATGAGGAGGAATGGGCGGGGGGGTGGGGGGTGGGGTAGTATGTGTGAGTAAATTTTGACGCAGCCCGAAGGGATTTCTCCCCGTCCTCTCCTTATATGCAAGGGGGGACGGAGAGAGGGGGGGTCGCCGATTAAATGAAGCGGCCTTGTTGTGGATGTGCTGTGTCTTGCGACACTGCTTCTGACCCAGGGCGGTGGGCAGGGTGCAGGGATGACCCGTCATCCAGGAGGTGCTCAGATGAGAGGGAGGGTGGGAGGGGTGTGGAGTGTATTTGGGGATGAAATGGGTGGGAGTGTTTTTATGCCTTTCCCTTTTTGGCTACCTCCCTTGAAAGGGGGAAAAAGCCTTGGTATATGTATGTATGTATATATATTTGTATATATATATATATATATATATATATATATATACACTATAAAAAAGTAGTAGCCTCTGTCTGTCTGTCTGTTTGTTTGTTTGCTTGTTTGTTTGTTTGATCACGAACTCCTCCTAGGGTTTTGCAGATAGACCCCCATAATCATATATATTCTGATATCCTATCCCTCCAGGTACTTGGATAACTATATTTCATTTCCATAAAAAAAAACATATTTTGGTTAGGGTTAAGGGTTAAAGTTAGGTGGGTTATGGTTAGGTGAGTGATTATTCACGAAGTACTCCTAGTTTTTTGCAGATAGACCCCTATAACCATATATATTCTGAAATCTTATAATCTAAGGTACTTGGAAAACTATATTTCATTTGTCTGTCTTTCTGTTTGTTTGTTTATTTATTTTTTGTTTTGTTTTTTTGTTCAGGAACTCCTTCTAGGGTTTTGCGTATAGATCCCCATAACCATGTATATTCTGATACCCTATTACTTCAGGTACTTGGATAACTATATTTCATTTTCAAAAAATATATATATTTTTTGGTTAGGGTTAAGGGTTAAATCTAGGTGAGGTATGGTTAGGTTCGAGATTATTCACGAACTCCTAGGTTTTTGTAGATAGACCCCTATAACCATATATATTCTGAAACCTTATAGCCCAAGGTACTTGGATTATTATCTTTCAATTGTCTGTCAATTTGTTTGTTTATTTGTTTGTTTGTTTGTTTGTTTTTTGTATGTTCACGAACTCCTCCTAGGGTTTTGCAGATAGACCCCCATCACCATATATATTCTGATACCGTATCACTCCAGGTACTTGGATAACTATGTTTAATTTAAAAAATATATTTTGGTTAGGGTTAAGGGTTAAAGTTAGGTGGCGTATGGTTAGGTTAGGGATGATTCACGAACTTGCAGCAACGCGCGGTTAATTTGGCTAGTATACTGTATATATATTTGTACAACACTGAATGGGTCCCAGTGAATAGTGATAAATTTACAGTATATCAACCACAATGCACATTAATTCTAAGCCATGAACATCGGAAGATCCGTGGAGGCAACATGCAAAAATTGAAACGTGGTACGACCGAGGACTCAAACCTACGGCTAGCACGTGACCAGTGCACTGGTCACGTGATAGCCGTAGTTTCGAGTCCTCGGTCGCACCACGTTTCAATTTCTGCATGTTCCCTCCACGGAGCTTCCGATGTTTAATGGCTTGGAATTAAAGTGGATTGTGGTTGATAAATATATATATATATATATATATATATATATATATATATATATATATATATATATGTATATATATATACTGTGTATATATATATATATGTATATATATATATATATACTGTGTATATATATATATGTACATATATATATATATATATATATATATATATGCGAATAAATCACAAAAACACGTGATTCACAAAATGTGTAATAAAACCAATTGGAAAGTAAAATGAAAGGTGACCGAACGTTTTCGTCTATCTAAGACATTTTCAAAGGTCCTTTGAAAATGTCTTGAATAGACGAAAACGTTCGGTCACCTTTCATTTTATTTTCCAAGTGGTTTTATTACATATATTACATTATATATATATATATATACATGTACATAATACCTATACAAATGTATATTAGCATAAATCAATGTAATCTTATTGGTCCTGGGAGTAATAAATCTGTATGAGTTTCTCCAAATTATGTCCTGACCCAAATAATGGACGTCCCTAACAATTGGTTCAAACTACAAGCCACCAATATTTCATTAGTAGACTCTGTAGACTCTGGTGAGCTGTAGACCGAAGTGCGTTATTTTGCATGAAATAAAATTCTACCTTGGCTATTTCAGATCACTATTCACTCTGAGAAGCACCTTATATCTAATCATTTATGAACATGTATATTGACTACGTGTGTATGTATGTGTGTGTGTATGTGTATGTGTATGTGTGTATATGTGTTTGAGTGTGTGTGTGTGTGTGTGTGTGTGTGTGTGTGTGTGTGTGTGTGTGTGTGTGTGTGTGTGTGTGTGTGTGTGTGTGTGTGTGTGTGTGTGTGTGTGTGTGTGTTCGTGTGTGTGTGTTCGTGTGTGTGTGTGTTCGTGCGTGTGTGTTTGTGTATGCTTGTGTTTATGTGTGTATTGGGTGGTTGTTTGCGTGGTTTTGGGTGTGGGTGGATGTTGGTGTGGATGTTGGTTTGGATGTGGGTGAGTCTAAATTACGAAGCATGTCAACACATCCGGGATAGTATCTGGGACAACAAATCAGTCAAGCTTTCTGCAATCAGTTCCAGAGCCCAAGTTCTAGGGTCCACTGGAACGAAACGCGATCCAGAATGGCTGCAGAAAATATTGAACGCGCTGGACTGGCGGCCTTGGTATTTTTGTTTCTTTTCGTTTGTTGTTTGAAGCCTTTGTCGGCTTGCAGCAGAGACACGCACATGCAAGATAATTTGTATTAAAAGAGGAAAGTAGTGACGTCCTTTGATGGATTGCTAAATCGTTTCCATGAGCGAATCGCCTTACATTCTAGTCACATTTACCTTTTTCCATTGCAAGGCTTTATATACGATACGACTGATATAAGTCTTTTATGCAAATCAAATTACCTTCATAATTTCCAGAAGCTAATCCTATGAAGTGAGATGTCATCTTTACATATCATCCAGCCCCCGAGTCGAGTAAGTAACTAGATCACATATCTTCTTTTACGTCTTGCAGTTCATTTGTTCCTCAATTGCATCGTTCAATCAACAGATAGCGTAGTTGGAAGAGCTCGTTTCCTCTTTTTCATGATAACAAAATTTTCTTTCCACTCATGAATGCCTCATGTTTTTTTTTGACTTATTTGATTCAGATTTGTTTTTGTTTTATTAGTACATTTCTATTTATGTATATAAAGCTTAACAAATACCGTTAAGGTGGCGAGGGACCCTTTTTTCGTCAAGAGCTTTACACGTAACCTGGATGCATGCGCTACATCAGACCATAAAGTCACCATAAAAATCTAAGGCATATACACTGTGCAATAGGTCTGTCTATACAGTCCAATTTCTAGAATATAGATAGCGTTATGAACACAATTTCTGTGATAAAATGTTCCTTTTCAACTAATATATTCACTTCCGAGGTGTGTGTGAGTGAGTTAATATTAATAAGATGAATAAAACTACATGCCATTAACCAGAATAAATAAATCACGCGATACAAATGAGAGGATTAAATATAGAACATAACCCCACTGCTACCGAATGAATACCAATCTAAAAGAGGCAGTACCAGTTAAGAAGGGGTTTCAGGCAGTTCGTGCATAGAGAAAGACATGCCAACAGCGTGAATCGCATTTGCATAACCGAAATCTGGGACAAGAGGATTTATCATTGTGATTGGAAAAACAAGCCTACAGCCATGTAGATGGATAAGATTGTCTACACCCGAATTTAAGTCTACAGAATAAATCTAATATGTTATATATAAGTCCTCTGTAGTACAACAGGGAGAGGTTCTTACACTGGTAGACTCGTTTATAAGCAACAGAAGACGTCATCTGTCCGACACAAGGTCGAAAGCAAAGCGTCAAATTAGCATATGCGTACATATGCTATGTACGTCATGTGAATGCACACACGTTCAGGTCTGATCTATAGATGGAGGACAGGATATTTGGTAGTGTATGCAGTAATAAGTAATACAGCAGCCAATGCACTGCATTACTAATGTTAAAAATAGCAATAGTATATTAGTGTATAAAGTAACTTTAGCATTAGAACAAACTATCGTTACTCTTTTATTAGAAATATAGGGATACTAAAAGATAAACAAGTACATAATTTCCATATCTATAGTACGACACAAACCACTCTATTCATGTATGCAACTGTACAGTTGACGGCAAATTATGCATTTATGATTTCTGGAGACTCATACTGTAAGAGGCTGGCAGATAAGTTAGTAGAAAGAGGGGTAGATAGCGAGTGTTGTATTTTAATGTGTTGGGTGTCCGTAGGCGAGGAGTTGCATAAGTTCGCTCTCCGCTTTGATTGATAAAAATGGCCGTGGGCCTGTATCCATTGCTAACTAACCACTTGTAAACTAAGATATCCAGAGATTCGAGATTGCTTAAGTAAACAATGTTGTATATAGACTTGTAACAATGAATCTGATTGGGGAAAGGGTGGAGGAGGAGAAAATTCAATTGGTTCACTATTGTAAGATCACGCCCTTTGGAGAGGATCTTAAATATAAAGTTAAAGATCATTGGACTAAAGAAATCACCACGTCATTGCAAAGCTCACCTAGGATCTCGCTTGTGTGTTCTCTGGGGAATTCCTTGAGTGTACCTCAGAAAAACAAGTTGTACAATATTTGAAGGAAGAAAAGTAAGAAAAATAGTTTCATTTTAATTTCCCCTTATCTGAAGACTATATCAGAATGAAAAGAACTTTGACAGTGAATGATTGGGGGCAACATGGCCTGCCGACTAAATTTGTGGGTGACTAATCATATATGATACAAAGACAATAATAAAAAGTGAAAATTAAGAAAGGGGGAAAGTAACAGTGGAGAAAGGTGGGAGAAAGTGAAGAGGAGGTTAAAAATACCAAATGAGCTTTATTTATTTTTATTTGTTTTTTATTGTAATATTTTTTACGGTAACTGGTGTGTACAAGAAATAGCAAGTGCTCTGCAAGAAAAGTTTTAGCTGCATCGTTGAATTTTAGACGGAATTAGGTGACTTGTTCCTGATTGTATATGAATATAAACTACATGCCGCCTTTTATATCTCATGGGGATCACATGGGTACAGACGTGTACTCAAGTCTGGTGACACACATTGCAGCGTGCGGGCAAGAAAGACCTTTGACGACAAGCCATCTTCGTCGAATCGGTCCTCTTTAAGTTGTCTAAGCAGAGTTGGACAGAGCCCCTCTGACAAAACACCCTTCCCTACCTCCTTCCAGTTCTATGAACTTAGGGAACAGCCTGGATAAAAGAAATTGTTTTACTGTAAAATAAAAACATTGTCTTTATGAAGTTCAATGCAATGACTTTCTGTCTTCTGTTAGCCTAAAGGTTACTCATGAATGAAGAAGATTGTCTTTTATTGGCCAGCACAGAATCTTAAACAACCCCAAAATATGGTCCTGTGAATCCTTTGCTATGCCGACGTTTTCTGTGGATTTGATGAGAGTGATATGAGATTGAGAGCCCCCCCTGCGGCAAAACACCCTATGTAGCTTGTTTTGGCTAGCGTTGTCCTCGAGGTGAATGAATTAGATTTTTTTCGGCAAATCCCTTTGTTACGATGGCGCATTTCATAAATTTGATCACAAGTCCAGACGACTTTATTCAGATAAGAGTAGGACCACCTCCTGATGAATTTTAACGTCTTTCGTACCAAATGGCACTATCTCATTTATTAGCAACTGGCATTATTTCATTCATTATGGCTTCTGTCGGGTTGTTCCTTTTTGTTCATCCCCATCACTCTCGTCCACCTCTACCGCAACCCCGCCCTCCGCAGCGAATGGTCTACGGTCGAGGTTCTCAACCTACTTATGAATAGCTATTCTTTTACCTCTTGGAGACGATGACTTCAACACTAAATTTAATCGTTTTTCATTCACTAACCGCTGGCGGCTTTTAGTTTGTGGCCCCACTTGTAAACCCCAGTGGGCCACTCGGGGTCCATGGACCACAGGTTGAGAGCCACTGGAATGAATAGCAACTTTTTACTTTCTCCCTACGTCTTTTCCACATTCAGTCGTTACTCCCCCCCTTTTTTCTCCTTCTCTACCTCCTTCCCACTTATACTGACTCTTCCTGCCTTCCACTGTTTTCTCCATATCTTCTTCTTCCTTTGCACCCTCTTCGTTCTCTTTTCCCTTTCTTCATTTCTCTTTAGTATGTTTCCTGGGCCTATGCGCTCCTACCCTGTACTTCCCAGATTCATCACCCCAGCCTCCTCTGCCTCAACTCCATCACTTTCCAAACCCTTCTATCAACTCCCTATTCCCTTCATCCTCAAACTCCATACTCCCCCTAGTCACCCTCAACCCCATCCTCCGACCCCCTCAGTCCCTAATCCTCTTAGTCTTTAAAAAACTAACCCCGTCATATCCCAACTCCCACAGCCCACAACCCCCTCAGCCCTAACCACCTTCCTCTCACAACCCTTTCAACCCACAAGATCCCTTTCATTCCCATCTCCTTTCTCCGGCCTGTTATTCCCCTTCCTCTTAACCTCCTCTTATGGCTCTCTCTCCCAGCAATCCTCTTCTCTCCCAACAAATCCCTCCCCCTCCCCCTCCCCCTCCCCCTCCCCCTCCCCCTTCCCCTCCCCTTCCCTTGCGCTTTGCATATCTCCCCTCTACCTTTCTCTTTCTGCCATGCTTTCCCCTCATTGTCTCACTCCCTCCACTATCATTTCCCCCTCTCTTCTCAAATATCACCTCCTACTCCTTTCTCCTCAATCTCCTAACTTCACTTTCTCCCTGTCCTTTTTTTACCTTTCTCTTCCCCTTTCCCTCATTTTGACCTCCCTACCTTGTCTTCCTCCTGCATACCCTCCCACACCTTTTCCCTCACCTTCCTTTCCCTTTTCTTTTATCTGTCTTCATCCTCAACCTTCCCCTCACTGCCTCCTTTCTTACCTGTCCTCCTCTTCTTTCCGTTTACTCTCCTTCCCTCTCTTCAACTTATCCTCCTCTTCTACTCTTTACCTCCTTTTCTCACTTCCGTACTCTTGTCCCTCCTTCCCCTTATCGTCACTTTCCTCCATCCCTCTTTTAGTTGTTTTTATTGTATACCTCCCCCACCCTCATCTTTCCCTCCCCACTAAGTTCCCCTCCTCCCTCCCTTCCTATCCCCTTCCTTTATTCTCCTTCTCCTTCCTTCTTTTTCTCTCACATTTTCTCATTTATTTTTCAATTTCTCTTTGTCTTCGTTCCCTATCCCTATCCTCTCCCTCTCCTGTTCCTCTAATTCTTTCCCTTTTCCTCAGTCCATTTTCCCTATCTTTTTCCCCCTTTCCTCCTCTCTCCCTCTCTTCCGCCCTCATTTGTTTTATTTTTTTGGAGACGGTTTAGTCTAAATCAGTCTTCTGTGCCGCTGTTGAGTGTTGATCCAGGCTGAGCTCCACCCAACACAGACCAGGCCTCTGGTGAATGCCACCTCCCCTGACGGTCTAAGCAAACAGACCGGGAAAATTTTCGGTCACGTTATTAAGCGTACCGGCAGAAACTAGTCACCTTTTAGTTTAGAGAAGGCAGCCTCGGTCAGCCTAGGTCTTGTAGTAGCCAAGCCCTCGAAATATCAAATATGTAAGGATTCATAATTAAATATCTTATGGGCTTTAATTTCTAAGTACAATTCCTAATATTATCCAGTGATAAGTGAAACAAGGAACTATAACTTTTTGCATCCCACACGCATAAAACAAGACCACTGGGTTCACGGTCATTATGTGAAGCTCAGGATTGGGGTCGCAGGGGAGAAAGAAGGTTGGCTTGGGACAAGTGTCGTAGCACATCAAGGCTGAATTCGTTTAAGACACTGAAGAATATGGTAAGGAGCCTAAGCCAGGAGGCGCGTGGCTGCTGCCGAAGCCGTCACCTTTGCCATATGTGCTTGGGCTGTTGGGGCGGGTAACACTCCCTGCTGGGAATCGGAGAGGAGTGCGGGATTCGAACCCACATCTAAGCGAATGCGAGACCTGCACGCTTCTGGTTACAGCACCAACGCACTATGGTTCCAATTTTTTTTTGTGTTTAATTTGTTTCTTTTTTTCATTACTCTATATTACTGTGATATTATTTACATAGCAATGCACAATAAGTCATGTCACATGGAGTTACGTGGACAAACAAACAGATCTAATGGTCTTTACATGGTTGTTTCGGTACCTAACCTATTATTAATACTAGCATCAATACTGTTACCACTGTTACCTTTATTACCTTTGTTTTTTTGTTTGTTTTTTTCTCACTTTTAAGTAGATAATTATATTTGGGGAGCTGTAGCTAAGTAAATGTTGAGACGATGTTTGAATACCTCTACAGTGGAACAATCGATGACGTTGGATGGTAGACCATTCCATATACAAACAACGCTATTGAAGAAAGAAAACTTGCTACGCCTGCTTGAATTCGCTTTCCTACAATCTTGTATCCATTACTCCTGATCTTATTGATAAAGGGTTAAGTCCATCTTGATCTAATCTTGTACTGGATAGTTCGATTTCTGACATTCAATTTCTGGTTATCTACGCTGGTGGCGTAATTGGAAGCGGACTGGTCTCGCATTCGCCTGGTATTGGGCCCGAATACTCCACGCCGATTACCAGCAGTGACTGTTAACTGCCCCAACAGTCTAAGCGCATAGGTCAAAGGCTTCAGCTACTCAGCGCCTCCTGACGTAAGCTTCTCACTTTCCTGTTAAGTGATTACTTTCCTGGGTACCCTCTGCCCATCAAAGATCAGACAAAGTTTACTCTGCGTTGGCGGTGCTTTCAAGTGTGTGAGTTTAAAGACTATGAAGACGGCGTCTTTGTTTTCGAACTAACATCATGTCTTTAACTCTTTCAATAATGCCAAGTGCTTTACAGAGGATATACGGGTAAAGAACAGATGATTATATGCAACTGAAGGAGCGGATTTTTGTCTGTAGAGGGTCTCGGTCAGTCGATGGCCCCCTCTCAGTCGAAACCCGCACGTTGAGCTGCTGGTCCTCGCTTTTGCCTCGCCTGCCAATTGACTCCAAAATGGAAGTCACCGTACCGAAGGTGTGAATAATGAGGTGCTCATAATTACTGGCGTTGCACGCCCTTCCTTAGCTCCCGTCAGCGCGGCGACACACACCAATGAACACTGTTCTTGTTAATGTCAGGTGGTTCACTTACACTAAGGGACAGATTCAAGGCAAGACTAGTCTGCTTCAAATTCCCCTCCTCCCTAGCTGAACACAAACGTCTGGCACTAACCAGAGCATTGATATGCAAAATACGTCACTTCGTTGAAGGGGTTAGGCACCATCTTGTTGGCTCAAGGTAAACACTCCACGGCAGTGACGTAGTGTCGGCGGCAAATAGCTTAGTTTCCTGTGCGCTCCGACAGATGTCGCACCCTCTGCGTCACAACAAACAAACGTCACTTGCGCGTACTCGCCCTGAATACCAAAATCTTTTCCATAAGTTGGTTACTTTGAAATAGAAGCGCCGCACTTTAAATGCGTGAGGGCTCTCCTCGTCTCTTTCTTTACTATCCTTTCAGAAAAAGGAAATTGTTTCCCCAAGTCCAAGTTTTTTTTAACTTCGGGACCCTTTACAGACGCTGGGACGAGGGAATCCGAACAGAGACAAATGGTTCCAACTTTTTATTATGTTTGGTTTGCCAGCCAATGGTCCACGCTCGTTTCAACCCCGCCGTTACCAAAGGGTCTCCACGGAAATAGAATAGAATAGCGTGGCGGGAGTCAGAATAGAGAGAAGAGAGTCACGGACTACCGTAGAGGTTGAAATAGGCATAAATCCTTCTCTATCGAGAGGTTACCGCGGAGATGAATAAAGTAGCCTGGCCGAAGCAAGAATAGAGGGAAGTGTACTATCGGGTATCCGGTAGGGAGGAAATAAACCAAACCACTTCTTGAGTCAACTATTTCGATTACCAAGACTGGAACAGTGTGGTTAATGGGACACACATACGACACGGTCGGTCTTCATATTAATTTGACACTACCTTTGTGTCGCAGGCGTGCCACACGAGCGGCACGATTGCTCATAATATTGAAGCGGCATTGTAAGTGCCTAATAAGCCTGACACATCCGACACAGCCACACGTAATATCGAGCCTGAACCACACGTATTTGTGATGCATGAGTATGCACACAAATGAAATAGACGACATCAACGTGGTCTTGCTCCTACGTGACCGACAGGGCCAAAAACCTTGGACAGTATGTCGTAGCATCCCTGCTACTAATGCGGTTATTTTTGTACTTTCCCTTAGAAAAGTAGTTCTGGTTTATTTCAGGCGATTTTATTTAGTTTTCGGTACGTTAGGGGAGGGGCGGACCGAATGCTGGAGGGGGGATGTGTGTCCTTATTATAATATCATAGCTACAAAATTAAATATCTGGAGAATCGTGTTATATGTTTTGCACTTTTTATCAGCTGTCAGAGACACGACATTGTTAGCGTCTCTGTGTCACAAATATTGCTATGGTGGGTGCCTGTGTGTGACACCAGTACTGTAAATTGGGAGTAAGCGCTTCTTCTTGGCCACAGGAGGCGCCTATCTTGCAGAGTGCCACATTGCTGAGCTCGCAATGTTTATTATGTGGCACCGTGCCAGTAGCCGGATTGGGTTTCCAGTGACGCAACGCTGGAATGACTGCCCTCGCTTAAAACTCATTCTGTTCTAGATATCGCCAGGCAATTCTATTCATCTGAAGGGGCGTCATTGTGAGAAAAAAACATAAAATTAACCTCATTCAATATCTTTGACGCGCTGATCTATTTTCCATACTTTGTAGTCTTTATTTTTATTAACTGGTTTGACGATTCTTTTTAGGTGAGGCTAGACCCTCGTAGGGACATGAAACCGGCTACAATAATGTCTCCCTGATAGCTTGTGTCCTAATAACTCATTCCGCACCGAATACATAACGGGCTATTTCACAAGCCTCCGTGGCCTTTCCCCCAACCCTCATTCCTTAGATTAAGCCCAGTAAGTCTTCTTTTAAAATTCTTCTTCAGTGAACCAACGATGCAACTATATTGTTAATCTATTACCTTCAGAGTATTTTCTAATACATTACTTCAGTTAAGAAATTTAGAATAATCCATAAGAAACTACATTCATCTTATTGACCGCAAACAGTTTTCGAAAGATAGAGTTCGTACACATGACAGTAGTACTTAGGTAAGGATTTTAGTCCATAACGAAGTGTATTCTACAGGTTTTGTATTTTATGAATCAGAAATGGATCTTAATTCAATTTTTATGTCGGAGAGACCCCTCTTCGTAACGTCTAGCTAATCGTGGACAATTTCATTCAGTTGATGGGGCAAGCTAGGGACTACATGAGGCCTTCAGCTGTTAGTTTCGCTGCCACTAACATTTAGTCACTTGTGTTATTATTCCGTAGGCCCCATGCTTTCTCTTTCTCTTAAGTATGCTTCCACCAAATCTTCTATAATCAGAGTTAAAGTTTCTTGATGGGTTGAATTAAAATGGAGGTATAGTTTTCTCGTCTTATTTTCTTCTAAATAATACACTTGGTTCTTCCAGTTACACCAAGGGACTCCCCTCAGGGATCCTCTTACATCCCACCAAGCTGCCTCTGCTCCGACGTCACTATTTAATTCATCCAATAACTTTGAACGTTACAAATAAGTGCCACCCTTTTAGGGCGTGACTTTACCTCCATGCACCAATAATTTTTCTCCTCCTCCACCCTTTTCTCCAATCAGAAAGACTGTTATACTGTCCCAAGAAATCTTCTTTACGCAAGCAATTTGTCGCAAGCAGAACGAGCTCTGTGTTTACATTCAGTCACATCAGCACCTCTCGATATCCTATATTTACAAACGCAAGACGATAACGCTGCCATTCTGCAAATCTGCAACTATGCAACTTGCAGTCGGCCATTGTATCATAATAACCTAATAAAATTTTCATATCGTTTCACCTACCCCTCGATCTACCTAAATGTCTACCTCTATCTACCGGCCTCTTACATCAGCTGAATAAAATCGTCTGGCAGAGTTATACAGAATAAGAGGACGCCATTGTAGCAAATGGGTTAAGATTTCGCCCCTCGTCGGTCTGGTCTTTGCCAAACCGTTTTATGCAGATGTGTATGTGACTTACATTGGTTAGAGATTTTAATCTGTGTTGAACTCACCCTACCACAGAGGAAATTTAATTAATTTGGAGTGATTCCCTTTTCCATCAGAAGGTCGCCATGTGGGGGTAAGCCAGCTTCAGCTGTCGGGCCCTGCTATGGAGGTGCTGTGTCTCGCTGCATTGCCTCTAACCCAGCCGTTGGATTCAGAGATGGCCCTTCATTCACAAGGAGCTGAGATGAAAAGGAAAAACAAATGGGATGGGTGACGGGAGGGTGCATGTCTTGGCTGGTTACTCCACCTATAAAGGGGAAGAGGTCTTCTGGCATACTGGTAGACCGATAAACAATTTAAACTATCTTCTTCTATCTGTACCCATATATCTTTACTTCTTGTGGAGCTCCCGAATACCTCTAAGTTAAAGATGCGTAGGTTGTAACTCGGCATCCGTTGTTACTAAGAGGATTGATCGAAATTTTAGAGGTATCCCATAGCTCAAACCAACAATGAAATAAGTTTATAAAGATATACCCTTTTAGAACTCGGTAATTGAAATGCAATATTAACCACAATGTAGGAAAGGTGAAAATACTAGACCATACCCCACGATCTTTTTTCTTTTTTTTTTTTTTTTCTTTCTTTTTTTTTTTGGGGGGGGGAGACTGTGGTTAACAATAAAAACAAAAACGAAATATCCAAATAGTGCTGTTTCAGAAAGAGAAAGACGATGAACGTGCAAGAAGGAAATCATACTTATAGGACTGTGTCTTGCAATCACCTTTTTGAAATAAATTTATAGATAAGTTTAGAATCATCACTGGGGAAGTTCCAGAGCTTCTCAATAAAAGGAAAGAACGAAAAAGTGTAATGACTGAATCCTGCTTGTGGTAGGTTAGATTATTTTAGCCTTTCCACTGCACCATTGGGAATTTTCCCTCTCGGAATGAAATGACCTGGCGGCATCCAGAATGGACATACTGTCCCACCCAGAACATATTGCCAGAAGTACTGAGATGGTAAATAGAGTTAGGCTTTATTATCTCGCTGCAGCAGAGGAGAAAGGGGCTTTACTCCCTCACCTGATCAATAAAATCACCTACCGGTAGGCATACTTGGTAAATATGAGACGTCAATGACATTGAAAACGCCCATATATGTGTATATATATATATATATATATATATATATATATATATATATATATTAAGTAAAATATGTATAAAGTACCATGAATTCAAAACTGTGATTTATCACGATTTGATATCCTTAACCATTGACGCACGCAATAGCTTTTATACTTACTAGACAGAAGATGATTCTTTTAACTTAAGGGAGGGTCAAGTGGCAAAGGAATTCTAGCCATTTTGTATGTGAGAATTTATAAAAACACTTATTGTGATTTGAACTCCTACATTCAACTCATTTGCTACCGAGGAAATGTTACAAACAGGAAAAGGACTGCTAGGCACCGTCCAGACTAAAGAGGGAAATGTGTCACCCACTGTGTAGGGGAGTAAGTGAGATAATTACAAAACACAGCCACCCACCCACCCTCGCTGCCAAGTGTGGGCCACGGAGGTGAAGAGAATAATCTAGGGGCAGCCATGATGAAAGAAAAAGTGAAGTTAAATCCAGGACTACGGAATGGAAGCTCTTGGAATTTCTTCTTTCTTTCTTTCTTTCTTTCTTCCTTTCTTCTTGAACGTCCCATGTAAAGATTTTTTTTTCTTTTCTGTTTGACCCTTGGGTTTCATTCAGTTCATACAGTAGCAGCCATCTGACTGAAGACGTTGAAGGATTATAGTGAGCACCGCGGTGATTATCCTCGTTGAGGGGACCCCCGGGGCCTCAGAGGTACCGGTGTAACCATATACTGTACTATAGACGATTTAATCCACCTCAGAGGTTGCCACAGGAGTAATAGTCAAAGCATAGAGGTTTACGGTGATCTATGATTTCTGAAAAAGAACTCAAAAAGGCAAATTATTGTTCACCTGATATTAGACAGAGAATTTGTATTATACTTGATGGCATCAGTCTATTTCATTCAACATATAGGCCGTCTTTGGAGTCGTACTTTCTACTTTAAAGACCAACGACTGCATGCAGCAAGAAGCGAAGCAGACGTCATTGCGCGTTATCATAGGAGAGAAAGGAAAATTGTCATAAATTGGGTGACGCCAGATAATTTTATTTGAATGAGTGGAATCATTTGGGATGGAAGGGTCCAGTGGAACCCAACGGCGTGGGGCTGGTAAAACTCTCTCTGGGCGCCAGAGTGGATCCCCGAAATATAATTTATCGCGGGTTATTATTCGACGGACGACAAACTTGTCCCATTTCCCGAGCCTGGCCATGCAGCACACCCACGGTAACTTTTGCAACGCCGTCAGGTATTATTGACGATGCCACATCGGCGCCCAAGTCGTCCTGACTACCTACCTACCTGCCTGCCTGCCTGCCCGAAGGCGTCTTTCTGAGTCTTCTTGTAGTGGCTCCTCCTTAAACGGCGAAGTAAGTTAGAGCAAGAGTTCTCATACGTGATTATTGACAACAGAAGTACGAATTATGATATGAAGGGTTTTATGTGATGTAGTGGATTATAATGATTTACAATGGAATCAGGTGCCAATATTTCGGTTTATAATGAGGATGGATGAACAGCACTAAATAAACAATAAATGAAATAATCAGTGAATTGAAAAGTAAAGAAATGCATGTTTATGACGGATCAGTTCATTATCAAGTAATTAAAGCTATTTATTTCAGTGAATTGCAATGGAAGTAGATAAGTATCTACATATTTCTGAAGTAAAAGAGTTCTACTTCTCCTGACTGCCTCCAGGCTGTTCTATTCATCTCCGTAGTACGCCCTTCGGAAACAAAGGGGTTCATCAGGAGGGCCTTCGATGGCTTACGGTAGATGGCACTGGGTTCTTGATGGAGTGAGATGGCGCTCCTTTGTGATTCTGGACGTAATATAGCTCATTTCTTTGACATTCCCTCAGCAGCCAAAGCATTTAAATCTGTTAACAGATTTCGTGGCAATTGCTAAGATCACAAAGGAATTAATTAGGATCTTAATTGTTCTCAACAGTTTAATCTTCCGTTTTTTCTTAAGAACTTGTTCTATGAGCTGTGTCTCTTTACAGACATAACCACGTTTTCATAGCCTGGTCTTCCTTTCCAGACTTTATCCAGCAGTCTTGCATGAATGGTAAAAGTCAACATTTAATTAGGCTTTCGCGTATTCTTAATGAAATACCTCTTTTAGGCTTTTTGCCAACAAGCTTATTTCTCCACTGGCTCTCTTTCATACGTTTTTATCATTATTTTTTCCTTTCTAAGATAATAATAAGCATGTAATGCCATCAACCTCTGTATTTGGAATAAGTGTTACGTCACAGTCTTAATGTTCCTGTATTATGTGTATATTCTACATACTTTTGGTGAAAAGTTACCATATTCTAAACCTAAATTTGTATAGATTATAAATCTATTTTTGTATAGAACTAGAACTACATATAATAATTCTCCAAACTATTTCTTCCTATTGAAGCTTATTTGTACTAGCATTGAAGATGTAAATATTCGAGAGTACTCTGTTTCATTAGTTTACCTTTCCTGGTGGTTACCCCCGTATTTATAAACACACGTTTCTAATGTTTCTATTGCACGCATATGTATACGAGCTAAATTTTGTAACACATTAGTAAAATGAACTGTAGAAAAAATCATAAGAAGATACGTATATTACGATCATTGTCTGTGATCATCTCGCTGAAAAGAATAAGATACAGTGACCGTAATATACATATCTTCGTACAACTTTCTTCCTTTTCCCTGATAGTGGGATCAATAGTTCAGATGCATATATGTACATATCTATCTATCTATCTATCTATATCTATATATATATATATATATATGTGTGTGTGTGTGTGTGTGTGTGTGTGTGTGTGTGTGTGTGTGTGTGTGTGTGTGTGTATATGTATATATATATATATATATATATATATATATATATATACGTTGTCGACCCCTTCACTTTCATTTCAGTTCCCTTCGTCTCTATATGAAATTAACTGGTTAATTCTGTTTACTGTTCCCTTATATTGTTTTGTATTTCTTCCTTCACTTTCACTTTCTTTTCATCATTGTCTTAATGTAGGTTAGTCACTCAATTTTCATTACTTATTTTCATTTGTAGGCTCCATGCCTCAAGCTCCATTTAGTATGTTTCTAATAGGGCATTTAAACGGTTGAGGTATTTTCTTTATTTTCTTCACTAAATCTTCTACAACGTATTTTTCTTAGGCACGCCAGAGGACTCCCACCTGGGATCCCCAATCTACTTACTAAGCCATCTCTGTTCCGACGTCACTACTTAATTCATCCAATAATTTTGACCGCTATAATTAAATGCCTCCCTTTAAGAGCGTGACTTTCTTCCCATGTACCAATAACATTTTTCTCCTCCAACCTTCTCCAATCAGAAAGGCTGTTACACCGTCTTGAGTAATACTCCTTATACAAGCAGTCTTGATATCGAAGCGGAATGGCTTAGTGTTTATATATTGTCACATCAGCATTAATTTCTATACCCTAGCTTTTGTTTATAACTTTTAGACGGTAAGCGAGATTATACATCTCCGCAACTCCTTCGCGGCTATTGTTTTCAAAACATCTAACTCGTAAAAATGAAATTTTTGCCACCTACCCTCTATCTACCAATTTATCTACCAGCCTCTTACAGGGCTCGGCAGCTACCCTTGGTCGTCCCGGCCAATTATTTTCTACTACCCTCTTAAATACATATATACAGTACATATATACATACACACATATACACACTCACTCGCACACACACATACATACACACACACACGAACACACATACACACACACACACACATGAACACACACACACACACATACGCAAAGAAACCCACACATGTATAATATATATATATATATATATATATATATATATATATATATATATCAAGAACTACTATTACACAGGACGTGCGCGCCCAGATCCCTTGGTCCGCTAGCGGAGGCCATTGTTTTCTTTGTAACCTAACATTTTATATTGGACAAATATATCAAAACTAGAAACCTAACATTGTGTATAGGACAAATATATCAACTATTAACTTATTCAATGCCGTATAAGTTAATATAAACTTTTATAGTGAAATAAGAAACTATTCTTAAGGCACTGTTATGCTTTGAAATGCCAATTTTAGCCGGACTTAACAGGTATTGTTGTATGAGGTTAGTGGACACCAGGGTTGGCGATTTTTTATATATGTATATATATATATATATATATATATATATATATATGTATATATATATAATAGATTTTTTTATTTAAATCAGATTTATTTGATTTAAATAGATTTTTTTCATAGATTTTAAATATTGTGGGGTTGCTATCTGATATGCGATCTGATTGCTAAAGGACATTTTTAGCATATCAATATAAGGAGCAGTGTTATATAGACTTGCCACAAGTATACCAGGAACGGCATAAGCCTACATATAGCCTACACTGTGCAGCCCACAAGTTTCAACAAGATTCTTGTTGAAACTTGTTCTAGGTAAGCAGCTTCTCACTGAATCAGTTGCTGCTTTGGAATCAACCAGGAAGGATGTCTTCTGGACCTGGCAGAGTGGTTCCTTCAGGCAGAAAAAATTATCCTGTCTGGAATTATTTTGAAAAACTACCAATAACTTCTGGCAAAGGGTACCAAGCTAAATGCAAAGACTGCAGCCAGGAACAAATGATATAAGATAAATTATAATCATTACAGCATCTTACTTAGGTATTTATCTAAATGATTCTTAAAGCTTCGAACTGAAGCTTTAAGAGTTGGATCGAATCTTTTATTTGCTTCGCCGTTGTAATTAGCATGGAACAAATCACTTTTGACAGTGATTTTTTTCAAATAGTTATCTCGATTCTGAATGGGATCGATGCAGGGACTAACCTAATGCTAGGCACACAGTAGAAAGTGCGGCTAGGATTACGTTATTCTTCGGTTCGATCCATGTAACAGTCAGGATGATTATTTGAAAAATTTCACTGTTATGAGTGATTTGTTCCCTGTTAGTTACAACGGCGAAGCAAATAAAAGATTGGGTCCAACTCTTTTGTTACTCACGGATGGTGTCGGGAGCTTCGTGAAATGAAAGATATATGACGGCAGTTGGCAGTCACCTTCATTCCTGGGTATTAGTTAATATCAGTTCGCAGCTCTTTGGTGTGCCCACAGTGGAGTTGTCAGTAGCGTGTGCGGCTGCCATTACCTGACACATATTTTAAGAACCACCAACTTGGAAGTAGTGTGCCAGACAAGCAGGACAATAAAAGACATCACGAAGACAAAAATACACAACAACCAAACACCGGGCACCAAAGCCGGTGTTTATCGTATTCCGTGTTCAGGATGTGATAAAGTTTACATCAGAGAAACGTCACGCGACCTGAATACACGAATACGTGAACACCGTTACGACGTCAGGCATGATGGCACCACCAATACATGTGTGACACATAGAAACAAGGAAAACCATCTTATGGACTGGAAGAATGCAGAGCTGCTGATACGAGAACCAGACAAAATCCGCAGGAAGTGTTTAGAAGCAGCGATCATTCAAGGAACGAACACTATTGAACAAAACAGGGGCATGTTTAACATCTCGCCCAACATAATTCCCATAATACCCATGGCCAGCAAAATTTTAAATATTTAAACCACCCTTTGTGAACATTTCGCCCACGGACGTTTGGGCCAGTATTCTCAACATTTCCCAGTATTTAATTCCCCCTTCTCCCCCTCCTCCTCTCCTCCCCCTCCTCCTCCTCCTCCTCCTCTTCCTCCCCCCCCTTCTTCTTTTCTCTCCCCGTTCCCTCCTTTCCCCTTATCTAATCTCAAACATATGTATCTCAACTTGTACTTGAAAAAGCTGTAATAAGCAAAACGTCGTACAAATAAAGGCTCCGTCCTCATATGGTGTTTAACTCGTCAGTCATATATATATATATATATATATATATATATATAATTTATATATATATACATATATATATATATATATATATATATATATATACATATATCTATGTTAGCTCTATTGCCACTATCACTTTCAGTTTCCATCTCTCCTTGATTACTGGTTTTAATTCTGTTAACTGTTCCTTCTATTCTATATGTCTTCATTCACTTTCAACTTTCTTCACTTTCTTTTCATCACTGTATAATTGTAAGTCACCCATCTAAGTCTTTCATCCTACTTAGTCAAGTACCACGTATGCTTTTAGTCAAGTTCTATTACTCAGCAAACGAAGGGGAATTAAATTGAACTCAAACTTTTCTTCATTTTCTTCACTAATTCTTCTACAACGTTATTGTCTTGGGTACACCAGAGGACTTCCACCTGGGATCCTTAATACACCCACCAAGCCAAGTCTGCTTCGACGTCATTAATTCATCCAATAACTTTGATCGTTACAAGCAAGTGCCACCCTTTAAGGGCGTGCCTTTACTTCCATGCACCAATAATTTCTCTCCTCCTCCACCCTTTTCTTCAATCAGAAAAACTGTTACACTGTCTCAAGCAATACTGCTTACACAAGCACTCTTGTCACGAAGCGAATTGGCTTTAGTGTTAACAATTCGTAACATCAGCATCAATATCGATACCCTAGCTTGTGTTTACAAACATTAGACGGTGAGCGAGAATATGCAACTCTGCCACTCCGTAGCGAACATTGTTTTCAAAATATCTAAGTCATAGAAATTAATTTCTCGCCACCTATCCCTCTATCTACCTACTTGTCTACTACTTGTCTACCTTAATCTACCAGCCTCTTACATATATGTATGTATGTATGTATGTATGTATGTATGTATGTATGTATGTATGTATGTATGTATGTATGTATGTATGTATGTATGTATGTATGTATACATAAATATACTCTTATAAATATGCAGGAATTCAATGTCAATTAATATTTTGTCTCTGGGAGGCGGCCGTATCATCCAGGAGTGCGGAGTAGTAGACTTTCTCGATGGTAATATAAGCTCGGGGTACGGCTTATGAGCCATATACAAATGACTTCGAAACGTGCCTCCCTTGCAACTCCTCGGACGCGACCACATTTGTTGCCAACTTGCGACGGAGGGAAGGAGTCTCCCTCCTCCAAAAGACAAAGTGTAGTGAAAATTATGCGGATGGTGACTGCCTATCAATGTGATGAAGGTTAAAATGAGACATGGATTATAATGGTAGACAACCACATCTGCGACCCAGAGGTCTGGAAAATTTGCAACGTTTCTTCCTTTAAAGAATATCTGTAAGTTGTTTCCTTTCCTTAAGTCTTCAAAAAAATGTGTCTTGTACTTTCTGTCGTGTATGATAATAGTATTATCATCCTTTAGATATGGAAAGCACAGAGTTGTTTTTTTGTCAATTTATCAAATAATAATTTGGTGTAGCGTCCTTTAGAGATGGATAGCACAGAGTTGCTTTTTGTTAATTTATCAAATAATAGTTTGGTGTAGTTAGCGTCCTAAACTGTCCTCAAGCTCTCACTCCTACTGCAGATGGCGGCATGCTTCTGAGCGTGGCTGGCTTGGTATAGTTCATTTAACTTCTCTTGTGATCAGTGTAGCGCAAACATATATGTTCCGTTCCGGTTGGTTTATGTTCCCAGGCTCTGACTCGGTAGATGTGTACTCCAAAGGGTCAGCCTCGTTAGTTCCTCATCGATACCTTATTTTGTGCAACGCGCCTATCCTCCTAACTCGCTCTCTTTCCTAATGTAGTAATCCATAGAACATAAGAACATAAGAATTAAAGAATGAAGGAGACTGCAAGAGACCATAAAGTCTACACTAGGCAGCTCCGTATCCATCACCACCCGTCATCCCCATCCATAAAGTTGTCCAATCGTTTCTTAAAACAACTGATAGTTTCAGCGCTCACTACTACATGGTTACTAAGTCTATTCCATTCGTTGACCACCCTATTAGTAAACCAATTCTTACCTATTTCCTTCTTAAATCTAAACTTGTCCATTTTAAATCCATTACTGCGAGTCCTGCCCTGTTGATTTAATATGATGACCTTGTTTGCATCACCCTTGTTACAGCCTTTGATCCACTTAGACACCTCTATTAGATCACCCCGCACTCTGTCTAAGCCTGTCCAGAGAGTGTAAGTTAAGGTGCCTAAGCCTTTTTTCGTAAGGCAAATTTCTAAGTCCATGTATCATTTTGGTCATTCTTCTCTGTACTGATTCTAGTGAATTGATGTCCATTCTGTAGGACAGAGACCAAAACTGTACCGCATAGTCAAGGATGGGTCTAACTATTGCTAGATAGAGTTTGATAATTACCTCTACACTTCTATTCGTTACCGTCCTAGCAATGATAATAGATAGATACTTTTCCAACCTTTCGTATTTTTTATTCCTGTTTTGTTTTTGTTTTTGTTTTTTCATCCTTAAGCCTCAACTAAGTACGTCGTCTACGTCGTCCGCATATTGCCTTTTAATTCGTGTCTCTGGATGGGAACAAGTTTTGAATAAATGGTTGGGGTAGTGAGGGGGAACTTGCCCCCTTACTTCACTATTTACCAATAGTCCATCCTAACCGGACCCTGCGCAGACACATGTAGTTCTTATGTTTCGGATGTGTTCACTCATCTGATCTTTTGATGCTGGAGAGAGGGAAAGGGAGAGAGGGAGAGAGAGTATTAATTACTAGTGCAATCATTCTAGCTATTACGATCAAAACCGAACACGGGTCGTAGGATCATCTACCCTGACTCTCACCTTGGTACAACAAAGGGTTAGAAGGACAAGAACCTCGTGTGATACTTGGGTCCAGGGTGTCGACGCCAACTGAGTCTAAGAACCTGACATCAGTTTTTTCCCAACCCCCAAATCCATCAGCTGGCGTGGCAAGATGTACACGATATTTGGAAATAAACTCTCCTACTGAGATTCGAACCCTGCCTGAGTGGCTTGCTTTTTATGAGACGAAGACCGTACCACCTTCGTCTTATAAAAAGCAAGTCGCTCAGGCGAGGGTTCGAATCCCAGTAGGAGAGTTTATTTCCAAATGTCATAATGACATAAAGATATACACGATATCTTTATTTGCTTTGTACTGTTAGTA
>NC_134812.1:45859395-45866895 GCF_046742065.1 Oratosquilla oratoria
AATAATAATAATAATAACAATAACAATAACAATAATAATAATAATAATAATAATAATAATAATAATAATAATAATAATAATAATAATAATAATAATAATAATAATAATAATAATAATAATAGTAATAACAACACTGGCCTGCGTTTAAAAAAAAAAATTCAAAGGTCGAAGGTTTTTCAAGTGATTTACAGGTTTTTTGGTGCGCTGAATCCAAAAATGCCATCCGTTTCCTTGGATCAGGTCTAGTTTTTGAGATATGAGAAGTGCGACTTTTGGGCCTTGTATAGTACTAAGTATAAGGAAAACGAGGCTGCAGGTATAGCCTATTCTTATTTTTTTTTTTTTTTTTTTTTGCATAAAAATTATACTGTAGCACCCCGAAACTGATACTGAAACCTAATGATGTTTTTGTTTACTTTCAGGAAACTGAAACCGAAACTGAAACTGAAACTGCATTGACTACATTGACAAACTGCATTGACAACACTGAAACTGAAAATGGTTTAGAAAAGTGTGATCTCCAATCAATGTGACTGATTTTATAAGAATCTGTGTTTTTTACAAGAATCTGTGCTTCTTGTGTTTCTATTTTGGACACGTATCTTAGATTGACAGAAAATGGAACGCAAATGCACAAATCATCCTGATAGGTTCTGCTACATATGTGTTAATGTGATTCTTCCTCGTCGACTAGCAAATATAACTGATTTTGTGAAGAAGGCATATCATGCTTACTTTGGAGTTAAGCTTGGGGATCAGGACAAGCCATTTGCACCCCATGTTAGCTGCAAAACATGTGTCGAGAACTTGCGTGATTGGAGAAATAAAAAAAGGAAGAGTATGCCATTCGCTGTTCCAACGGTTTGGAGAGAGGGTAAAGATCATGTGTCAGACTGCTATTTCTGCATGACTAATCTTAAAGGAGTCAACCGCAAGAACAAGCATTGTATTCAGTATCCTAATGTTCCGTCTGCCATACGACCAGTCCCTCATGGTCCAGGCCTGCCCGTTCCCGAGCCAGATGTTGCAATGGAATCTAGCTCTGAATCGGAATCTGATAACGCACTAGACAGGGCAGAGGGTAGAGAATACATGCCAGAAGAGAATGACCGGCCAGTGCCTCTAACACAAGCAGATCTCAATGACCTGACACGGGATCTAAACCTATCAAAGGAATAAGCACAGCTTCTGGGTTCTCTTCTTCGTGAGAAAAATTTGCTAGCACCTGAGACAACATTCTTTTGGTACCGAGAGCGTGAAAGAGAATTTAGACAGTTCTTCACAACCCAGAAGGACTCGTCATTAGTTTACTGCAACAACATTGCTGGTTTGATTCAATCAATGGGGCTGGACTATGTTGCTACTGAATGGAGACTGTTCATCGACTCTTCCAGCAGAAGTCTCAAGGCAGTCCTCCTTCACAACGGAAATCAATACTCTTCAATTCCAATCGGTCATTCGGTGCAAATGAAAGAAACTCATGACAACATGGATCAGCTACTGTCTGCTCTGAACTACAATGACCATGGTTGGTTGATCTGTGGAGATCTTAAGGTAGTTGGGTTGGTTTTGGGACTACAGGGTGGGTACACAAAGTATCCATGCTTTTTGTGTTTGTGGGATAGTCGGGCTGATGATCAACATTTTGTCAGACAAGAATGGCCACCACGACAACGTTTGGAACCTGGTTTCACACAATGTTCAGGCTCATTCTCTTGTTGAACCAAACAAGGTCTTAATCCCACCTTTACATATCAAACTGGGACTGATGAAGTACTTTGTGAAGGCAATGGACAAGGACGGCATGGGATTTACTTTTCTTCAGCAGAAGTTTCCTCGGATCAGTCTGGAAAAGCAGGCTGGCATTTTTTATGGGCCTCAGATAAGGGAACTTGTGAAGGACTCAATGTTTGAGGATGCACTGAATGCAGCTGAGCTGTCCGTTTGGTGGTCGCTTAAGTCAGTGATAAGAAACTTTCTAGGAAATAACCGAAGTGCAGAATACGAGAAAGAAGTCGATGAGCTCTTGAACAGCTATCAAAAATTGGGGGCTCGCATGTCAGTCAAAATGCACTTTCTACGGTCCCACTTAGACTATTTCCCTCAGAACTGTGGTGACTTCAGTGAGGAACAGGGAGAACGTTTCCACCAGGATATTCGTGTCATGGAAAAACGCTACCAAGGCCGGTGGGATGTGAGCTTTCTTGCGAACTACTGTTGGTGTTTGAAAGGAGACGTGGTGGCTGCCCAACACAGGAGAAAGTCACTGAAAAGGCCCTTCATCCATGATTAGATTTTCTGTAATATATCCTCTTTTTCTTCTGAACTATGCAAGAAAAAATTATTTCTTTTGTCAGGAATTTTTTTCCAAAATTAAAGGGAATAAATAGCACTAAATGGCGTTTTTAATTATTTTTACCGCCTCGTATCTCAAAAACGTGACCTGATTGAACAAAATGAGTGTGATTTTTAGATTCTGCATAGCAAATTACCCTAGAATCAGTTATCAGATGCTTTACCTCTGAAACTTCGCAGGCCAGTGTAGTAGTAGTGGTAGTAGTATTCGTAGTAGTAGTAATAATAATAATAATAATAATAATAATAATAATAATAATAATAATAATAATAATAATAATAATAATAATAATAATAATAATAATAATAATAATAATAATAATAATTAATAATAATTAATAATAATAATAATAATAATAATAATAATAATAATAATAATAATAATAATAATAATAATAATAATAATAATAATAATAATAATAATAATAATAATAATAATAATAATAATAATAATAATAATAATAATAATAATAATAATAATAATTAATAAAATAATAAATAATAATAATAATGATATGATGATGATGATGATGATGATGATGATGATGATGATGATGATGATGATGATGATGATGATGATGATGATGATGATGATGATGATGATGATGATGATGATGATGATGATGATGATGATGATGATGATGATGATGATGATGATGATGATGATGATGATGATGATAATAATAACAATAATAATAATAATAATAATAATAATGAATAATAAAATAATAATAATAATAAAATAATAATAATAATAAAATAATAAAATAATAATAATAATAATAATAATAATAATAATAATAATAATAATAATAATAATAATAATAATAATAATAATAATAATAATAATAATAATAATAATAATAATAATAATAATAATAATATAATAATAATAATAATAATAATGATAATAATAATAATAATAATAATAATAATAATAATATAATAATAATGATAATAATAATAATAATAATAATAATAATAATAATAATAATAATAATAATAATAATAATAATAATAATAATAATAATAATAATAATAATAATAATAATAATAATAATAATAATAATAATAATAATAATAATAATAATAATAATAATAATAATAATAATAATAATAATAATAATAATAATAAAAAGCAAAGTGCTGAGTATAAGTGAAAAAATAGACCTTTGAGAAGGCTCAACTCAGGAACATCGGTGCGTAAGTTGTGTGAAAATTTCGATGTCGGTTCTTCCACTGTATACGACTTGAAGAAACAGAAAATACAACTGAGGAAGTATTATGATAAAAATGGAACATTGAAAAGTATGGACAAACGTAAAACTATGAGCCGCGATTAAAGTGAAGACTTAGAGAAAGCTTTGATACAGTGGATACGACGGCGTCGCAGTGAAGGAATGAATATTTCTGGTGAGATGGTTACGACCCAGGCCAAAATTTTCCATGAAAGTCTTAAGTTAGATTACGAATGCCAATACAAAAATGGGTGGCTGCATAAAAAAAAAAGGTATGGTTTACGTACAATATATTTGCTTTCCAAAAGTCGGAGAATTCCCGAACTCGGCACGACCCAGATCCCAAGGTCCCAACGATGCCGACTTTGGGAACTTCAATCTGTGTACAGTATATATCAAATCAAATCAGCCATCTTGATTCCAATGCTGAACAAACGCTTCTTTCATAGAATCACTCTAGCACTGCACCACGATTCAGAAACGCTTTCTTGACGTAAGCACTGGGTGTACAATTGAGCTAACTTAATATGAACTTCTTTCCCTGCGTCTTTCAATAGATCAATCGATATAAAATCTTTCCAATGTGCTTTTCTTCGTTTCATATTTTTAGAGCAAGTTTTACTTCTTCATTTGTAATCCCTGATACAGTACTAACATCTACAAATAGATTTACTGACTCAACTACGGTCTTCGACGAGTAAAGCTCTTGATAAAATTATTCTACTCTTTTTACCATTCTGTCTCTGCATTTAATGATTTCTCCATGTCTATCTTTCAAACATACCATTTGCTGTCTTCCCAAAGCATGTCTGTACTCGGTCCCTTTAATACTTTTAACTTTTCGAATAGTTTCCTGTATTTCTTTCATGTTTCTCTTTCTTTTCTCTGATCTCTGTTTTTTGTTGATCTGCTTGTTTAGTTCTTCTCTTTCAATTTCATCTCTTCTGTTTTTCATCTGTATGGTCCTTCTTCTTTTAATTAGATCATTTGTAGCTTTGGAAAATGTTTTCTCTATTACTTTTGGTACTTCCTACTTTCTCTCCCGATTTCCTAATGATATTCATTATATTCAAATTCATATCTTTGACGGTGTCCTCATTAGTTTTTAGAACTTCGAATATATTTTTGATATCTAACTGAAATTTTTTATGATTATCCTTAACCTTCGCAAGGCTTATTTTCTTTTTTAAAACTAGTTTATTTCTCTCGGCTCTGAAAATGAATTTAGCTGTGCAACCTATCATTCTATGGTCACTACCTATGTTGACTTTATTTATTACCGTAACATTGCTAACGGTCTTGCTCTCATCTCTTAGTATGATGTCTACTTCATTCTTTATTTTTTCATTTGGATTCTCCAGGTCCATTTACAACCTACACGCTTTTCAAAGTAAGTGTTCATTATCCTCATGTTTTAGTTCTCTGCAAAATTGACTAACATCTCGCCTCTGTCATTTCTTTCACCTACTACAAACTTCCCAATGCACAACTCATCTCCCATCTTCTTCCCCCCTTTAGCATTAAAGTCGCCTATTACCAACGTGTGCTTACTTTTTCTTGATCCATTACCTGACTTAAATAATCGTAGAATGTAAGGGAAAATCGCCACTTAATCGTCTAAACAACCAGCCCTCTTAAATAGCGCACTGTTCGAGTGCGCTTCGAAGCTTTCCTTGAAACGAGCTGCCACGTATGACGACCGAGGTTACGTGCGTCCCGGACAGACATGGGTTTAGCAGAGAGAACTTGGTGACTGCATCTAGTCCACTACTCCCTCTCCACTCTAAAACTGGCGCGTTACATCGACTGGACGTCGTTTGTCTCCAACTTCGCCTTCTGCTCTGCCAGAGTCGTCATCGCTCAGCTCCAAAACCCTGATCATCTGCCGAAGCTTTCGATGAGTTATTTAAGTGTTTACATGTGGAGACTATTCGAGTGAGCTACGACCGAACTGACCTAAGGTGAAACAGTTGGTGTTGTTTTTCCCTATTCTTCAAGTTGATTTGATAGTGCATTGTGGGAAGACCAGAATTATAAACTTCCAATGCAATCTTGTGTTTTCTTGCTTGTCCTACGAGTCTATAAACGAACCGAGAGTTCTGAAGCAGGCAGTGGTGGTCCGCACCTAGTTTCAGAACTAAAGGACCTAATTGGTCCTTTACATAGAAGGCCTCAATTTCATCGTCTGAACTCTGTGGAGTTGGTGCATAAATCTGAATTATTTTTAGAGTGTACCTTTTACACAGCCCAATCACAATCCAAGTTACCCTATCTGACAAACTACCGAATTTGACAACGTTACCAGCAACCTCTAGGTTTATCAAGAATCCTGCTCCACTAGATCTTTCTTTGTCCTTACCTCTATAGTAGAATAGGTGGTGACCATCTTGTAATTGTATCAGTTTTTCTTCCACTCGTCGGACTTCGTTAAGTCCTACGATGTTCCATTTGATGTTCTCTAGTTCTTCCATTAAACTCTCCAGCCTATGGTCGTCTGACAGGGTTCTTACGTTATAAGTATAGATCTTTATTTTCTTCATGTTGTTCAATGTCCAAGACTTAGATCTGCTTAGACAATGCTTACTCACATTTGGTGGCACACTGTCCGTAAGCACACAAGGTGTGTATACATATATATATATATATATATATATATATATATATATATATATATGTATATATATATATATGTATATATATGTATATATATATTTTTTTTCTCTCTAAACAGAAATGTAGTAGAACATTTGTAAATGACACACAGTTTATTTTCTCCGACTGTGGGTTTCCTGTGTGTCATTTGTATATATATATATATATATATTATATATATATATATATTTTATATATATATATATATATATATACATGTATATGTATATATGTACATATATATATATATATATGTATATATATATATGTATATATATATGTATATGTATATATGTATATGTATATATATATATGTATATATATATGTATATATATATATGTATATATATATGTATATATATATATATTGTATATATATATTGTATATATATATATATATATATTGAGACATTCTGACAGATTGACGTAAATGTATTAGGAAACACAAGAGTTTTAGTCTGAGTTTATTTTTGACTAGTTTCGCAGGTATGCTTTTTCCAAGCATACCTACGAAACTAGTCAGGAATAAACCCAGACTAAGTCTCCTGTGTTTCCTAATACACTTACGTCACACCACATACACACACACACACACACACACGCACACACACACACACACACACACACACACACACACACACACACACACACACACACACGCTCGATAGCGTGGTTGGTAGAAGCATAGACTTGCTAACGTACAAGTCCTCGGTTCGAATCCTGGGACAACTGTCGGAAAGTATGTGATTGACATCGTCGTCATTGACGATTCCATTCAGGTATTACAACGACGAAAGTCCATCAAGGATACGTTCCTGCTTCACCACTACCTTTAGGTCGGCTTGGTCCTTCGTGAAATTGAGATTAGGACGGCAGTTAGCAGTCGACTCAAATCCTGCGGATGTAGATTAACCCCGAGGCTGAAGGATTATATAGCCTCGATAGCGTGATTGGTAGAAGCATAGACTTGCTAACGCACAAGTCCTCGGTGCGAGTCCTGGGACAATTGTCGGAAATTATGTGATTGACATCGTCGGCATTGACGATTCTATTCAGTTACTGAGTTAAATTAAAATTCTTAGCACTTTTTTATCTAAATTTTGGGAATCTGTTTTATTTAGGTGAACAGAATGGAATCAAAATTCTGTAGAACTATTTGTATCTGTACCTGTGCTTTATTTCATTTAGTTGTAAACAATAAAAATTCATTTGTTTTTCACTTAGTGTTTATTTTTTCCTATAAAGGATTGCACAG
>NC_134812.1:45871895-45874395 GCF_046742065.1 Oratosquilla oratoria
TCCACATCCTCCTTCTCCCGGCTCTCCTCGCATTTTTTTTTTTCCTTTTCCTTTCCGTCTCCTATACCTCTTTCCCTTTCCCATCCTTCTCCGCATCTCTTTTTTTACCTCTTATTCCTATTTTTCTCTCCTAGGCCGGCGACACACGTGCAGTTTAAACTGACAGTTACAACTGTTCAGTTATTACTGTCAACTGAAACTGCACGTGTGTGGGTATCTCAGTGATGCTGAGATACCCACACATGCGTGCAGTTTCAGCTGACAGTTATAACTGAACAGTTGTAACTGTCAGTTTTAACAGCACGTGTGTGGTCGGCCCTACTGTTTTTTTTTTCTTTTCCCGCAGCCTCCTTCCTCTCACCTTCTCTCATTCCCTCTCTCCATCCTTCATTCATTTATTCTTCTCCTTCTAATGCACTTCCTCTTTTCATTTTTTCCCTTCCTTTTCTTTCCTCACTTTCATACTTTTCACTTCCTTCCTCCTCCTTTCCCTTTCTCCCCTTTTTCTATTTCTTTCTTTGTTTTTATGCTTTCTCCTGAGGATTCCAGATTGAGCCATCTCCTACAGGTGTATTCGGTCCATACCCCTCCCCATACGATCCCTTTCCCTTGTAGACATAATTCACATTACATACATAAACATACATGCGCACATACACACATAAACATACATGCGCACATAAATATACATGTGCACATAAACATACATGCTCACATAAACATACATACGCACATAAACATACATGCGCACATAAACACACATACTCACATAGACATACATGAGCACATAAACATACATGCGCACATAAACATACATGCGCACATAAACATACATGCGCACATAAATATACATGTGCACATAAACATACATGAGCACATAAACATACATGCGCACATAAACATACATGCGCACACAAACACACATGCCCACATAAACATATATGCGCATATACACATACATGCGCACAATAACATACATGCGCACATAAACATACATGCGCACATAAACATACATGCACACATAAACATACATGCGCACATAAAAATACATGCGCATCATAAACATACATGCGCACATAAACATACATGCGCACATAAACATACATGTGCACATAAACATACATGCGCGCACAAACATACATGCGCACATAAACATACATGCGCACATAAAAATACATACGCACATAAACATACATGCGCACATAAACATACATGCGCATATAAACATACATGCGCACATAAACATACATGCGCACATAAACATACATGCGCATATACACATACATGCACACATAAACATACATACACACAAAAACATACATACACACACAAACATACATACATAAAACATACATACACACAAAAACATACATACACACACAAACATACATACACACACAAACATACATACACACAAAAACATACATAAACACACAAACATATATACACACACAAACATATAGACACAAACATACATAAACACACAAACATACATACACACACAAACATACACACACAAACATACATACACACACAAACATACATACACACACAAACATACATACACACACAAACATACATACACTCACAAACATATAGACACAAACATACATACACATACAAACATACATACACACACAAACATACATACACACACAAACATACATACACACACAAACATACATACACACACAAACATACATACACACACAAACATACATACACACACAAACATACATACACACACAAACATACATACACACACAAACATACATACATACACAAACATATATACACACACTCACATACATACACACAAACATACATACACACACAAACATACATACACACACAAACATACATACACACACAAACATACATACACACACAAACATACATCCACACACAAACATACATACACACACAAACATAAATATACACACATACATACACATATAAACATACATACACACATAAACATACATACACACATAAACATACATACACACATAAACATACATACACACATAAACATACACACAGACATAAACATACACACACACATAAACATACACATACACAAACATACACACACACAAACATACACACACACAAACATACCCACACACACAAACATACACACACAAACATACACACACACACAAACATACATACAAACACAAACAAACACACACGCACACAAACATATACACACACAAACATACACACACACAAACACACAAACAAACACACACACATAAACATACACACAAACATAAACATACACACACACATAAACACAAACACACACATAAACACACTCACACACACATAAACACACTCACACACACACATAAACACACTCACACACACATAAACACACACACACACATAAACACAAACACATAAACATACACACACATAAACACACACAGACATCAACACAAACACATAAACACACTCACACATAAACACACACACATAAAAACACACACACACA
>NC_134812.1:45879395-45886895 GCF_046742065.1 Oratosquilla oratoria
CACACACACATAAACACACACACGCACATTAACACACACACACATAAACACACACACACACATAAACACACACACACATAAACACACACGCATAAACGAACACACACATCAGCAAACACACACACATAAACACACACACATACATAAACGCACACACACATAAACAAACACACACACATACATAAACACACACACATAAACAAACACACACACATAAACACATACACACACACATATACACACACACACACATAAACACACACACATAAAACACACACACATAAACACACACACACACATAAACACACACACACACATACACACATACACACACACACACACACATAAACACACAAACAAAGACATAAACACAAACATAAACACACACACACATAAAAACACACACACTCACATAAACACACACACACATAAACACAAACACACTCACATAAACACACACACACACACACATAAACACACACGAACACATACACATAAACACACACACACACACATAAACACACACATACACAAATATAAACACACACACACACAAACACACACACACTCACACACAGGCACACACACACATAAAGACACACACATACACACATAAACACACACATAAACACACACACATAAACACACACACATACGCACAAACACACATCACATACAAAAACACACACACATAAACACACACACAGGCATAAACACACACACATAAAACACACACACACTCACACATAAACACACACACACACATAAACCCACACACACATAAACACACACACATAAACACACACGCACATAAACACACACACACACACATAAACACACACACACACACAAACACACACATATATAAACACACACATAAACACACACACACATAAGCACACACACACATATAAACACACACACACACATAAACGCACACACACATAAACACCCACACACACATACATAAACACACACATAAACACACACGCAAACATAAACACATACACACACATAAACACAAACACACTCATAAACACACACACATAAACACACACACACAAATAAACACACACACATAAACACACACACACATAAACACACATATAAACACACACACAGATAAAAACACATAAACACACAAACACAGAGAAGCGCAAAATCACACTCATAAACACACACACACAGAAACACACACACACATAAACACACATACACACACATAAACACAAACACACAAAAATCACACACACACATAAACACACACACACACATAAACACACACACGCACACATAAACACACACACACACACATAAACTCACACACACATATAAACACACACACATAAACACACACACATACATAAACACACACACACACACACACACATAAACACACACACATATATAAACACACACAGAGACATAAACACACCCACACATAAACACACACACAAACACATAAACACAAAAACATACATACACACACACACAAAGACACACATATACACACATAAACACACACACACATAAACACACACATACATAAACACACACACATAAACACACACACATACACACAGACACACATCACGCACACAAACACACACACACACATAAACACAAACACAACATACACACACACATAAACACACACACACTCACACATAAACACACACACACACACATAAACACACACACACATAAACCAACACACACATAAACACACACACACACATAAACACACACTCGCACATAAACACACACACACATAAACACACACACACACATAAACACCCACACACACATAAACACACACACATAAACACATACACACATAAACACACACACACACATAAACGCACACATACAAAAACACACACACACACATACATAAACACACACTCATAAACACACACACACACATAAACACACACACATATACACACACATAAACACATACACACACACACATACACACACACACACACATAAACACACACACACAGACATAAACACACACACACATAAACACACATACACACATAAACACATACACACTCATATAAACACACACACACATAAACACACACACACATAAACACATACACACACATAAACACACACATACACACATATAAATACACACACAAACACACACACATAATGACACACACATACACACATAAACACACACACATAAACACACACACATAAACAAACACACATAAACACACACACATACGCACAAACACACATCACACACACAAACACACACACATAAACACACACACACATAAACACACACACACATAAACACACACACACATAAACACACACACACTCACACATAAACACACACACACATAGACACACTTAAACACACACACACATAAACCCACACAATCATAAACAAACACACACATAAACACACACACGCACATAAACACACACACACATATAAACACACACACACACATAAACACACACACATAAACACACACATACACATAAACACACATACTAACATAAACTAACACACACATAAGCAAACTCAGACACATAAACACACACAGACACATAAACGCACACACACATAAACACACACACACAAACATATATAAACATACACACACTTAAACACACACACACATATAAACACATACACACACACATAAAAACACATACACACATAAACACACACACGTAAACACACACATATAAACACACACACATAAACACACACACATAAACACACACACACATAAACACACACACACATAAACACACACACACATAAACACACACACATAAACACACACACACACATACACATAAACTCACACACACATAAACACACACACACATATATATAAGCACACATACACACATAAACACACACATACATAAACACACACACACAGACATAAACACACACACATAAACACACACACACATAAACACACAAACATACATACACACACACACACATAAAGACAAACACATACACAAATAAACACAAACACACATAAACACACACAAACACATAAACACACCCACATAAACACACATACTTATACACAAACACACATCACAAACACAAACACACACACACATAAACACAGACACACACATAAACACACACACATAAACACACACACACTCACAAATAAACACACACACAAACAAACAGATAAACACACACTCATAAACCCACACACACATAAACATACACACGAACACACACACGCACATAAACACACACACACACATAAACACACACACATAAACACACACACACATAAACACACACACATACATAAACAAACACACACATAAGCACACACACAGACATAAACACACATTAATAAGAACACACACACACACATAAACACACAAACATACACACACACAAATAAAGACACACACATACACACATAAACACACACACACATAAACAAACACACACACAAAAACACACACATACACACAAACACATATCACACAAACAAACACACACACACATAAACACACACACACATAAACAAACACACACATAAACCCACACACACATAAACACACACACGCACATAAAAACACACACACACACATAAACACACACACACATAAACACACACACACATAAACACACACACACATAAACAAACATACACATTAGCACACACACACACATAAACACACACACACATAAACACACACACACATAAACACACACACACATAAACACACACACACATATAAACACATAAAAACACACATAAACACACACACGTAAACACACACACAGAAAAACACACACACATAAACACACATACACATAAACACACAAACACACACATATACACACACACAAACATAAACACACACACACTCACATAAACACCCACACCCACATAAACACACATACACTCACATAAACACACACACACACACATAAACACACACACACACACACACATAAACACACACACACACACATAAACACACACACATACACACATATAAACACACACACACACAAACACACACACACAGACACACACACACATAAAGACACACACATACACACATAAACACACACACATAAACACACACACACATAAACACACACACATACGCACAAACACACATCACACACACAAACACACACACACACATAAACACACACACACACATAAACACACACACACACATAAACACACACACATAAACACACACACATACGCACAAACACACACACACACACAAACACACACACACACATAAACACACACACACACAAAAACACACACACACATAAACACACACACACATAAACACACACACACACACATAAACACACACACACACATAAACACAAACACACATATATATACACACGCAAATAAACACACACACACACATAAACACACACACACATAAACACACACACACACATAAACACACACACACATAAACACACACACATAAGCACACACACACACACTAAAACACACACACACACATAAACGCACACACACATAAACACACACACACACATACATAAACACACACACAAAGAAGCACACACTCACACACATAAACACACACACACACAGAAACACACCCACACATAAACACAAACAAACATAAACACACACACACACATAAACAAACACACACATAAACACACTTGCGCACACATAAACACACACACACACATAAACTTACACACACACATAAACATACACACACACATACATGAACACACACTTACACACAAATATATATAAACACACACACACACATACATAAACACACACACACAGACATAAACATACACACACATAAACACACACACACACATGAACACACAAACATACATACACACACACACATAAAGACACACACATACACACATAAACACACACACACATAAACACACACACACATAAACACACACACATAAACAAACACACATACACACAAACATACATCACACACAAACACACACACACACATAAACACACACACATACACACACACACTCACAAATAAACACACACACACTCACATAAACACACACACACACACAAACACACACACACATAAACACACACACACATAAACACACACACATAAACACACACACACATAAACACACACACACACATAAACACACACACACATAAACACACACACATATAAACACACACACACATAAACACACACACACATAAACACACACACACATAAACACACACACATAAACGCACAAACATATAAACACACACACACAAACATACATAAAAACACACACACATAAACATACACACACAAAAACACACACACATATATAAACACACACACATAAACAAACACACATTAACACACACACACATAAACACACACACACATAAACACACACACACACACATATACACACACACACATAAACACACACACACATACTTAAACACACACACACATAAAAACACAAACACACACATAAACACACACACACACATAAACACACACACATATATAAACACACACACACATAAACACACACACACATGAACACATACACACACACATAAACACACACACATATATAAACACACACACTTAAACACACACACATAAACACACACACACACATAAACACACACACACATAAACACACACACATAAACACACACACATAAACACACACAAACACACATAAACACACACACACAGAGAAGCACACACTCACACACATAAACACACACACACAGAAACATACACACATAAACACACACACATACATAATCACACATACATAAACACACACACACACATTAACACACACACACACATAAACACACACACACACACAAACACATAAACTTACACACACACATAAAAACACACACATAAACACACACACACACATTAACACACACACACACATACATAAACACACACACACATACATAAACACCTCGTGCAAGGTCATAGCATTACCCATTGATCGGACCTACGAGCTCTGAGCTCTCTTCCAGAAGGGAAATAGCTGTCGATCACGAGTCCAACACGTGATCCAAAGACCAAGTGAATATACACACACACAGACATAAACACACACAGACATAAACACACACACACACACAAACACACATAAACACATAAACATGCATACACACACAAACATACATACACACACATACATATATACACACACAAACATACATACACAAACAAACATTAATACACACACAAACATACATACACACACAAACATACATGAACACACAAACATACATACACACACAAACATACATACACACACAAAAATACATACACACACAAACATACATACACACACAAATATACATTCAAACACAAACATACATACACACACAAACATACATACACACACAAACAAACATACACACAAACATACATACACACATAAACATACATATAAATACACATACATACACACATAAATATACACACACACATAAACATACACACACATAAACATACACACACACATAAACATACACACACATAAACATACAAACACACAAACATACACACACATAAACAAACACACACACAAACACACACACACATACATAAACACACACACACACATAAACAAACACACACACATACATAAACACACACACAGACATAAACACACACACATATAAACACACACTTAAACACACACATAAACACACAAACATACATACACACACATACAAAAAGACACACACATAAGCAGATAAACACACACACACATAAACACACACATACATAAACACACACACATTAACACACACACATAAACACACACACATAAACACACACACATACACAAAAACACACATCACACACACAAACACACACACACACATAAGCAAAAACACAAACATAAACACACACACACATAAACAAACACACACTCACATATAAACACAGACACACATAAACACACACACACACATAAACCAACACACACATAAACACACACACACATAAACACACACTCGCACATAAACACACACACACATAAACACACACACACACATAAACACCCACACACACATAAACACACACACAAATAAACACACACACACATAAACAGACACACACATAAACGCAAACACACATAAACACACACACACATATACATGAACACACACACACATAAACACACACACTCATAAACACATACACACACATAAACACACACACATATACACACACACATAAACACACACACACACATAAACACACACAAACACACACATACAAATACACACACACACACACACATAAACACACACACACAGACATAAACACACACACACATAAACACACATACACACACACATAAACACACACACTCACATGAACACACACACACACACACACATATACACACATACACACATACACACATAAACACACACACATAAACACACACATATAAACATACACACA
>NC_134812.1:45901895-45904395 GCF_046742065.1 Oratosquilla oratoria
GAATTATATATATATATATATATATATATATATATATATATATATATATATATATGAGAGAGTGATAGGGGGGGAAGGGTAAACGAAGATGGGCTAAGAATACATTTATTGTTCTATATATATATATATATATATATATATATATATATATATATATATATATCACTGTCCAGTAATATCGTAACACATTAATGAATACACTAAAAACCCACTGTTGATTGGATATAAGAAAAGAAAGGAAATAATGATTTCCGTATATTTCGATCACTTGTTGTGATCCTCCTCAAGCGGAATAAAAAGACAAGAGAAAACACATATCTTATAGACAGAGGAGAGAGGTGGTGTGAGGGAACATGGACATGACATATCAGGTGGCGTCTATATTGCTGCGCGGGCTTTGTGACAAGTGATCTTTCTATTGTAAAAACGGATGACTTGCCACAAAGCCTGCGCAGCAATATAGACGCCACCTGATATGCCATGTCCATGTTCCTTCACTCCAACTCGCTCCTCTGTACATGAGATATGTGTTTTCTCTTGTATTTGTACTCCGCTTGAAGAGGATTACAGCAAGTGATCGAAATATACGGAAATTGTTATTTCCTTTCTTTTCTTATATCCAATCAACACTGGGTTTTTATTGAAGAGGGCCACAGTTGATAGCCGAAATGTAGGAATCTTCTTTATTAGAATTTTATTTTCTCCGACTGTGGGTTTCCTGTGTGATATATCTATCTATATATACTTATAAAAATTTCATATTCAGTATTTAAAATTATAGCCAACTCCTGAGTTAGCATCTATGAGGTATAATGAGTTTATTAATATATTACGAACCGTATAAATCGTATGATGCGTAGTGTTCCAAGCAACGACGACATGACATCACAATCTTCTGCATTTTACTTCTTATAACTAATCAAGTCACTACCTTCGTCTACTGAATATAGCATTGTCTTAATTAAGATTTTATTGACCATTATATTAACAACGTATCATCTAAAATCTTATTTCACCCAACGGGTCACGGGTGGTCTAGTATATATACATATATATATATATATATATATATATATATATATATATATGTATATATATATACATATATATATATATATACATATATATATATATATATATATATATATATATGCTAATAAGAACACGGGTACGTGTGTTCACTTATGCAAAATAGACCACTTGGAAAAAAGAAACTAACGAAGCAGAGCGCTTTTGTATATTACATCTTCAGTGCAACAAGTACATAGTAATAGAAATGCATAGATAATATATACATGAAAAAGGAACAAGGACAGTTTGAATAAGGGTAGCGGACAATTACCCCCTGGAAGGCGGAAGGTCAATGTCAATGACGGTGGGTCGACATCAGGTCACAGTCGCCAGGGTCAATGCTTCCACTAATGATTGTCGGGCGATATTAGGTCATAGTCGCTGGGTTACATTTTACCTTATATTATCTTACTAATTTCTTGACAAATAAAATGATCAAGTTTATATAACCCTTTGTGTAGGTTGATATTTTGATCACTGGTGGTATGAATCAAACTACACTCTATTAAGTTTCTTGCTGTTATGTTGTTGGTATGATAGATTGCCTGGGCATTACTCCAATCAACTGGATGATTATTTAATTCGATATGCTTGAATATTCCACTAGAATTATTGCCATCCCTAAAGGTAGTTTTTAAAAATTATAGTACAGTAAAACATAAACTCATCAACAATAGTATTGAAATTAAAAAAGGATGCATTTATAAAAAAAATCTTGCAAAATGTGTAATCAATTTTACATAGGTCAAGCTGCCAAACCCTTAAACATTAGAATTGAACAACACAAGAAAAATGTTAGGGATGGCAATAATTCTAGTGGAATATTCAAGCATATCGAATTAAATAATCATCCAGTTGATTGGGGTAATGCCCAGGCAATCTATCATACCAACAACATAACAGCAAGAAACTTAATAGAGTGTAGTTTGATTCATACCACCAGTGATCAAAATACCAACCTACACAAGGGGTTATATAAACTTGATAATTTTTTTTGTCAAGAAATTAGTAAGATAATATCAGGTAAAATGTAACCCAGCGACTATGACCTAATGTCGCCCGACAATCATTAGTGGAAGCATTGACCCTGGCGACTGTGACATGTCGCCCCACCATCATTGACATTGACCTTCCGCCCTCCAGGGGGTAATTGTCCGCTACCCTTATTCAAATTGTCCTTGTTCCTTTTTTCATGTATATATTATCTATGCATTTCTATTACTATGTACTTGTTGCACTGAAGATGTAATACACGAAAGCGCTCTGCTTCGTTAGTTTCTTTTTTCCAAGTGGTCTACTTTGCACATATATATATATACAATCTAAATAACCGTCGCGCAGAGGATTCGAACCACCGCCAGTAGACTCAAGAGAGTCCGTAGCACCCGCCTTAGACCACTCAACCTTAGATCGTCTATGGTTGAGTGGT
>NC_134812.1:45909395-45919395 GCF_046742065.1 Oratosquilla oratoria
AATAGAATAAAATAAAGTAAAATAAAATTACAATAAAATAAAATAAGAAAAAATCAAATGAAAAAAAAAAATGAAAAATAAAACCAAGTAAAATAAAATTAAATAAAATAAAATGAAATAAAATCAAACAAAATAAAATAAAATAAAACCAAATAAGATAAAACAAAATAGATTATTATTGGTGGACAAAAAATGAAAAAATATCATACATAGAACAGCTGCTGGCAAAACGATATTAGTTAAGAAAGGATACAGACGATATAAAATTAGGATACAGTGCAAAAAATTACAGAGTATGTGAATATTTGACATTTAGGGCAACAAGGTCCTGTTTTGGAGAACCCTAAAACAATGATTCACCCGTTATTACATTTAGAATTACTACGTTTCCACTGATATATTTTAATTGCAGTTAATGACAACATACCTCGTCAGGGCTCGATTGCCATTTCAGCAAACGAACCCCTCTTCTTCTTTGTTTGACTTGAATGAAAAGGACGGCAGAAGTACTGTGTCCTCTTTTATAGAAAAAGGGACACAGGTGCCCTCTTTTATGGAAAAAAGGACATAGGACTTCCCAAAAGGAACAGAATGTCCTGTAAAGGACATACCCAACAAGCTTGCTCTCTTTTATCTAAACAAGAGGTTCATCCCGTTTTCTGTGGGGTCCAGACCGTTTTCTGTCTGACATATGCTGCTCTATTCCATTTTCTATTCAAAGTTTTCCCATTCTTCGCCAATTCGTGTTCGATCGTTGATGTTTTGTTTTGTTTTGTTTTGTTTTTATTTGTGATTTTATCTTTTCTCTTTTTTCATATGCTTACATTATTTCATTTTCTACTTTCTCTGGTTATTTATTCTTTTTTCTGCACTTTTTCTCTCGGTTTTTTTTTTCGTTTTCTTTCCTCACTTATTTTATTCACTTATTTTTCATTTTATCTAATCATATTTCATTGCATCTACTTCCTTATCCTTTGGGTTTATTTTCTTTACTTCTCTCACCCTTTATCTTATTCTATTTATTTTCTGTTTATTATTTTTCTTTTCCTTTCCTCTCTTTTCACTTTCCCATTCTTTCCTTCCCTTTCTTTCCCTTCTTTTATTTATTTGTTTTATTATTTCATATTTTTTCTTCTGTTCTTTCTTTTCTTTTTTGTTCTTATTTATCTATTAATTATTTTCGTTTTCATTTTTCTTTTCTTTTCTTTCATTTTCATCTATTTTTTTTTTTTTTTTTTTTTTTTTTGCTTTTCTTCTCTTTCCTTTTTTTTTCTCTCTTCTTTTTTCATTTTCTTATCTTGTATTATTTTTTCCTTGTTCTCGTCTTCTTTATCTTTTCTTTATATTTTTATTCTTTTTTCTCCATCTTTTATTTCTTTTATATTTTCTTCTTCTTTTTTCGTTTTCTTTGCCCATCTTTTCTGTCAACCTCATCTGTTTACCTGCTCATCTGTAAGCATATCAACTGTTTCATCATAGCAGTGGTATGGTCGCATTAGTCCAGCAGCAGAATTCTCACCCCCAATCATAGAGAAGCAAAGAGCTTGCTCGTCTTTGCATTTTTCGTAAGATTGAAAGTGGCTGCAGAGATAGACAGGGCAACACATTTAGTTACGTTAATGATTTGAAAAATACACTAAGGTAAAATGAGGAGGCAGTAGAGAAGGAGGATTAGGAGGAGGAGAAGAGGAGTAGAAAGAGGAGAATGAGGAAGTAGGAAGTGGATAAGAAGGAGAAGGAATAAAATGAGGAAGAGGATGGGAATGGAAAAAGAAAAATTATGAAAAGTAGGAGAGGAATAGGAGAGGAATAGAAGAAGAGAAAGAAGAAAAAGAGGAGTGGAGGAGGAAGAAGAGGAAGAGGAGGAAGAAAAATCAGGTGAAAAAATACACGGGGTCATCATAACCGAGGAGATCCTCTCAGATGAATGAAATCAAGTGGAGTCCACCAGAATAATTTGAATAGTGTTGTCCACTACACATAAGTGGATCGTATGAAATTCTTTTCAACATCACTTGGGACATGGGGTTCCTCTCAGATGAACAAACTCTCTTGGTGTTAACCAAATCAAAACGATCTGTTTCCCTTTCGACTAAAGATATTAATCGAGGTTAGTTTAACCCTTTCCACACTAAACGAGTCCGACGGTAACCTTAAAAGAAGTACAGTTCCTTCCCGCCACGGAAGTAATTGGTTAAGATTAATTTGATCAAAATAGGTTTAACGCTATGAAAGGAAACTACACTTAAGAAAATACTAGAAGGAAATACAAGACTTATTTAACAGATTTTATGATACTCTAAGGGTTCTGCTCCCTCAGCAGATGATTGAAATTGTCTGGGCTCATCGTGGCGAAGGGATGAAGCTCTTTCGTTGCCATGACAACAACAACAACAAAAATTCAGTTGTCCTTGACAGTAGACGCTTTTGCTCGGCCACCGCCGTTGAAGTTCCACATCTGCCCCTGCCCCCGCCCCGAGGAAACTCGCAACTCTCTGACTATCTGTCTACGATCCATCGCGCCTCGTATACACTCGTATAACAGTTACGGTTCAATTCCCAACGATTACCGGTGATTTCACACGGCCTGACTGCCTCCTGAAGACATTAGGTAAAAGGGACGACTTCAGCTCATGTGTTGCGCGCCCTGGCGTAGATTCCTTATCATCACTCACTTTTTGTTATAAATGGACATGCTTGTTTATTTCTACTGGACAAAAATTTAAATAAAAAGGTTATCCTGCGCAAGTGAAGAACATTCTAATCAATCGTTTACATTAGAAAAGTAAGCAGAATGTAAACCGAAAACAAAATTCTATCCAAAGTAAGACTTAAAGAACTATACAACAACTGAATAAAATCAAAGCTCTGCCAGGTCATAGTCAACAGACCGTAGCTGAGCTGCTCTCACTCGGTCCGTTGCTCACTGCGGAAGGCTTCTTGACCTTTGTGGCAGATCAGATGACGAAGTAGAAGAAACTTATGACCGTACCACAAAAAACCGACGTTTGGTCTCCTGCCAATCTTGCCAATCATTTTGAAAATGTTATATGATAGATTTCTTGGTATGAATGATGATCATCGACTAAGAGTGATGAAACAAAGATTTGATTATCACTTCAAAAGAACGCTTCATATCATATCGCCAGGCACTGGCTCTTACTCCCCTTCACTGCCAAGAGGATAAGACAGTGATTAATAAAATAATCTGTCGACGGCCAGAATAAAATTTGAAAATCCACCAAATAACTACAGGCCTATAAGCTTGACTTCAATCGTAGGAAAAATGATGGAAACTATAATAAGAGATGCTATCGAACATCATTTAGGAAGTAACTGTTTGATAAATGATAGCCAGCATGGATTCAGACGGAAACGTTCTTGCGTGACTAACTTACTTGAATTCTACAAGTCATCTCGAATTATGACAAAAGAAACAATATAGATTTAATATATCTAGACTTCGCATAAGCTTTTGATACCGTCCCCCACGAAAGACTACTTACTAAATTAGCTTCACACGGAATAAGTAGTAGCCTATTAAGTTGCAGTAGTAATTGGTTGAATGATCGAAAACAGAGAGTTGTTTTAAATGGAAAAACTTCTAGGTGGAAAAATGTTACAAGTGTAGTTCCTCAGGGTTCCGTTTTTGGGCCACTTCTATTCATAGTATATATATATAAATGATATAGACCACGGACTAAAATCGGTTTCCAAATTTGCTGATGATACAAAACTGTGCGGAATGGCAAACGATCACTTAAATCGATTAGATATCAAAAAAGATTTAGATAAATTACAGCAATGGTCTGAAAAGTGGCTAATGAAATTTAACACAAGTAAATGCAAGGTAATACACATAAGTAAAAATAACAATAAGTACGATTACAAGTTATTTGGAAATTCGTTAACAAAAGTGGATAGTTAAAAGGATCTCAGCGTAATTATCAGTAACGATCTCAAATCATCTAAATAGTGTATTTCAGTCTCCGAGAAAGCATATAAGATTATAGGACTGCTTGCTCGATCTTTTGACTTCAAAAGTCCATCACTCATTAACAAGCTATATAAATCATTAGTTCGTCCACATTTGGAATATGCTGTTTCAATATGGTCACCGAATCTCATTAAAGACATTGACAGATTGGAAAAGGTACAGGGTGAGCCACAAAACTAATTCCGAATATCAAAAATAAATCATACGAAAATCGACTAAAACATATGAATCTGTTTTCCCTAAAAACCTTAATATAGGTTTTTATTATTCTAAAGTGACAAAATTTTCACACTGAATGAGAATCAGACAAAAAATAATTATCTCAAACTGTCAGGAAATAGATTTGATTTGGAAGTGGGTAGAAACAATTTCGCCAACCGTGTAGCTTATGAATGGAATAAACTTCCTGCAGAGACAGTGCAATATAGTTCAGTTTGAAGCTCTAAGAATCTTTTATATAAGCACCTAAGCGAGATGCTGTAATGACTGTCATTTATTTTATATTATTTGTTTATTTGTTTTGTTATCATTTGTTTGTATATTAATATTTGCTTGCTTCACATTTTGTATTAGTTATATGTCAATTTATTATTATTTACTATTTACCTGTTTGTTTATTATTTAACTATACCTATGTATTTACTTATTTATGTTATTTTTTATTATTGATATTATCATATTTTTATTTATTTATTTATCTATCATTATTATATTTTTTCGCATCCTGTTGGCATGCTCCGCCTTTGTAATATTTATAAAAAACACAAGAATATAACAATGGAGGAGACACCAAGAGAAAAAAAGTCCTACACTAGGCAATTCCATGTCCCTTAACGCCTTTTATCCCTACCCATAAAGTTATATTAATTATCTTTCCTTAAAATAGAATATAGTTTCAGTGCACAGAGGGTAGTTAAGGTAGAAAATAATTTCTTTGCTACTGAGATGCCATTCGTTTCTAGGTTTGACTCCTGAACGGCTTCGCCAGAACGTACCAGACCCCAAAGAGACGAATAGCACTTCTTGGCGGACGCCAGAATAAAAGAAAAAATTCCACCCACTGAGGAAGGAAGGACGAGGAAAACTTCAGCCTATTTGGCCTGAGGAGAAGAGCTCCGGTCATTTGCATAACAAAGAACGAGTCTAATTAAACCAGGACCCACCTGAATCTTCGGGGACAGCGTGCTCAAAACGATGGTACCAATCCTTGACACACGGCATTCCCGGTAACCTTTCACCATCAGAGACCCAAAACTGATGTGATTTCACGGAGGTTTCCGCCATGTGGAGCATTTGGCGAAAACGTTGGGGTGGACGCGGAAGGAAAAGGGGTTTCCACAAAAGAAATTCCCGGGTACCTTTCATGAACATGTATACACACGCACACGCGCATGGACACACTCTCGGTAATCCCAAGAACGTCATCATTAATCATAATTAACAATTTAGCAGCAAACAAGGATAAATTGAAACAGAGCTACATCATATACGTGAAATCATGCATGTACAACAAAGAAAGGAAACTGCAATAGTTAAGTATATTGGATACACTGCCCAAAGTTTCTATCAGAGACTAACCACATACAAGGAATAATAACTCCTTTGAAGAAGACACATTACGCCAACATTCAAGGTAGGACTTCAACATTAATATGGTCATAATGACAGCTCTGCGCTCTACTAAGCTCTTAGTTACATTATCGAAATCATTGTTAGAGTAATCATTGTTCACTAGCTTTGGCGCAAGTGTTCAAGTTCTGTATGGAACATGTGACATACGGGCAAGGTCCCCCACCCATCGGAGTGCACGCGTCTCCATGTACGTCTTGATGTTTTCGCATCTACCTACATAATTAGAAACAATAAATAAAAAAAATTGAATATGAAAATTACAATAAACAATTAAATAGACACATGAACAACCAAACAAAGAAACGAGTAAAAATTTGAATAAACAAATACAAATATAGATAAATAGAGAGTGGAATGAATAGATCAAATAGATCTGATCAAATCAAAGAATAAAACAAAGACACACCTTTGTCTCACACCAACAGACAATGAGAACGGTTGAATATATGTCATATGCCCCCGTGCTATCCATGTGAAGCTACTTTATTAATTCAACAACCCTTAATGGGTTGCTAAATATGTCACGAATGACTGTGTCAATGCCTTTCTCAGGTCACTTTTATGTATGTGTATATGTATATGTATATATATATATATATATATATATATATATATATATATATATATATATATACATATATATGTATATGTACATGCATATGTTTATATATATGTATATGTATGTGTATATGTGTATGTTGTATATATCTATATGCATATGTATATTTATATGTATATGTATATGTATATGTATATGTATATGTATATGAATATGTATATGTATATGTATATGTAGGCCTATATGTATATGTACTTGTACATGTACATGTATATGTATATGTATATGTATATGTATATGTATATGTATATGTATATGTATATGTATATGTACATGTACATGTACATGTACATGTGTATGTATATGTATATGTACATGTACATGTACATGTACATGTACATGTACATGTACATGTACATGTACATGTGTATGTGTATGTATATGTATATGTATATGTATATGTATATGTATGTGTATATGTATATGTATATGTATATATGAATATGTATATGTATATGTATATGTATATGTATGTATATATATATATATGTATGTGTATATATACATATATATATATATATACATGTATATATATATATATATATATATATATACACATATATATATATGCATATGTATATGTATCATTAATAAGATTTTCCTTTACTTAATTCAAATACAAAACTCAACATTGCTGATGAAATTTACATGAGATTATTTCTATTAATTATGCCTGAGAGTTTTTGTCCCGGAGAAAGGTGTCTGAGTGCGGCGTTTGTTACCTGTGCCACAGGTTGCCCACCCTTGGGCTAGACAATGTCTCGTTGGATCACCTGGAGTGCTTCATTATTGTTGGGATGGTTAAGGTATGTTTGGTGTGTGTCGCTGTACACTGTTTGCTTATTGAATCAATGTGTTTGCGTGATGACTGATAAAAGGAAAGCAAGTATTATTAGGTAGGTTGTTATGTAGTTGCTGTAGTAGTTGTAGAAGTCCTTATTCACGGATGAAAAATTTCATTTTCTTTCATTACATTGCAAAAACAACGGCATTTTGATTTTTGTGAATACGATGCTACGAACTTATTTGTACCCTATGTATGCATATATGAATTACAAGAGGGATCATAACACAAAGTGGTTGTTTTACACTTAAAAAAATATATCAAATATATGATATCTAGTTTACAAAATATGTCTCTTCATTTCTCCCAATTGCTGACAGGAGAATTTACTAGTTGCAAGAGTCTCAATATTAATTTAAGGATTGATTATATCTAATCATATAGGGGGAAATGCGGCTTTGGTTACATGACCGGATACACTGAGAGGAAAAAAGGAGAGGAGGAGAAGAAGGGAAGGAGAAAGCGGAGGAGGAAGCAGAGAGGGAAGAGTAGCGAAGGAGGAGGACTGGGCGAGGAAGAGAAAAATGAGGGGGAGATAGAGGGGGAAGAGGAGAGGAGGGTGAAATGAGGAGGAAGAGAAAGGAAAGAGAGGGAAAAAATATGAAGAGGAAGAAGAAAGTGAAAGAGAAAGAAGAAGAAGGAGGAGGAGAAGTATGAGAAGAAAAAGGAGAAAAAATAGGGAGAGGAGGAGGAGGAAGAGAAGGAAGAGGAAGAAGGGAGAAGCGGTAGGAGGAAAAAGAGCGAAGGAAGAGAAGAAAGAGGAAAGGAGGAGGAAAGCGAAGGAGGAGGGTAAAAAGTGAGAAGAAACAGGAAGTGAAAAGGAAGGAAGAGAAGGGGAAGAGCAGGAGGAGTAAGAGGAGAGGAGGAAGAGGAGGAGGGGGGAGGGGATAGGGAGAAGGGGACTCTAGAGATATAGGAGGCCGGGGAGGACTATGAGATCCACCTGAAAGAATCCCCAGATTAGGTCGAAGGTCTGCACAGCTGTGGCTTCCTCCTTCCCTCCTCATCTTTTCCACTCCGTCCCCCTCTTTGCCTCCCCCTCTATCTCACCTCCCCTCTTTCTCCCCCCCTCCCCACCTTCTATCGCCTCCTCACCGGTGCCCCCTTTCCTCCTCCCTGCTCTTGTCATCTTATGCGAGATTCATTCACTTAACTCCCCCTCCCTCTCCACTAACAACACGCTATACAAGGTAAACTCCTATTTGATTTCCATTTATTTTGCTGTACTTCATCGTATATATATATATATATATATATATATATATATATATATATATATATATATATATATATATATATATATATATATATATGCAAAGAAATTACAAAAAACACATGATGAACAATTTTGTAGAAACCACCAGGAAATTGAAAATAACAGATACCGACCGTTTTCGTCTATTAAGACATTTTCAAAGGTCTTTGAAAATGTCTTGATAAACGAAAACGTTCGGTATCTGTTTTGTTTTTTTTTTCTCGGTGGTTTCTGTAATATATATATATATATATATATATATATATATATATATATACATACATATATATATATACATACATACACACATACATATACATACATATATAAATATATGTATATGTATATATATATATCACTGTCCAGTAATGTCGTTACACATTAGTAATTACACTAAAAATACACTATTATTTGGATTTAAGAAAAGAAGGAAATAACGAATTTCCTTATATTTCGAGAATTAAAGAACATAAAAACTCAGTAAAATATGCTCAACATAACTCCGCGGTATTTCAACACGTAGCCAACAATAATCACAGAATAAATTGGGACGAGGCAAAAACCATTTTCAAATCCAAATGTAGTTATAAAAGGAAAATTATTTAATCTTCCTTAATAAAACAATTCCCGAATTTTAATATCTCAAAAGGCCAATGGTCACCAGATTACATGACCACCTTGGCAGTTAATAAATTATTTCCTCATATTGTAAAAGCGGACGATTTGCCACAAAACCCACGCAACAATATAGATGCCACATGAGATGTCTTGTCCATGTTCCCTAACTTTACCTCTCTCATCTGTATATAAGATATGTATGTTCTCTTGTCTAGGTATTCCGCTTGAAGAGGATCACAGCAAGTGATCGAAATATACGGAAATTCGTTATTTCCTTCTTTTCTTAAATCCAAATAATAGTGGGTTTTTAGTGCATACATATATATATATATATACATACATATGTATATATATATATATATATATATGTATATGTATATACATATATATGTGTGTGTGTGTGTGTGTGTGTGTGTGTGTGTGTGTGTGTGTGTGTGTGTGTGTGTGTGTGTGTGTGTGTGTGTGTGTGTGTGTGTGTGTGTGTGTGTGCATGTGCGTGTGCGTGTGCGTGTGCGCGCGTGTGTGTGTGTGTGTGTGTGTGTGTGTGTGTGTGTGTGTGTGTGTGTGTGTGTGTGTGTGTGTGTGTGTGTGTGTGTTACGCGCAATTTGCCGATCTGCGCCAACTTAAGATCGCGCTGCGCGATTTAACGATCCCATAATTGCGCGGCAATATCCAGATTGCGCAAGCCTTTTCCCCACTGATGAGACATGCATAACAGATCGCAAGATTGCGCGACTTAGCAATGTTGCGCATTTTTAAGGTCATCTCGGATCTCATTGACATTGACCCATGTACATGCAGCCGTCCTCAACATACAAGTAGTTATGGGACGCAATCTCGTAAATATTTTTGTTATGTACGTGGTGAGACATCCACAGGACTTTCATGTTGATGCCGTACACAGCTGTGATTGTGCTAAAGACAAACGTTACTATTTCCTTAAGAGAAGCCGCCAAACTAGCATAAAGTGGGATCCCATAACTGGCTAACAGATCGCCACATGGAAGAAGCAAGCAAACTCATAAAAAAGATTG
>NC_134812.1:45924395-45931895 GCF_046742065.1 Oratosquilla oratoria
ATTTCTACTTTAGGAAGATATCTAGTAATAAGACAGGTGAACTCACGATATGGAATATATATGGAATATATACCTAAGGCATTTAAAAGATGGGGGTGTTAGGAAAAATGTCAAGAGAATGAGAGTTTTAAAACCTTCCTCTGGAAGAAGAGGAAAAGAAGTATCCTTTCACTCACATGACACAGGCAGTATTCAAACGAAACCCTTGAAATGTCTAAGGGATGAGCTCAGGCGCAATGTCAGTTACCGTGAGATTTCTCGTCAGAGAAAGTCGAGGCAACAATGGATAGATTGTCCGAGTCTTGCTTTTCGTGCAATTTTTTCACGTGACTTTTATTATATGCAATAAGCTGGTTTTCTGTTTAATTTGTATGCAAATTCTGGCCCCTGCCATAACGCGCGTCCCTCCCTTTCACCGCGGCCGCTGCCGCTGCCGCCGCTGCCACCACCCTCACCGCTCCTGCCACCACCTAATCAAACCTCCACTACCATCACCATATCCCTGCCACCAAGGCCCCAAACCGGAAACTAACCTTCACCTCCGCTATCTTCTTATTCTACAGTAAGAAGAAAAAGAATGCTTTTTCGAATCCAGAAGGAACTCTATCCCTTCCCCCGCCGACCTATCTCCCCTACGCTCTCATGTCATCCTTTCACTGTCCTCCCATCTCTTCCCCTCACCTCTCCTGTCTTCCCTTCTCTCCCCTCTTCTCCCCTCCTCTTCCTTCCTCGCTCCTTCCCTCCCCATCCCTTCCTTTCTTCTCTCATCATTTCCCCTTCCCTCTATTTCCTTCCACTCCCGTCTCCTCCCCTCAGATCTCTCTGCCATCCCTCTTCTCCCCTCTAAAACACCCCCGTCCTCCCCTTTTCCTTCCTTGCTCTCATCACCCCTCCCCTCCCCTCCCTTCCCCTCCTCGTCCTCATGTAAACTTCTTCATACGTAGCCTAGGGCGGAAGTGATTACATGGAAATTCTCCGCAAAGGGAATGTCCCGATTCAAAGAAAATCTTTCAGTCGGGACTCACTAATCCAACGGCTACTTAGAACCACTTACACTCAAAAAGAACAAGAAATTTAAAGTCAGGTACGATTATGATGCCGTTGAAAATGTGTTAACTCCTGTGCTAACGTTGGGAAGCCGCAAAAAAACATAAAAGAAAGAGTCTCACGTTGATTAGATTACAAAAGAATTATAATTGAAAATGTTGCATCCGTTACAGAAGAGGTTGATTTCTAATTAGGAGAAAACTATCCTATAGAAATTGTGTAAAACTGATCACGTATAATAATATATCTATCAGATAATATGTACAAGTACATATACATTATACATATACGAGTATATTCATATATATGCATATATGCATACATACATATATATATATATATGTATATATATATATATATATATATATATATATATTTTCTTTGAGGCATATTGAATTGTATGCAACAGCAAATTGAGCTCTGATGAGTTTCCGATGAAGAGTTTCAAGTCTTCTAAAGATCTCTCTAGCATGGAGAGGTAAAGAAAAAACCAAGTTGCCGATAGAAGCCATCTAATGGGTAGAACAGGATACAAGACGTTTCGCTAATCACAGTTAGCATTTTCAATTGTGACAATAGCAAAGAAATGGATGATTATAAATACAGAAGGTGGTATGTCACCTTAACAATGGAGGCCCTAAGCGACACCTTCAGGAGACCCATAACATTCCAATCACCAGATCCATCCTAGTGGACAATACCACCATTTTAGACCAAGAAAGTGACAAGCGCCGCATTGCCCTCCTTGAGGCCCTCCACATTAAATACAGCCAACCTACACTGAAAACCCAACAGGAAGCCCCCACCATCCTCCCCAGCCTCAAGCCATTCAGAATCCGCCAAACCAGACAACCCAGCTACGAGACAAATCAGCCCTCCCATGAGCAGTCACTCCGTCCGCGACGGACACCCAGGCCACAGTAACGGTCATCTGAGTGTCCTTTCCCAGTGGTCACAGTTCCCCTTCCCGCGTTCCTTTCCCCGATATTCAAAGTGTCCTTTCCCAGTTTCAGACCAGAATAACGGTCATTCTTTGTAATCTTTCCTAGTGTTTACCTTCTGTATTTATAATCATCCATTTCTTTGCTATTGTCACAATTGAAAATGCTAACTGTGATTAGCGAAATGTCTTGTATCCTGTTCTACCCATTAGATGGCTTCTATCGGCAACTTGGTTTTTTCTTTACCTCTCCATGCTAGAGAGATCTTTAGAAGACTTGAAACTCTTCATCGGAAACTCATCAGAGCTCAATTTGCTGTTGCATACAATTCAATATGCCTCAAAGAAAATATTTTGCCGCGTTACTCCAATATCTATATATAAATATATATATATACATATATATATACATATATGTGTATATATATATGCATATGTATATATTATACATACATATATATATATATATATATATATATGCATATGTATATATTATACATACATTCATATATATACATATATATATATATATACATATATGTATATATATATATATTTATATATATATATATGTTGAGACATTCTGACAGGTTGATGTAAGCGGAATAGGAAACACAGGAGTCTTAGTCTTGAGTTTATTCCTGACTAGTTTCGCAGGTATGCATACCTGCGAAACTAGTCAGGAATAAACTCAAGACTAAGACTCCTGTGTTTCCTATTCCGCTTACATCATATATATATATATATATATATATATATATATATATATATATATGTATGTATGTATATATATATACATATACTAATAATGATAAAAATTAAACCATTTCAAAGGTGACACATTTTAAAAATGTTACATGTCTTAGAGAGGTGGGGGTCTGTAAGTCCTCCGAGGTCGTAAGTTCTTCGAGGCAGTAAGCCTTTCGAGGCTGTAAGTTCTCCGAGGGTGCAAGTTCTCCGAGGGTGCAAGTCCTCCGAGGGTGCAAGTCCTCCCAGGGTGCAAATCCTCCGAGGGTGCAAGTCCTCCGAGGGTGCAAGTCCTCCGAGGGTGCAAGTCCTCCGAGGGTACCAGTCCTCCGAGGGTGCAAGTTCTCCGAGGGTGAAAGTCCTCCGAAGTTGTAAGCCCTTCGTGGCTGCAAGTCCTCCGAGGTCGTAAGTCCTACGAGGGTGCAAGTCCTCTGAAGTTGCAAGTCCTACTAGGTTGTAAATCCTCCAAGGTAATAAATCCTCCAAGGTAATAAGTCCTCTAAGGTAATAAGTCCTCCAAGGTAATAAGTCCTCCAAGGTAATAAATCCCCCAAGGTAATAAATCCTCCAAGGTAATAAGTCCTCTAAGGTAATAAGTCCCCCAAGGTAATAAGTCCTCCAAGGTAATAAGTCCTCCAAAGTAACAAGTCCTCCAAAGTAACAAGTCCTCCAAGGTAATAAGCCTTCCAAGGAAACAAGTCCTCAAATGTCGCAAGTCCTCAAAGGTCGCAAGTCCTCAGTAGTCGCAAGTCCTCAGTGGTCGCAAGTCCTCAGTAGTCGCAAGTCCTAAGTGGTCGCAAGTCCTCAGTGGTCGCAAGTCCTCAGTGACCGCAAGTCCTCAGTGGTCGCAAGTCCTCAGTGGTCGCCATGTTCCCTTGAACTGACCAGGAAAAAATGTCCCTTGGGTTCGGCCCTCGACCTCGGCCTCGGGGAGAAACCCCAACACGGGATCCCCAGCACGGGATCCCTATCGTGGTATTAGAGAGTGGAGCGCTGCGGCCGTAGGCCACTGTTTGTGCAGCCAAGCCCCCGGCAGCTTGTGTATATACATATATATATATATTTATATATGTATATGTGTATATATATATATATAAATATATGTTAATACATATACATATATACATATATGTATATATATACATATATATACACACATATATATATATATATATATATATATATATGTATATGTATATATATATATATATATATATACATATATATGCATATATCAACTATGTTGATATTGCCAAGGGTTTATGCAATTTAGAAAAATACAGTGATGTCCCAGTCCAAGACATTGATATTTGTAAATGTTTTGTTTATAATGCATTGAGTGTGACAAATTATCCAAGTTATCCAAAAAGGTTTGTCACAGCATCAAACACCTTAAAGAAAGACAAGGACTTGCATATAACAAAGGCTGACAAAAGCAATTGTGTTTTAATTATTAACAAAAGTCATTATATTGAAAAAATGGACACATTATTAAGTGATGAAGAAACATATGTGAAGGTAAACAAGAACCCATTAGAGACGGTTAACAGTGAGTTCAATAAAAAAAAAATAAAGAATTGCTAGTTGGAAACAATGAACTTATCAAACAACTTGTGTATCGTTGTCACCGTCATTACCTTATATGTACGGTTTAATTAAAACTCACAAAATAAATAATCCAGCTAGGCCTACCATTTGTTCTATTGGTTCTTGTACTTACAAATTGTCCAAATGGTTGGTGTTGCTATTAAACCCTCTTGTAGGTACTATTTCCCATTCTCATATAAAAAATAATCTTGATCTCATTGTAAAGCTATCTGGTCAAAACCTCTCCTTTGATTTTAATCTTGTTAGTTTTGATGTTACTAGTTTATTCACTCGAGTTCCCGTTTTAGATTTGTTAATATATTTAGAAGATGAATTGAAGAAATATGATATGCCTCTGCCGGTCCACACAATAATCAGTCTCATTAAGTTATGTGTGTTAGATTAAAATTTTAAATTGAATGGTAAATTTTATATGCAAAAGTTTGGAATGGGAATGGGGAATCCTTTATCTCCTGTTTTAAGCAACTTGTATATGGAATTTTTTGAAAGAGATATTTGAAAGATATATTGTGTATGTGGCCTATTGACCAACCTTTAGAATTTTTTTTTTTTTTTTTTTAAATTAAACAGTTTGGTACCACCAATTAAATTTACAAAAATAAATTGAACAGAACAATAGTCTGCCCTTTTTGGATGTTATGATTTATATATAAGCTTCATTTGAGAACAACATAAATATGAGTATAGGAATGTATGAATTAGATAACTTTATAACGTACAAAATTATTGACAGTAGCCAGCTCAAACGTCCGGTAGTGCTGAAAGAGTGAGGTCACAATGGACCTGTCCTAATTTCCCCTTAGTGTGCTTCTTTTGTATATATATTGTCACTGTTTCCTTACTCTGTACCTTTGAAAATGTCTTAAATAGACGAAAACGTTCGGTCACCTTTCATTTTATTTTCCAAGTGGTTTTATTACACATTTTGTGAATCACGTGTTTTTGTGATTTATTCGCATATATATATATATATATATATATATATATATATATATATATACATATGCATATGTATATATTATGCATATATTCATATATGTATATATATATATATATATATATATATATATATATATATTAGATTCATTCCCAGGTTAAAGAAATTTAGACAACCGATAGCCTAGTGGTGGAGTGTCGACATCGTAATCACGCGAGCCTTAGTTCGAATCCGGGGACAACAGTCGAAATTATTTGATTGACTACACCGTCATTGGTGATTCTATTCAGGTATGATAACGACGATAAGTCCACAAAGGAAACGTACCAGCTTAACCACTAAGCTACGTGAGTTGTTACTTCTTCGTAAAAATGGGTACGGACGGTAGTTTGCAGTCGACTTAATTCCTCGGTAGTAGATTCATTCCCAGGTTGAAGAATTTTAGACAACCGATAGCCTAGTGGTAGAGTGTCGACATCGTAATCACGCGAACCTTGGTTCAAATCCGGGGACGACAGTCGAGATTACTTGATTGACTACACCGTCACTGGTGATTCTATTCAGGTATGATAACAACGATAAGTCCACAAAGGAAACGTACCAGCTTAACCACGAAGCTACGTGAGTTGTTAGTTCTTCGTAAAAATGAGAACGGACAGTAGTTTGTAGTCGACTTAATTCCTTGGGAGCAGATTTATTCCCACGTTGAACAATTTTAGATAACCGATAATCTAGTGGTAGAATCTCGGCATCGTAATCACGCATGCCTTAGTTCGAATCCGGGGACGACAGTCGGAATTATTTTATATGCATATACATATATATATATATATGTGTGTGTGTGTGTGTGTGTGTGTGTGTGTGTGTGTGTGTGTGTGTGTGTGTGTGTGTGTGTGTGTGTGTGTGTGTGTATTCACCTCGGATCTGCTGCAGTCTCTGTCGAGACAGCCAGACACCACCCTACGGCAGTGAGCTCAGAGCTCATTATTTGCCGATCTCTGGGTAGGTCTGAGACCACTCACACACCACACACCGGGACAGCAAGGTCACAACTCCTTGACTAACGTCCCGTACCTACTCACTGCTAGGTGAACAGGGGTTACACGTGAAAGGAGACAAACCCAACTTATCTCCGCCCGGCCGGGGAATCGAACCCCGGTTCTCTGGTTTGTGAGGCCAGTGCTTTACCAATCCGCCACCGAGTGTGTGTGTGTGTGTGTGTGTGTGTGTGTGTGTGTGTGTGTGTGTGTGTGTGTGAAAAAGGTGGTAGAGAAACGCGGGTTAGAGCGAGAACACTATATTCCTGACGTTTCGACTACAAGTCAGGAATATAGTGTTCTCGTTCTAACCCGCGTTTCTCTACCACTTTTTCCACTCATCTGTCTTACCTGCATAACAACACACACACACACAAACACACACACACACACACACACACACACACAGATACATATATATATATATATATATATATATATATGTATGTATATATATATATATACATATATATATATTATACATATATTCATATACATATATATATATTTGTATATATATACAGTATATATATATGTATATATATATATATGTATATATATATATATATATATATACATATACGAGTACATAAATACATACATACATATATACATAATACATACATACATACATACAAACATACATACATGCATACATATACATTGTATGTATGTATGTATGTATCATGTATGTATATATGTATATATGTATGTATGTATATGTATATATATATATATATATATTATACATATATACATATTTGTGTATATATATATATATGTACATATATATATATTTTGATTAAAATCAACTGCGCTAATAGCTTTGGCTATCTTGAGGTTCAAATTCTTCAGTTTGAAGAATAATCTTTTGTCTTCACAGTTCAAAGTATGAACATAATCATTCATGATTTCAAAATCATGGAGAAGAGGGTGCAGTAAAAGGCGCTGCTGAATGCCAATGGTTATAATAACACAAGGTAACAGTACAAAAGCTGTTGACACAATCACCGAAAACTTAAGTCTTTTCGCCTCTCACGGAGGCTTCTTCAGGGTGAGAAGAACTATAATATCAAGGCTAACTAGGTCTGCTATCGTCGAAGATGAAGGGAAATGTGAATGGTCTCTGGCCGACTGTCAGTCCTTAAAAGGCAGGATGGTAAGGGTATTGGGAGAGGTCATCC
>NC_134812.1:45966895-45969395 GCF_046742065.1 Oratosquilla oratoria
ACAAGAGGCCTTTCCTGGTAATGCTCCACATGGGGAGGAGGCTCCTTTGCTCACAGGGTATGTCTCATATGTACACTATACCAGAAATGGCCTAATTACCTACATTCAATCATCCCTGCCTCACACGCTCGTTGGTTCCTCTGCGCAACATGATATGACCTTTCAGCTCTTTGAGATTACCGTAGGAAATAGTACTCTTCGGTTGTGCAATGTCTACTCTGCTCCCGGTTTGATCAATTTACCAGCCCTTCCTATACCTACAGACAGTGGAATGATCTATATGGGGGATTTTAACGCAAGGCACCCTGCTCTTGGAGACGTATCTCCCACTCCCAACCGCGCTGGCAGGCCCCTGCTAGACTACATCCGCCGACATCGCCTAACACGTTGGGATACTGGTGGTGCCACACACACTCGTGGAGGTACTATAGATCACATTATCACTGCAGGTCTTGTGGCATCCAATGTCTTTTGCTCATCTATCCCTTCTCTCTTCTCTGACCATGTTGCTATTAGCCTAACATACTCCATCCTACAGGTTCAAACTTCCATCCCCCATCACCGTGCCCGCATCTCCATCCCTCCTAAATACTGCCCCACATACATCTCGTATATTTCTCGCCTCCTTCCCACTTTTGATCTTCTATATCCTGACAGCCTATACGATTCACTGGTGAATTCTACACATGACTTCTACACGCACTATGTGCTCCGACCACACATTCAACGTCGCACTAAGACCCGTTCTTGGACACTGGATCAGCGTATTGCCCAAGCGGAAAGAATAGCGGTGGATGCTGGGCTTTCCTTTCAAAGGCAGCCCACGCCTGAACACCTGCACCATTATCAGCTGGCCAGGGATGACCTGGTTGCCCTTCAGAAATGCGTGTACACAGAGTCTTGGCAGAAATTTACAGATAGTATTAACCATCAGACTAGCACGGGCACTATGTGGCATCTTATAAAAAAGGTTGTCAAGAAGAAATCCACCTGCACTCTGCACCACAGTCCGCTTGAGTATGCACAAGATCTTATTACTACCTGGTCAGAGCAGTCACAAACTCGCAACCTTCCTGAGAATGTCCCACCGCAGCTCTCGTAACCTCCGCCTAATGGGTGCGTTACTACAGACAGATGAAGAAGATGACATCCCATTCACCGAGGACGAGTTACACCGTGCTCTTGCTAGGGTTAAGAATTCTGCCCCTGGTGAGGATGGCCTCACTTATCAAGTCCTTCGTCTCCTTCAGAATGTTCCTAGTAACCCCCTACTACAGCTCTTTAATCTCTGCCTTCGCCTGGGGCATGTGCCTTCAGCCTGGACCAAAAGCACTATCATTCCTATACCGAAACCTGGCACCAACAAATTTAGGCCTATCTCTCTCACCACCTGTTTTAGCAAAGTGTTTGAACGCATCCTTCTTGCCCGACTGACGCACCGACTACTGGATAAGCTCTCCCCCAGTCTTTATGGTTTCCTTCCGCAACGGAGCACACACCACTGCCTAGTTGAACTCTACATACGTCTCTCCCCCACCAGTGTGGTTGCTTTCTTGGACCTCAAATCTGCCTTCGATATAGCCAACAGGGAAATTATCCTTGACCATCTGGTGAACTTTGGAGTTCGGGGGAACCTACTAAAATGGATTCGAGGATACCTTTGTAATAGAACGTCACGTGTCTACTTCAAGGGGTCGTACAGTTCCTATGAACCATTCGAACTGGGCACCCCGCAGGGAGGTGTGCTAAGTCCCTTCTTATTCAATATCCTGATGCATCGTCTACTCTCCCTCCTTCCTATCATCCCCGGTACTACTATCACCTGCTATGCGGATGACATATGCATCCACTCCACCTCACCACATGACCTTCAGCGCATGCTCCGTGACTTCAACATGGCCGCTACCTCCTGTGGATTTTTACCTCACGCAATGCCAGAGCTCTGCCTGCATTCACTATGGGTGGTCATGACATCCCTCACTGCACACAGTATACATATCTGGGAGCACCAGTCCGAATCACCCCAGCTACACCTGCGCGTCAACGAATTCACCCCCTCGTGAAAAGCCTTCTTGACCGTCTGGAGCCCCGCTTTGCACCTATCAAGTGGCTTGCCAACAATGCTGTAGGTATCTCCATCCCAGTGGCAAGGACTCTCTACATCCTACTGCTTCGGTCAATAGTCGACTATCTATCCCCTGCCTTGTGTCAACTTCTTAAACCAGCGCTCGAGCCACTTGAAAATTTCCAGAATCGAGTCATGAGGTTTATCCTGGGGTGCTTTCTCTCTACCCGTGTTGTGAACATGCAGTTAGAACTCAACCTACCTCCTCTAGTAGAGAGGATTTATGCCATTGTGTCCTATTTCACTGTTAAGTGTCTCCACTACCCCAATCTTGCTCCACACTTCACTGATGTCATAAGTGCGTCACTGGGTCCGGACGCACCCAGACCCCCACTTCGAGCAGGCGGACATACCCTCATTAGGGTAGTGAGTGAT
>NC_134812.1:45991895-45994395 GCF_046742065.1 Oratosquilla oratoria
AGTGTCATGGGTTTGCTATGGGAAGTCCTCTCAGCGCCGTGTTAGTCTCTCCGTACATGGAGGTACTAGAGGGAGACCATTTCATAGAAATAATGGGCCATGATTCCACCTGGATGCGGTATGTGGACGATGTACTCGTCGTTGCACCCGTAAATACTGATTTAGAGGATAAGTTACACGAATTGAATAAGATAGAACGTTACATCCAATTCACAATGGAACGTGAGAAAGGTAACCATCTTACCTTTCTGGATACAGTAATATGGAGACGAGGTAACAAGACAGCATTTTCAGTCCACAGAAAATGCACAAACAAAAACGACATCGTGCATTACTACTCCGCACACCACGATGGAACATAGAAATGACATCAAAGCCCACCGAACCTCCAACTCATTAGTGGTACACATGGACAACTTTGGCCACCTGCCGGATTGGGAAAAAACAGAGGTGCTCCATAATGGACTTGACAAAAAGGAAAGGAGGACAATTGAGGCAGCGTACATTACCTCACTCCCATTTTGCAATCATCGGGACGGTTTTGTCAAATTGGCGAGGGTAGCAAGCAGCCTAATTCTCCACGAGGCAAGACGAAAGCGAGATGGTAACAACATTGACCGGGGAGGAACGGAGAGAGCTGTGCGAATATATAAGTTGTCATTGTCTCATTTGTGTACAATCTGAAGAAGTCCTAGTTGGACGAAACGTCAGAAATAAAACTTCAATGGATTCTTGGCGTTTAAACTCACCACCCTACCACTCATTCTGTCTTCACACACACACACACACACACACACACACTTCAGTGAACGGACGGCGTAGAAGACGTTCTGAAGAAAAAGTGAAAAATAGGGGATTCCAAAGCAAAGGAAGTACCTATTGTATTTGCAGGGTGGGGGAAAATTGCTCGTGGGGTAGTGGGAAAGTAGGGAAAGAGGAGAAGGGGAGGGATTGCTGAGGGAAATGGAAGGAAATGAGGAAGGAGAAGACTTGGCCCAGGCAGACAGACGAAATGTAAACATCAAAAAACGGCCCCCCGACCAACTGAGTGACGACGAAATGTCTAATAAAAATGTAAAGATCAGAAACATAGATAAGAGCAGTACAATGGAAGGTGAGGATGATAATTTCAAAGGATTTAATGAAAGGGCGGCGGATACCAACCTCCCCCGACTGACAAAACTGGAGGAAAAACTTCAACAAATGTCTGACAACTGGGAAGTTAGGTTTGGTTAGGCGAACAAAAACTTAACTGATGAAATAGAAGACCTAAAAAGACAGTTAAGAGAAGTAAAGGTGAAGAATGAGGAATTGAAGAGGAATAGTAAAGAAAACAGAGAGGCCATAACTAAAGAAGCTAAGAATTGGAAAGCAACCCAAGAAGACAATAAAGTTTCATTCACTGACATAGTCAAACAACAATTGAAAGAACATACTGAAGACTCGGTTATTAAAGTGATGAGACAAAAGGAGAATATAGTAAGAGATTTAGCAGACAAGAAATGTATAATTATATTAGGAATGGAAGAAAAATACAACCCAGATAGAACCACAAGAATCAAAAAGGAAAATGAAAAAGTAAGCCAATTACTAGAATCAGTTCAGGAAGATGAACCAGAAATTATGAAGCAAATCGAAGAGAAATTTAGACTTGGAAAGTATAGCACAGATAAGACCAGACCAATTAAGATTAAATTCAAGTCACAAACGACGGCAGAGAATATCTTATCCAAAACAGGGAAACCAGCAACAAGTGAACAATATAAAAAGGTATGGATAAAAAGGGAAATGAATAAAGAGGAAAGAGAGGAAGAAAAACAGAAAAGACTTGAAGCTAAAGAAAAAAACGAGAAAAGAACGGAGTCAGAAAAAGTGAGATTCTATTGGAGAGTAGTGAATATGAAACTAAAGAAAGTCGACATACAAGAGAAAAACAAAAGGGAAACAGAGAACACAATGGAAGTGGCAGAAAACTAAGAGTGTCTTACACAAATATAGATGGATTAATAACAGGATTGAATGAGCTGAATGATTATTTGATAGAAAAAGAACCAGACATAATGGGAATTGTAGAAACAAAATTAAAAGGTCCACTACCACCCAACAGTGTAGGACATGATGCATATAATTATTGGATTAGAAACAGAGTGAAAAAGGAAGGGGGTGGAGTCATGTTCCTGACTAAGAAGGATATAAACGTGAAGTGTGTCACATATGGAAAGAATACAGTAGAGATGATAATGATGGAAGTAGAAGACAGAGATAAGAAGAGCAGAAAGTTTGTGATAAATTATGTGCCCCCGAAAACAGCCTCATGGGAAGAGAGTGAACATATAAGTATGTTAGAGGACACAAAGATAACATTAAACAAGATAATGGAAGAGGGAGGAAGAATAGTTATGATGGGCGACTTTAATTGCAAAGAAATCTGCTGGGAAGAAATGACAGTAAAGGGTGGAGACGGCTCATGGGGAAACGCTCTACTTGAGATGGTTACTGA
>NC_134812.1:46016895-46019395 GCF_046742065.1 Oratosquilla oratoria
AACACTGAGACTTCCCACACTGGAGAAATGGAGCGAAAGATGTGATATGATAATTAAAAGTTAGAAAATAATAAACGAAATAGATGACAAAGTAGTTGTATTATTCTGGAATTAAAGAACAACAAGAGCAACAATTAAAGAAGACAGAATGCTTAAAAGATATTAGGAAACATAACTTTCCATGTAGATGCGTCAGTTCTTGGTACAAATTAGAGAATAAGATAATACAGGCAAACAACATGAATGAACTTAGGGTAATGTGTGATCAATGGAGATATAGAAGTGGTACCCGATGAGCATAAATCCAAGCCTGTAAAATACAATAAAGCAAATATAAGTAGTTAATTACACACATACACTTACATACACACACACACACACACATACACACGCACACATACACACACAAGCACACACACATATACACGAACGAGCGCGCACGCACAAGTATGGTATAGAGATATCACCGTTTCATGCACGTAAAAGAAAATACAAAAAGTAAGTAAACATAAAATAAGACCAAGGTCAAAGCAAAAAAATAAAAGATAAAACACTGAAAGTAGACAAGTTGTCTTCCACTCAACAGGTCTTCAAGAAGACTTGTTGACAAGCAAGCATCCCATTAACAATGAAGATGTTCTACTTCCTCAGGAACTTGATGTCGAACTAGAACATTCTCTGCTGTGTATATGCAGGAGCACTATTCTATAATATATTGCTCTCTCTCTCTCTCTCTCTCTCTCTCTCTCTCTCTCTCTCTCTCTCTCTCTCTCTCTCTCTCTCTCTCTCTCTCTCTCTCTCTCTCTCTCTCTCTCTCTCTCTCTCTCTCTCTCTCTCCTTACATACAATAAAAAGGACTATGCATATTAAAGATAAGAAGGACAAAATAGGGTGACCTATACGTAAAATAGTTATCATTAAAAGACATATATCTGAGAAAAGAAAAGGAAACATGGATATAGAAGAAACTATTCCGAAAGGTGAAAGTATTAAACAAACCGAGCAAAGGAAAGCTCAAGAGAGGTATCAGATGGCTTTGAAAGACAGAAATAGAGATTATCAAATGCAGGGCCAGAATTGTATAAAAAAAAAGAGTTTTACTTGTTTAATATCACAGTTGAGTCAGTAGATTAACTTGAAGACGTACGTTAGTGGGGTGCCAGAAGTTACAAATAAAGAAGTAGCATTTGCTCTTTAAAGTATGGAACTAGAAAAATACGCCATGGAAACATGGCATATCGATCGATCTTCTTAAAGATGTAGGGGAAGTTCACTGTCGATTTTTCAAATATATACCTAGTGCCTACCTCGGGAAAGCGTTCCTTAATCACGGTGGCCCAAATCCTCACAGAAAGGAGCAGAGCTGAATAAATTGGCACAGAAATAGAGAGTATATTGCACACGTAGCCCCACCTTATGCTATGCCGCGCCTTCATTTGGGTCCTCTACCAGATCGGAGACCTGTTGCCGAGGAAGTACATGAGCCAGCGTCGGGTAGGTTCCTATGGACGACACCGACGCGGTAACAACACTCTTCGTTCAGATGAGTACCAGAAGTCTTTTGGTGTAGGATAGCGACAAAGGGGGACTGGCGACATCGGGGTGGAAAGTCAGCGTGACTTGTTTAAAAAATAACTGTGACTGGTACCTATTAACTAAATCAAATTAGATTCCTTTTACCTAGGGAAAGATAAGTATAGATTTCAAGCGTACTTCAAAATCCCTTGCCATTTGCTTTAACTAATTATTTCTTTATCTCTCTTTATCTATTTCCCTTAGTTACAGTATGCCATCTCTCCCTGCTTCAAGTAAGCCTTCTCTCCCTACTTCAGAGAGGTCCTTTTCTTCATCTCCCACCTCTTCTTCAGATAGGTTTCTCTATCCCCTTATATAAGTTCTCTACATCTTCAGAAAGGTCTTATACAGTACAAATTCTCCAGGTAGGTCATCTTTCTCATTCTTTTGGCAGGCTCTCTCTCATTCTCTCTCACTATATATAAGTACTCTAAATCTCCAGGCAAGTCCTCTTTACCTCCTTCAGAAACGATCTCTGCACCTTTTGGCAGGCTATCTCTCACTCTTTCAGGTAAATCCTCTCTCCTTCTTTCAGATAACTTATCTACACCTGCCACAGGTACGTCTTCTCTCCCTCCTTCCTCTACACGTCTTTCATGTGGGTCCTCTCCACCACTTCCAGATAGGTCTTTTAAACCTACTTCGGGCAGTTCCTGTCTTTCTGATTCAAATAGGTCCTTTAGACTCCTTTCAGGTAACTTTGAAAGGACCTAGCACGTAATAGCATTACAGATTTTGTGGCTACCAGAATAAAGCATTAACATTATTATGATGGTCACATAACGCTAATTTTTTCATTACGGATTGGCATTGTATAGATGATTAATGTATGAGCCCCTCTGAGCCTCTGCCAGCTACTTTTCCTGAGGAAAGGGCTGGCATCCAGGAGTTTGAACAAGACTATACATCCCCTTCCGTTCTGAGT
>NC_134812.1:46024395-46031895 GCF_046742065.1 Oratosquilla oratoria
TATGGGTAATATTGTGACTTCACACTCTTGGACTTCAAGAGACATTTGTAAACACAAAGCTATTTACCCTCGTTGGATCCCACGAAAGACGATTATATCAGTCACCACAATGGCCATCAAAGGCTTAAGAAAACAGTTGAGTTGCTAGAAAATGAGAGATAGAGGAAAACAATCACCAGTTGTCTTTTTTCTTTCTCTCCTTCCACTTGTCTTTCTCTCTCTCTCTCTCTCTCTCTCTCTCTCTCTCTCTCTCTCTCTCTCTCTCTCTCTCTCTCTCTCTCTCTCTCTCTCTCTCTCTCTCTCTCTCTCTTTTCTTTCTTTTTAACTTGATAAGGTACTTGCTTGCCCTTCTGGCTGACCAAGGCGTGTCTGTGAAACATTTTTACGTTGGTGTTATTTTTTTCTTTTCTTTTTATTCTCTCTCTTTTTATATTTCTTTTTTTTCTCTTATTATTCTTTTTAATGAAAAGGTACTCGTTCGCCCTTCTGGTTAACCAAGGCGTGTCTGAGTTGGAAACTTATTCCTTTGTAATGCAATGATCATGAGCGTCCTCTTTTTTTTTTAAGATGGAAGAGGAAATCGAAAAAGGTATACCCTTTACCTGTTTACAAATATCTAGCGCTGCAAATCTTACAAATTGATTGAACAACTTTTGGCATGAGTGCAAAATGTATGTACAACAATATCAAGGAACACCTCTAGCAGTTACTACGCGAAAGAATACTACAACAGAGAGAATATTCGAGACACTGAAACTTATTATTTGTACTTCAGGGATTGAAACGAATTATTCTCAGAGACTCGTCTGTAGTCAAGGGCTCCGAATGCTCGGTCACTTCATTCATCAACGTAGTAAAACGGCTGGAAAAGCAATCTGGCATTCAGTGTGATGCCTGCCCGCTGAGTGGAAGATGTGGTCATGGGACTGTGGGAAAGGGTTACCTATATCAGAGAATTCTTGAAAGTCGGATCTTTCTACCTTGGCTAGGGTAGTCACCCAGCTTCACGCAACCTTTGTAAGCATTTCTAGTTTTCATCTAGCGACACAAGCACAACTTTTCAAAAAGTAAATGGTCACCATGTAAAAGAATCTGTGGGGGTAAACCAGCTACATCTGCCGGACCCTACTGTGGAGGTGTTGACCTGGGCAGTGGGCGGGGACAGGGATGGCCCTCTACCCACAAAGAACTAAAATAAAAAGGGGCAAAAAAAACAATGGGTGAAGGGTGGCTGTATTATGCCTTAGCTGTCCACTTCATATTTATAGAGAAAAAGCCTTTTGGTATCCATATATAAGTACATATGTATGTATGTATGTATGTATGTATGTATGTATGTATGTATGTATGTATGTATGTATGTATGTATGTATGTATGTATGTATGTATGTATGTATGTATGTGTATATGTATGTATGTGTCACGACTCACCCATGGGTCAAGGTAGCCGCGACACGAAAAGGTTTGTTTGTTTTAATAAATTTATTACGCCCGTGGGCGGCAAACAATAGTACATCTATCACAGCATTGTGTTAGAGGACATGTCATATATTATATACATTCTTTAAATGGAGACATAATACAATAATCATTCAGGATTCCCCGAAATGGTGATGGCGGGATAGTGGTACTATGTAAGTGTTTACATATAATCATCATGCCCCGTCTCCGGGGAATATTGTCTGTCATTATGGGTCACTGGAGACAATAATACCAAGGGTGTTCGTATTACGACGGTTACGCAGCCCGTACGGTGATCACCGTGGCATATCATCCGTCTAGGAGCCCCGTCACACAAGTCGACTCCCAAGTCCGAGCCGAGCACTGACATATATTGTGCCTTCGTACTGGTCTTGCGTCGGCGTTACTTGTGGCGGTTGGGTAGGAGGTGGTCGTATGGGGCGCGTGACGTCCATGACGTAGGTATAGGCTGCCTTGGAAAGATGGTCCACCGATTAATAAATTCATTGCTTCTGAGGGCGACAAACAATAGTATATTAGTCATATTGTTATGGAAAGAGATACAAAAGGAGGTATGATTGGATTTAACAATCAAAATCCCCCAAAATGGGGGTGGCGAGCTAGGAGTGTATCTAAGTTGTCGTCACTAAGTAAATGTTTACATACAGTTATCACGTCTTGTCTCTGTGGAATACTGTCTGTCACAATGGGGCATTGGAGACAGTAGTGTTCAAGAGTGTTGGCGTTAGGGCGGTTACACAGCCTGCATGATGAGTAATGTGGCATATCTTCCGCCTGGGATATTTGCCACACAGGTCGATATCCGAGTCTGAGCCGAGCACTGACAACATTGTGTCTCCGTACCATGGGTCCGCGTCGGCGATACTTGTGGCGGCTGGGTAGGAAGTGGTCGTGGTGTTGAATGGAGACACTGGTGGCTCGTTCCGCATCTCTTCGGCGTGTTGTTATGGTGTGAGTGGCTGCGTGTATTCTGTTTTTGAGGCATGTGAGAGAGGGTACTACGCGTTCGTTATCTAAGACGAAGGCACAAGCTGCTTTGGCAATACGGTCCACAGTGTCGTTGCCAGCAAGGTCTACGTGTGAAGGCATCCATACGAGAGATACGGCCATAGATGCTTCATGAACAACGGCGAGTTGGGTCAGTATGGCCTGTACAACACGATAGTAGTTGGGTCTGGGTGAGGAGAGGGCGTGTAGAGCTGGTTGGGAGTCACAAACGATCACACCATTTACGTTACAGTCTACAAGATATGTTACTGCGTCGAGGATTCCGTGTAGCTCACAAAACGTGGAGCTTGATGTGACAGGTAACCTGCGGCCAATCCATCCAGCTTCCACAGGTGGCTGTAAGGTGGGTGAGTACATGGCACACGCTGCTCTTCCATCAGCCTGTACTGAGCCATCCACGTAGATGACATGAGCTGCGGGGATCTTTGAGGATACGCTGTCGATGGTCTCTAGTGCTAGTTGCTTTTGAAGTGCAGGAAGGTCATCTTTGGAGGTTGGTGTGAAGGTGACGTTAGGGAGGGAGATTCGCCACGGGGGCAAGTCGGGTTCAACCGTTTCTTCAGGGACGTGGATGTCAAGGTTTCTAAGTGTGTTGCACACTGTAGTGACGAGGTTGCGGCCTCCTGGTCGAAGTGGGAGGCGGGGTGCACTGTCAGGTTCGAGCGACGCTCTGATGGTAGCAGTAAAGTTTGGGGACAGATAGGGCGATCGGAGGCATTTTACAGAGAGAATGGCCATGTTAGCATATATTCTCTCTACAAGCGAGGGTAGACCAAGTTCACTTTGCATGTTAACGATGCGAGTCGAAGGAGGGCAACCTAAGATAAATCTCATTACTCTATTTTGGAATTTTTCGAGAGGTTCCAAAGCTCTCCTGGGAAGTTGACAAAGGGCAGGTGATAAGTAGTCAACGAGTGATCGAAGAAATGTGGTGTATAGAGTTCTGACCATTGGTAATGAAGCGCCGGTGGAATTTGTGGCAAGCCACTTGATAGGGTTAAATCGGGCCTGCAGACGATCAAGGAGATCATTAACAAGGGGATGGATACGTTGTCGAGTCGGTATGGCTGGAGTGATCCGGGCTGGTACTCCAAGGTATGTGTACTGTGTGCAATGAGGGATAACATCACCTCCCATGTTGAACGTCGGTAGTGCTTGGAGAGTACGAGATGAAAATATTCTGCTCTTCTCAGGGGAAATGATGAGACCACAAGCGGTAGTTGACGTGTAGAAGCCATTTAGGACGAATTGGAGGTCAGCGGGCGAGTTGGAATGGATGCAGATGTCGTCCGCGTAGCAGAGAAGGGTTGTACCGGGAACGTTAGGAAGAAGTGAGAGTAAGCGGTGCATCAAGACGTTAAAAAGAAATGGACTTAGTACGCCACCTTGCGGGGTACCGAGTTTGAACTGCTCGTAGGAACTGCACACACCTCGAAAGAGAACACGTGACTTCCTGTTACTCAGATAACCTCGAATCCATCGAAGGAGGTTTCCTTGCACTCCGAAGGTAACCAGCTGGTCAAGAATTATTTCATGGTTGGCTACATCGAAAGCACTTTTGAGGTCCAGGAAGGCAACTACGCTGGTGGGAGAGAGGCGGGTGTAGAGCTCAGTAAGGCAGTGGTGCGTACTTCGACGTGGGAGGAAACCATACAGCTGCGGGGAGAGTTGACCTTGTAGACGATTCATGAGCCGGGCAAGGATGATACGTTCAAGCATCTTGCTGAAGCATGAAGTTAGGGAAATGGGCCTGAATTTATCAGTACCTGGTTTCGGTATCGGAACAATCGTGCTTAAAGTCCAGGCTGCAGGTACATGTCCACGAAGGAGGCAGAGGTTGAAGAGGCGAAGGAGGGGGTTGCCAGGAACTTCCAGTAGGAGTCGGAGCACTTGGTATGTAATGCCGTCATCCCCGGGGGCAGAAGTTTTTGTATTAGCCATGGACACGAAAAGGAAGAAAGAAAAAAAAAAAGATAAGGCCGTGCGCAGTTCGGACGAATGACAACAGAGTTTAGCCAGAATAATTACTCTTTGATAAAATAGAATATCATTACACTAGCAAAATAACACATAAAACATAAATGAACATAAAATGATAATAATAACATATTACATATGGCAAGAAATAATATGATTATATTACCAAGTATGACCAGGTGGGCGAAACGAAATCTTGATTATGGTGTACGAGTACAGAAACCTTGATACCGATTGCTGGTTGCACTAACGGTCTTGGGGTATAAATAAGTGGTTTGAGTTGAACGATAACTTTTGGTAGGAGCTACTTCTGTTAGTGGGAGCCGACCTTTCAAAACATGGCAAAACGTCCGTAAAGATGTAGTATAAAGATCTTCGGCCAATGGGAAAGCAGAGTGAGCTTTTCCCACCAAAGTAGGAACGTTTCTCGTTTGGCGTTACTTGTGATAATACATAATTTACGCGCTCCAACAGTATGAAAGTGGCAGTTGCCGACAAATCTATCGAAATAAGTACCATATGAAGACGGGGCCATTATTAGTACGACATTTTGCTTGTTGCAGCTTTTTCAAGTACATAGTCGTAATACACATGACTGAGATTAAATAAGAAGAACTGGAGAAACGAGGAAGGGAGGTAAGGGGGGAGGGGGTCACTGAATATTAGAAAAGATTAAGGAGAAGTGGATCAAATGTCTGGGAACAGGAAAGGTTAAGGATAAGACGGAACAATTGACTGGGTGAAGGACATTAGCTCACAACCGAAGAACAAAAGGAAGAAGAAAATAAGAAGGGTGGGGAAATGTCTACGGGGGGGGGCGTTGAGGGGCATCTAGGGATGGCTTAAAATTTTGTGGGCAATGGATATTAAGGGAATTAGGTGGGGGTGAGATATTGATCATGCCCCTGTTTTGACTCCCTATTACAGAAATTAGATATAGTTCCCTTCATCACGAAAGGAGCAAAACGGGGTCTATTACGGTTCTCAGTTCAGTTGGTGAATCATGGGATAGGACGGGAGTTGAAAATTCCGCCTTGACTTGTAATGAAGAAGTGGGTTTGGACATACTTTGGGAGGACGATTTACTTTGTGAATTGGTCCTAGTTGGGCTACAATAACTAGTTGGACGAGGGAATTATTTGAAACAAGTACTGATTGAGAACGAGTTTGATTATAGGGCCTTTTCCTACATTCAGAAAAACTATGTCGGAGTCGGAGTAGGACTGCGGGAACTATATCTGGTATAGGTCGTTTGATAATGGCTATCATCATGAAAATGTCTTAGATTCTCTCTTGTTTGCTGACCTCACTTCTCCTTTAAAAGGAGTGGGAGCGTTGTGTTGGTATTGAGTTGTTTGAGTGTAGTAAATTTTGTCTGTTTCAGTTTTTTTTTTTTTTATGAATAAGTGTATATTCATCCGCCACTTTGGCATCTCTAGCTAGATCAGAATGATTCCTTTCCTCAAGATAAATCCTAAGATCTTGATCAAGTTGTTTCTTAAATTCCTCTAGCCACATTGCTTCTCTTAACCTATCAAACGAGTTTGTGGCTTTCAGCCACTTATCTCTATATCTAGCCATCTGGGAACTAAATTCTGTGTATGTATTTTGTGTAGACTTCTTGAGATTTCTAAATTTTAATATATAAGCTCCCGGAGTAAGTTCATATGCCGTTAGGACCTGCACTTTCACGTTATCATATCCACTGTCTGCTTCGTTTAGAGAAGCATATACTTTTTGAGCTCTACCTACGAAATTTGTTTAGACGAATAAACTCCAACAATTCCTATCTACTCTTAATTGGTTCAGATTTTTTTTTTTTTCTTTTTGTTCAAAGAAAACCTTTGGTTCATCTTCTGAAAAGTTTGGAAGGAGACTAGTGTACCTAAAATCCTTGAAGGACTCCGATTCCTTCCTAATGGTGGGTTTATTTTTACCGTGGATGCGAGCTAATTTCACTTCCTTGTCAGCCTCAATTCTTTCTGTTTCGATTCGTGCCTCAATTTTGAACCTTTCTATTTCTACTTCTATCTCTAATCTTTTTAACATTATCTGTGCATCTGCCTCTTGAACAATGTGTATATGACTTAAAGCATCCCTATCTAATATCTCCTTTTCAACTAAGTTTTTAACTAACTCTTGAAAAAGATATTCCTTTTTTCTCCTAGCATCAAACTCTATATTGCATTCTGTGGCAATGATTATTAATTGAACTTTTGTAGCTTCTTCTAACATATCAATGGAGAGATTCTCGACAAACTTTTTTTTCGAAAGGCATTTTCCACAAATATGTAATTCCAACGAGCATCTTAATCACTACCTGAATTCTCTTTTTGTCCTGGTAAGGGTCGCCAAATTTCTTGTCACGACTCACTTATGGGCCAGGCTAGTCACAAGACAAAAAAAAAAAAAAAAAAAAAAAAAAAAATAAGGCCGTGCGTAGTTGGGACGAATGACAGAGTTCAGGCAGAATAATTAAACTCTCCGTTAAAACTGAATATCATTACGACAAAAAAATTACACATAAAATATAAATGAACATAAAATGATAATAGCATATCATGGCAAGAAATAATATAATTAATTAACAAGTATTTGTTGAGGGGCTTAAGTTTGCAACGCGTATGACCAGGTAGGCGAAACAGAGTCTTGATTATGGTGTAGACGAGCCTTGATACCGGTTGCTGGTCGCACCAACGTTCTTGGGGGACGATTAGGAGGTTTGAAGTAAACGATAACTTTTGGTAGGGTCAGCTTCTGGTAGTGGTGGTTTGAGGTGAAGGATATGTAGAGGATAACTTCTGGTAGGAGCACCTTCTGGTAGTCTCTTCTGGTAGGAGAAGCTTCTGGTAGTCAGGAACAAGTAGGTAGTTGATGATGTTTTCTTAAATAGAGAAAAATAACAAGATAATCGCGTCGCTCGTAGTCTAGCAGCAATCTGGAGAGTGTCCGATACAATTCGGAATAATGAAGGCTTGGCACTATGTTTGAAGATGGGCCATAGTTTTTTTTTTTTTTTTTTATTTAACTTAT
>NC_134812.1:46051895-46061895 GCF_046742065.1 Oratosquilla oratoria
AGACAAATAAACAGACAGACAGACAGAGAGGCAGACAAACAGGCAAATAAACAGATAGACTGACAGAGAGACAGACAGAGACAGACAAACAGACAGACAGACACAAACAGACAGACTAGCCGGCAGACAAACAGACAGATAGACAGACAGTAAAATAGAGAAAGAGAGGCAGAGAGAGAGAGAGAGAGAGAGAGAGAGAGAGAGAGAGAGAAAGAGAGAGGAGGAAGGGAGGAGGAGTGGTTGGCGAGAGTATGTTGGCGACAGCTTCGATGAATGGTGACAGACGTCTCACGCCTGGGAGGAAGAGGAGGAGGAGGAGGAGGAGGAGGAGGAAGAGAAGTAAGAGGAAGAATAAGGAGGCGGTGAAAGGAGAAGGAGGAGGGGAAAGGAGAAAATGACATGCCGGAAAAGAAAGGGCAGGTTGGAGAAAGAAAGAAAGGAGGAAGCAATAAGGGTGAATAGATAATTACAGGAGAAAGAGGAGGAGGAGGAGGTGATGATGAAGGTGAAGAATTATACGTCAAGATAGAGAGGAGGAGGAGGAGGAGGAGGAGGAAGAGGAGATGTAGAAAGGTATAAATACACACTTTCCTCTAAGGCTTTTGCAAGTAACACGAATGATTAAGAATGTGTTGTATCATCACGACGATATACTGCAAAGTCCCTTTAACTACATTCCCGAGATGAGGATGTCACAGTGAAGACTAGAATACTTATGCGGACTAAACCAGAATAGAATGTAAATAAAAGATCGGATACAGAAGTGTGGGTGTGGGTGGGTGGGGGGGGGGGTGAACGGAGACAGTGTATAGCCCCTCTGCTGCCAAACTTAGTGCCACAAAAATTAATGAGATAGTCTGGCGCCAGCCAGAATAAAAGATACAAACATCTTCTGAACTTCAAAGGGGTGTAGATCATTCTGGATCTGACGCCCGGGATGGAGATGGGGAGGAGGAGGAGGAGGAGGAGGAGGTGGGAGAGCGGGGAAGGAAAGGAGGAAGGGGAGGGGAGGAAATGGAGGAGGAGGGAATGTCTTCTGTAAAGACAAGATAATGATGATCAATTTACGGACGAAAAGGATCGAGCGAGGAGGAAGAGGAGGAAGAGGAGAAAGGTGGAGGAGGAGGAGGAGGACGAGAATGAAGAGGAAGAGGACGAGGAGATGAAACAAGATAAGGAGAAGAACTGAAGGAAGATGAAGAGGAAAAGGAGAAAAAGTAGGAAGAGTAGGATTAGGAGAAATGAGAAGAGGAAGGGAAGAAGGAGAAGAAGAAGTAGGAAGGAGAAAGAAATGAATAAAAGGAGGAGGAAGAGAAGGAGGAGAAGAGAAATGAAGAAGGAGGAGGAGAAGAGGAGAAGTAGTAGAAACAAGAGGAACAAGAGGAGGAGGAGGAGAAGTATTAACTGGAAAGTAATAAAAGGAGGAGAAAGATAAGAAGGACGAGGAGGAGGAGGAGGAGGAGGAGGGTAAGAGGAAAGAAATGGAAGAAGAGAGAGGGAAGTAGAGAGAGAAGATGTAGGAGCAGGAGTATGAACATGAGGAAGAGGAGGAAGAGAAGGAGGAGGACAAGTAGGACGAGGAAAGAAAGGAGTAAAAGGAGTACTGAGAGGAGGAGAGAGAGTAAGAAGAGGAGGAGGAGAAGAGAAGTTGGAGAATGAAGAGGATAAGGAAGAGAAGAGAAAGGGAAAACGAGAAGAAGGAGGAAGAGGAGGAAAAGAGAAGGGGAGAATGAGGAGGAGGAGGAGCAAGAGGAGAAGGAAAAGGGGAGAATGAAAAGGACGAGGAAAAGGAGGAACAAAAGGAAGAGGAGAAAGAGGGGAAGAAGAGAACGAGGATTGGGATAAAGAAGAGGAGAAGAGAAGGAGAAGAACGAGTATGGGGAGGAGGAGGAGAAAGGGAAAGAAAAGAAGAGAAAGGGGAGAACAAGGAGGAAGATGAGGAGGTGGAGAGAAAGGGAAAGGAGGAGGGGGAAGAGGAGGAGGAGAAGAGAAAAGAGAGAACAAGAAAGAGGAGGAGAAGGAGGAAGATGAGAAGGAAAAGAGAAAAGGGAGAACAATGAAGAGGAGGACGAGTAGGCAGAGGAGGAAGAGGAGGAGGAGAAGAAAAAAGGGGAGAACAAGAAGGAGGAGGAGGAAGAAGAGCATCACAATATTACCTGTCGAGGTCTAATCGTCCTTTCGAGTGCCATTTAGAAGGTGGAGGCCGACCTCCCATCCTCTGGCTTCTGCAATTGATCCTCATAGCTTGTCGAGTACCACTTGAAGACCAGTTTCCCTTCTTATGACTGATTAACTCCGTTCAGCAAATAACCACCCTCTTTCTCCTCCTCCTCCTCCTCCTCCTACTCCTCCTCCTCCTCTCCTCTTTCTCCTCCTCTTCCTCCTCCTCCTCCTCCTCTCGTTCTTTTCCTTCTTCTCCTTCACATCCCTTTCCTTTCTCTTCCTTATCCTCCTTCTCTTTCTCTTCACCTTACTTTTGTATTCCTTCCATCTTCCACCTCCTCTTCTCCTCACCTTGTAGTCCTCTTCCTTTTCATTCATTTCCCTTCTTCTCTCTTCTTTTTCCCTCGCGTCCTCTTTGTTTTTTCTTCTTTTTCTCTCCTCCTCCTTCTCCCACTCTTCTTCCTGCTCCTTCATCTACATCTCATTTTCTCCTCCTCTCTTTTCTTCTTCTCCTCTCTTTTCTTCTTCCTCCCCTTTTCTTCTTCCTCCTTTTTGTCCTCATTCTCATCTTCATTCTCCCCTTTCCCTCTTCCTGTATCAATCCGAAATCATATATCATATATAACCATATGTTACCCTCATATAATATGTAAACCCTTGATACAGTATATATCAGTCACATTCACATTACATGTGGCCAAGTATTTCTAAGTGACAAACAGCACAATCCCAAGGTAACAAACCCTCCATTTCTTGCTGACATCAGCAGAACACTACGTCATTATCACGTGAAAATCACATGACAGAAATCTAACAGAGCCAAATGCCCGACCTAGACATTTACATCCAAACAATTCATACGTCCTTTTCTTGTTTTTTCACTTCCTCTTTCTCCTCATCTTTTTCCTCATGTTCCTCCTCCTCCTCTTCCTCCTCTTCCTCCTCTCCTCCTGTCCACCTCTTCTTCTCCCTCCTCCCCTTCTCTTTTATTTTATCACCACCACCCTCCATCTTTATCTCTTCCTCTTCCTCCGCTCCCCTCTACTCTTCTCCCTCTTCCACCTCTTCCTCTTGTTTCTCCTCCTCCTTCCATTTCTAAACTTCTTCTTTTTCCTGTCCCTCTCTTTCATCTTCCTCCTCCTCGTCTTCCTCCTCTCCTCCACCACCTCCTCCTCTTCTTCATCTTTCTCATCCTTCTCCTTTTTTCCTTCCTCCTTCTTCTCTTATTCTTCCTCGTCCGTTTCATCCTTCCCCTCAATCTCCTCCTCCTCTTCATCTTATTCTTCCTCATACGCCTCTTCCTTCCCCCACTCTTCCTTCTATTCAATTTCGTCTCTTTCTTCCTCCTCTTCTTCCTTTTGCGCCTCCTTTTCCCCTCTTCTTTCTCATCCTCATCCTTTTCTTCCTCATCCTCTTTCTTCTTCTTTTTTTTCCTTCCCTTCTTCTTTTTCGTTTTCCTACTTTTCTTCCTTCTCCTCGTCACTATCCTCACCCTCATCATCTTCCTCCTTCTCCTTCTCCTTCTTCTTCTCATCATCCTCATCTTCCCCTTCCTCTTCCTCCTTTTCCTTATCCTCATTCTCATCCACCTCCTCCTCCTCCTCCTCCTCCTCCTCCAGCTCCTTCTCGCTCCTTTGCTTTTCTAACTCGCTGCTAATGTAAACTACAAATAATTCCACGGTTCTGGCTGCAACTTTCTAGAAACATTCGCCAACTTTAGCAATAAATCTCACGCTGCATTTTTTTAGTATGTCTTCCATCTTTTTTTTTTTCTTCTTCTTCTTCTTCTCCTCCTTTTTCTTGCCACTCAAATCTGCGCTATTTTTCGCGCGCAAGTTGGGGGATGAATCCACCTCCGCAGATTAGGGAAAAAGAAAAGGAGCGATTTGTCCGCTGAAGAAGTTTTATCTCTTGATAAAAACAGAATAACACAGATCGAGGAGCGGAGAACCGGGAGGGGGAGATGTCATGGAAGCTGTCGATGATGGTAGGGTGTAGGGAGGATTAGGGGGAAGATGGTACGGGAGAGAAGAAGTTATCTTTTTTCAGGTAGGAGACGAGGTTGGGTGAGGGAGGGAAGATGTCCGTCCGGTGTCATCAGGAAAAAATGAAGGCCATATGCACTCTTAGCTATGGTATCTTTCCTCTATGCCATTCAATCTGCAGATCAAGACGAAGACCATGGGAGATCCGGGACTCGAACGGGTCCGCATCATTCAAAGCAAAGTTCGAATCAAACACATCATAAGTCACCTCAATTACATACGGCTAAACGATGAAACGGGACGAGGTACGCTTATGTAGACAAATACACGTGTATATGTACATATTTATATATATATATATATATATATATATATATATATACATATATATATATATACACATATATATATACATCCATATATATATACATATACTTATATGTACATATACATATATATATACATGTATATATATATATTATATATATATATATATATATATATGTATATATATATATATATATACTTGCAGTGCACACTCAAGATGTAAATACAAGAAATAAAAAAATCCTTGTTAATTTTTCCTTTCTCGGTGGTCACTTATATATATTTTCATGAGGATTATAGTTGAATCAGCATTAATTGAGGAATGTCCCAACATTAACATTTCTAAAGGACAGTGGACTCCTGACATTATTTCCCGAGCGGCGGTTAGTTGACTTGTCCGAAGTTTAAAACCCCTTCGACCTCACCCTCACCCTCACCCTCCGCCTCCCCCTCCCCTTCCCCCGCCACCCCATCTTAACCCGCGTCTGAGTAATGCCATCATTCCATGTTCCCTATCTTTTCTTTGTATCTGTATCTTATAAGTCCCAATTGTCCACTGTCTTATGTAATTTCCTGAAGAGGGCTACAGTTACTAGCTGAAATATAAAATATTCTTTCATTCGAAGTTTATTTTCTCCGACTGCGGGTTTCATGTGGGATATATATATATATATATATATATATATATATATATATTCACATATATATATATATATATATATGTATATATATATATATATATATATATATATATATATATATATCAAGGGCTACTATTACACAGGACGTGCGCACCCATCCCTGGGTCCGCTAGCGGAGGCCATTGCTGTCTTTGTAACCTAACATTTTGTATTGGATAAATATATCAAAACTAGAAACCTAACATTGTGTATAGGACAAATATATCAACTATTGACTTATTCAATGCAGTATAAGTTAATATTGACTTTTATAGTGAAATAAGAAACTATTTTTAAGGCACTGTTATGCTTTGATATGCCAATTCTAGCTGGACTTAATAGGTATTATTGTATGAGGTTAGTAGACACCAGAGTTGGCGATTTTTTTATCGTTTTAAAAAATATAAAAAAATATATTTTTTTTTTATTAAAATCAGATTTATTTGATTTAAATATATTTTTTATAGATTTTATATATTGTGGGATTGCTATCTGATATGCGATCTGATTCCTAAAGGACATTTTTAGCATATCAATATAAGGAGCCACAAGTATACAAGGAACTGTATAAGCCTTCATTTAGTATATATCACTGTGCAGCCCATAACTAGTTTCAACAAGATTCTTGTTGAAACTTGTTCTAGGTAAGCAGCTTCTCACTAAGTCATTTGCTGCTTTGGAATCAACCAGGAAGGATGTCTTCTGGACCTGGCAGAGTGGTTCCTTCAGGCAGAAAAAATTATCCTGTCTGGAATTATTTTGAAAAACTACCAACAACTTCTGGCAAAGGGTACTGAGCTAAATGCAAACACTGCAGCCAGGAACTACAGGGCATTGTGTCAAGATTAAAATCTCACAGAGATAAATACCAAGGTCGGCCACAGCATACAGAAGAAGAAATTGATGACCCAGGTAAATAATTTTACTTATATTGTGTGCATTTCTCCCTTTTCATACGCAACCATATATATTTGGCGAACAATGGAGAGCATGTGCAATAGAAATGTGAAGGCCTATAGAGATGATACTTCAACTTCATTACTTCTAAATTTGGGTAATGACTATGTCACTATAATATACTGTATCCACTCAACTTTGGGGCCTAGATGAATGTTATTCATTTCATTCAACATTGTGTAATATATTTCATAGGTTTCATTGGAATTCAGCCCAAATGGATTTAGCCTAACCTAACCCAACTAACCCATTATTTTTAGTGAATTTAAAAGTGGACTGAATTCTGTGTGGGCTGATTTCCAAGCCCACCTATTTCATATCCTGTTAATTATTTCCAAATAATTTAGTGGCTTGTGTGAATATGATCATTATCTAAAAAAAATAACTATTTACTCAAAAGTAGCCTAAATCACATTGTATTCATTCATTTATTTCTTCATTTATAAATTATGCAATATGCTAAAATTTTCTGTTTCCATTTCAGGATCTGTATCAACAGCTTCAATCCCTTCATCATCGGCTCCACTTGAATTATCTGCAAACCTGACTCCACCATTAAAAAGGTCACTATTAGACTCCTCTACAGGCGCCACTTCTGCTAAATCATTTTCATCTAAAAGAAAGTCATCAGCATCTCTGGACAGATTTATCATAAGAACTTCAGCCTCTCAAAAGGAAAATATCGACAAAGAAGTTGCAAATATTATATTTGCTACCAATTCACCATTTGGTCTTGTTCAGCATCCTCAGTTTCTCAAGATGGTTAGAACCTGAGGCCAGGTTATATTCATCCATCCAGAAAAGATATTGCTGATAAGTACTTGGATCTCGTGTATGAAAAGGAATATAAAAGTGTGCAGATGACCTGAATAATGAAACTGTATGTCTTTCAATTGATGGGTGGTCTAACATCCATAATGAGCCCATAATATATCACTCTAACAACATTCACTGGTCAGATTTATTTAGCTGACACAATAGACATATCAGGGAAACCTCACACTGCTGAATATCTTCTACAACTTGTACAAAATTCGATCAAGAAGGCTGAACAAGATTTTCGTTGTCACATTGGAAGTGTTGTGACAGACAATGCAGCAAATGTCACCAAGATGAGAAAAGTCTTGGAGGAATCGAGTGAACCTGAGCATACCGTCCTCAAATACGGCTTATACCGCTCCTTGTATAATTGTGGCAAGTCTATATAACACTGCTCCTTTTATTGATATGCTAAAAATGTCCTTTAGCAATCAGATCGCATATCAGATAGCAATCCCACAATATCTAAAATCTGAAAAAAAAATCTTTTTAAATCAAATAAATCTGATCTAAATAAAAAAAAATCGATATTTTATATGTTTTAAAAAGATAAAAAAATAATCGCCAACCCTGGTGTCCACTAACCTCGTACAATAATACTTGTTAAGTCCGGCTAAAATTGGCATTTCAAAGCTTAACAGTGCCTAAAAAATAGTTTCTTGTTTCACTATAAAAGTTTATATTAACTTATACTGCATTGAATAAGTCAATAGTTGACATATTTGTCCTATATACAATGTTAGGTTTCTAGTTTTGATATATTTGTCCAATATAAAATGTTAGGTTACAAAGACAGCAATGGCCTCCGCTAGCGGACCCAGGGATCTGGGTGCGCACGTTCTGTGTAACAGTAGTCTTGATATATATATATATATATATATATATATATATATATATATATACACGTATATACATATATGTATATACTATATATATATATAAATATATATATATATTACTGTTGAATGCTAAAGCACAAGTGGCATCAATGATTTTTAGAGAACATTTCTCTAACTTTCTAAGTATCATTTTCTCTTCATGGTTCAAACTCTGGAGGAAAGTACGAATGTCGTCAGAGTGGTTTTCCATTTTATACCGACAGCTGTTTCAACCATTTCACATGGTCGTCTTCAGGGTAAAACTGATTACAAATGTGAAAAACATTAGAATATAAAGGGCCGTGGGCCGTACAAACAACAGAGAAGAAATAAAAATGGTGGAATATGATTGGTGGGAATATGCGGGTGGGCGGGGCCAGGAAGGGGGCCCTAGTCCAACGATGGGCTTATGTCACGTCTTGTCGGGTTGTCACTTCCGGTGAGCAAATGTCTAGAAGCACCCTCTCGCCGGGACCTACGGGGAGCTAATGTCACGTCTTGTCGTCTTGGAACTTCCAGTGGGCAAATGTCACGGTGTGCGGGTCTGTTTTTTCTATTGGAAGGGAGGACATGATCCGATGACTTCTGGACGTTTAATGTAGGCTGCTGTAAAGTAATACTAACTGTCTCGTCAATTATTAAGCGTCCGTAATTAGAGTCTGTGTGAATTATTTCGGTGTCCCTGATGAGGTCTTCCAAGCGCGGCTTCTTGTCATGTGTGTCAATGTAATGCTGGTGAATAGCTCCGTTATTTCGGTGTGCTAGAAGTCGCCTTCTTAAGGTGGTCATCGTGTGTCCGACGTAGCTCATGTCGAGGGGCTTGCATGCCTCTTCAGAGCATTTAAATTTGTAGACTACGCCGGTTTTCGATTCCTTGGGTCCTACAGGGGTGGTGTTGTTTTTCATTAATAAGGAGGCTACCAGATTGGGACGGCTGGAGACTCTCAGCAGAACTCTCTCGTAGGGTTCTTTTGGTACAACTCCATCGTTGATAATCCTTCCGAGAGTGTCTATTTTATGATATAGTGTAATACGTTTCTTTTTATCGTCAGTGGTCTGGGTTTGTGTGTGGAATTCTTCCATGTTCCTCCTTATGACATCCTCAATGAGATCACAAGAGAAACCATTATTAGTTAACATCTGCCTTACACGCTCCAGTTCGGTATGGACGGCCTTCCACGTATTGCAGTGGGAAAAGGCTCTTCTCACGTATGCCCCAACAACAGACCTCTTGTAGGAGTCTGGGCATTCTCCCCTTGCATTTAGGCAGCGTCCCACGTTGGTGGCTTTCGTGTAGACAGATGTCGCGTAATGGTTCGAATTCCTCTCAACAAGGACATCAAGGAAGGGAAGGGTCTTATTGTTACTACTTTCAATAGTGAAATTGAGGACTGAATTGGCTGGAACGGCCTACAGACAGGAAGTAGACACTCTCGGAAGGATTATCAACGATTGAGTTGTACCAAAAGAACCCTACGAGAGAGTTCTGCTGAGAGTCTCCAGCCGTCCCAATCTGGTAGCCTCCTTATTAATGAAAAACAACACCACCCCTGTAGGACCCAAGGAATCGAAAACCGGCGTAGTCTACAAATTTAAATGCTCTGAAGAGGCATGCAAGCCCCTCGACATGAGCTACGTCGGACACACGATGACCACCTTAAGAAGGCGACTTCTAGCACACCGAAATAACGGAGCTATTCACCAGCATTACATTGACACACATGACAAGAAGCCGCGCTTGGAAGACCTCATCAGGGACACCGAAATAATTCACACAGACTCTAATTACGGACGCTTAATAATTGACGAGACAGTTAGTATTACTTTACAGCAGCCTACATTAAACGTCCAGAAGTCATCGGATCATGTCCTCCCTTCCAATAGAAAAAACAGACCCGCACACCGTGACATTTGCCCACTGGAAGTTCCAAGACGACAAGACGTGACATTAGCTCCCCGTAGGTCCCGGCGAGAGGGTGCTTCTAGACATTTGCTCACCGGAAGTGACAACCCGACAAGACGTGACATAAGCCCATCGTTGGACTAGGGCCCCCTTCCTGGCCCCGCCCACCCGCATATTCCCACCAATCATATTCCACCATTTTTATTTCTTCTCTGTTGTTTGTACGGCCCACGGCCCTTTATATTCTAATGTTTTTCACATTTGTAATCAGTTTTACCCTGAAGACGA
>NC_134812.1:46069395-46074395 GCF_046742065.1 Oratosquilla oratoria
TGTATATACGCGTTGACATTGGTTGGTTTTCGGTGAATACTATATCTAGATATAGAATTAAACAGTCAGCATTTTCTTCCATGTTCCTTCGTGGCCTGCGCATCTGCAGCCCAGAATTTGTGGATGACGAAATGAACAAAATTTATGACATCGGAACACAGTTGAGATATCCCAAATTCTTTTTGGACAAATGTTTCAAAAAAGCAAAAAGGACATTTTACAAAGGGGAACCAAAACAAAAGTTTGAGAAAAAGAATTTACTTGTACTTCCTTTTAATGAAAATCTTATAGAGATTCCTAATATTCTTAAAAATTTCAATGTAAATGTAGCCTTCAAGAACAACACAACTCTAAAAAATCTTCTCATAAAGAATTCCCCTGACAATTCTACAGGCTGTGTATATAAAATACCTTGTAGTAAATGTGACAAATATTATGTAGGTCAAACAGGAAAAGAATTAGAGGTTAGGATTAAACAGCATAAAAACAGCATAAAAAAAAGGGCCAAGAATCTAGTGCACTTTTTAAACATGTTTGTGAATTTGACCATCCTATTGACTGGAAAAATGCTTCAAAAATTATACAATGTAAGAATATAACAGAAAGAAATATCATAGAGTCAGGAATTATCAAATGCAATTATGACCAACTCATTAATAATAGTTTAGGATTATATAAATTAGATCCATATATTGTCAGTAATATAAATAGTACATATTTTAAAAGTTAATGTAATAATAATATGTTTCCACGACCTCACCGAGTGACCCAACCTGAGCTTTCAGGCTTCGGAGAGGAGGGTAAATGTCTCTCTTGTCCTACTTATACTCTGTATCTCCATTTTTTGTTCTCATCTTTCTGTACTCCTTGATAATGTGAATATATCACGAAAGCGCTCGGACTCCGTGTGTTTTTCCTTTTCCTAGTGGACTCTGCATATTTGTGATTCGCGTGTGACTTGTGAAATTTGTGCATATATATGCATATATATATTATATCCTGTATATATATATACATATATATATACATATATATATATATATATATATATATATTTATATATATATAAACACATATATGTATATATATATATGTGTATGTGTATACATATATAGAATTGAATTTGACCGCTGCTTGTGCAAGAATAACCTTCTTGTTAAAGGATTCAACCTTTCTAATAGTGGATCTTTTTTCTTCATTAAGTCGGAATAAAAGATTGCCGAAGTTCATATTGTATATCACGACATTTCGCCCTTCTTTGAGCATTTTCAAGTACATCAAAAAGATAATTGATACATATATATATATATGACAACAGGTAAATTAGGAAAGCTGACACAAAACAGTGATGAAAGATCAAAGATATTATGAGGGGATTATGCCCGTGGCGCTCCGTAGGGTACTGGGATGGCCATTTGCCCACCCAAGGAAGCTAGAGCCATGGAGGTTGTACCTCTCTGTACATTTATGGTTGGAGCCTTCTCACGAATATGGAGGGCCTCCAGGATCTCCAAACGATGAAAGTTGTGTGCGGAGTCGATGATTTTTGTGTTCTTTCTAGTCTGGAGGAGTTGTTTTTCCAAAAAATGCTGCTTCGGGGCATCATCTTGTAGATGGTACGTTAGTCTTCTGGAGGGAGAAGTCGTCGTCATTCCTATATAAGACATAGGACGAAGCTTACAGTCTTTGTGCGGGCAGATGAATTCATAGACAACATTACTCCTCTGTAATGGGTTGAGGTTACGGGTCAGGTTATTTCGCAGGATGGGGTTTGACGTTATGAAATTCTTATAATAAATCCGAAGCTCCAGCTTTTCTCCAGGGTCGGATACTTGTACACCGCGTTCAACAATTTCTCTGAGGATTCTTTCGTCCGTTCGGTAAGCCGTAGTCATGAAAAATCTGTAATTGAGAATAATTGAGGGGCATTTCTTGGGAGGGACGGTGCCATGATTTAGGTAATTCTCCATTTTCCGTCAGGTGACTTTTTGTACGTCCTTATTGGGAAATCCATTGTTAACCAGGACTTTCTGCAAGCGTTGAAGCTCTTGGTGTAAAAGAAGCCATGTGGAGCAGTGCGTGAATGCTTTGTTCACGTATGAACGTATGACGCTTTTCTTGTAGGCTACAGAGCATTCTCCATCCACATTTAAGCATCTACCCTCGTTCGTGCCTTTAACGTGTACAGTGGTGGTAAATCTACTTACGTCGGGCTTTACAGAGATGTCTAAAAAGGCCAAAGAACCATCAGCATGGTGTTCACTTGTGAAGTTGAGACAAGAGTTATTAGCGAATGTCTCACATAGTTCTTGTAGATGTGTATGGTCTTTTGCTTCAACGAATATATCGTCCACATATCTACCATAGGAGTGTGGACGAATTATAGGATCAGAGAGAACTCGTCTTTCCACTAAACCCATGTAGAAGTTGGTGAAAAGGAGCCCGAGAGGGGACCCCATCGCCACACCATCTACCTGTCTACCGTCCGGTCCGCGGAACGGGGATTCTGTCATGCACGCTTCTAGGAGTTTACGAAGCAAAGTTTCCGGAATGTCCAAGGGAACATGATTGGACTGATAAACCTCATCTAAGATGAAGTTTATGGTCTCAATCACGGTAGACATTAGTAAAGAGACTCTCAGCATCCAACGAGGTAATAAGACCTGTAGGGGCTTTGTTGTGAAGAAGATCAATAAATTCTTTAGGGGACTTCAGCAACCAGGAAATAGGTATATATGGGATAAGAAGTTCATGGAGTCTCTTGGCTAAACAATAGGTCGGGGTGGGGTGGGGATTTGGCTGATGATTGGTCTAAAGGGGTTGTGGGGCTTGTGTGTTTTCATATTTCCATATTCATAACCGGGTCCATGTTCTCCCGTTATGCGTTGTAAATGTATTCCTCCTTTTTTTGGCAATAATGGTGTCATTGGCGTTAGTGTCCTTGGAAATTCGAAAGAATTTCCAAGGAGGAATACATTTACAACGCATATGTATATGTATATATATATATATAAAATTGAAGGTGAAAGAAGTTGACGAGGAGAAATGGGAGAATTTTACGCCTTAACGTTTCGACCCGCTGGGTCTTGATCACAAAGCTAACAACTCAAACGGAGAGCTTGTTATCTTATCTGCGTATTCTTTTATTATTAATAAGCTTGTGGCTTTTGCTAAACATATAAATCCTTCTCTATGGTTAATGTTGTTATTAGTGTTGATATATGCTGCCTCAATTGTCTTCCTTAGTTTCTTGGATGATCCTTTATTTAATACGGTTGTGTTGTTCCAGTCCGGAAGGTGACCATGTTTATCCACATGTATTACTATGGAGTTAGATGTCCTATGGGCTTTTACGTCATTTTTATGTTCATATATCCTTTTATTAAGTCCGCGACCAGATTCACCAAAATATGAAGAGGGACAGCTTTTACACGGGATTTTATAAACAACGCTGTTTCCGTTAGTGGGATTATTGTCGCTACGTGTTACCAAATGTCCTACTTTGCTACCTGACGTCCTGGCTATTTTGATACCCGCTTTTAGAAGAAAAGTGTCTAGGTATGAATTAACATTAGAGTTTGGTACTGTGATATATCTGGTTTCATTATTACGTTTATTATCATTCTTATTTTTATTTTCATCTTTACTTTTGTTAATTATTTCTTTGGCTTTCTTTTTCAACCTACATAAGAGACCTTTTGGATATTTGAGTTTGATGAAAGTCTCAGTAATATGTTGTAATTCAGGATCTAGAAATTCTTTACTGCATATACGAAATGCTCTGAGGAAGAAACCTATTATAATACCTGTTTTAGTTCTGTCATCATGTCCTGAGTAGAAGTGTATATAGTCTTCTTTATTGGTGGGTTTCCGGTATACTGAAAATTTCACATTTTTATCTATTCTATGGATAATTGTGTCTAAGAAAGGTAATTTTCCATTATTTTCATTTTCTGCAGTAAATTGTATATTTTCATTTACACTGTTTAATCTCCTGAGTTTGTTATTAATGTCTGTATCTCTAGGTACAATTACGAGTATGTCATCAACATACCTAAACCATTTACTATTCCTACCTATTATAGTCATGTATTCTTCTGTTTCGAGTATTTCCATGTATAAATTTGCTAACACTGCAGAAAGAGGACTACCCATGGCGAGGCCAGAATGTTGTCTGTATTCAATATTATCAAAAGTGAAAGCGCCAAATCCTACACAAAGAGAAATTAATTCGAGGTAATCTTTTTTGGGTACGGGTAGATCTTCATTATTCAAACTATTTACTACTCGTTCAACAGCATTTAGAGCGCCTTTTATTGATACTCGAGTATACAAAGAGGTGACATCGTAGCTGGCTAGTTTCTTGTTATTGAAATCTAAAACTTTTAATCTGTTAATTAGATCCGACGAATTTCGTAGATGTGCATCACTGATAGTTCCTAAAGTATTGGATAAAGGTTTAGCTAAACATTTGGCTAACTTATGAGGTGCACTATTGATTCCTGACGTAATGGGGCGCATAGGAATTCCTGTTTTGTGGATCTTAGGCAGGCCGTGCATTCTTGGTGGTATGGGTGCTTCTTCAAGTAAGTTTAATAGTTTTTTCCCTTGCTCTGATTTCTTTAATATTTTTCTCGCTTTTGTTGTGAATTTTTCGCCTTCATTTTTTGCGTGACAACTCTCAGATACAGAAATTCAAGCATAGAATAGATAAAAATGTGAAATTTTCAGTATACCGGAAACCCACCAATAAAGAAGACTATATACACTTCTACTCAGGACATGATGACAGAACTAAAACAGGTATTATAATAGGTTTCTTCCTCAGAGCATTTCGTATATGCAGTAAAGAATTTCTAGATCCTGAATTACAACATATTACTGAGACTTTCATCAAACTCAAATATCCAAAAGGTCTCTTATGTAGGTTGAAAAAGAAAGCCAAAGAAATAATTAACAAAAGTAAAGATGAAAATAAAAATAAGAATGATAATAAACGT
>NC_134812.1:46079395-46081895 GCF_046742065.1 Oratosquilla oratoria
CATTGTGTGAATATGATCATTATCTAAAAAAATAACTACTGTACTCAAAAGTAGCCTAAATCACACTGTATTCATTCATTTATATTCATTTATAAATTATGCAATATGCTAAAATTTTCTGTTTCCATTTCAGGATCTGTACCAGCAGCTTCAATCCCTTCATCATTGGCTCCACTTGAATTATCTGCAAACCTGATTTCACCATTAAAAAGGTCACTATCAGACTCCTCTACAGGCGCCACTTCTGCTAAATCATTTTCATCTTAAAGAAAGTCATCAACATCTCTGGACAGATTTATCATAAAAACTTCAGCCTCTCAAAAGGAAAATCTCGACAAAGAAGTTGCAAAAATTATATTTGCTACAAATTCACAATTTCGCCTTGTTCAGCATCCTCAGTTTCTCAAAATGGTTCAGAACCTGAGGCCAGGTTATATTCCTCCACCCAGAAAAGATATTGCTGATAAGTACTTGGATCTCGTGTGTGAAAAGGAATATAAAAGTGTGCAGATGACCTGAATATTGAAACTGTATGTCTTTCAATTGATGAGTGGTCTAACATCCATAATGAGCCCATAATATGTGTCACTCTAACAACATCCACTGGTCAGATTTATTTAGTTGATACAATAGATACATCAGGGAAACCTCACACTGCTGAATATCTTCTACAACTTGTACAAAATTCGATCAAGAAGGCTGAACAAGATTTTCGTTGTCACATTGGAAGTTTTGTGACAGACAATGCAGCAAATGTCACCAAGATGAGAAAAGTCTTGGAGGAATCGAGTGAACCTGAGCATACCGTCCTCACATACGGCTTACACCGTTCCTTGTATACTTGTGGCAAGTCTATATAACACTGCTCGTTATATTGATATGCAATCAGATCGCATATCAGATAGCAATCCCACAATATACAAAATCGAATTTTTTTTTTTATTTAAATCAAACAACTGATTTAAATAAAAAATCATTTTTTTATATTTTCTAAAAAGTTAAAAAAAAAAAAAAAAAAAAAATCGCCAACCCTGGTGTCCACTAACCTCATACAATAATACATCTTCAGTCCGGCTAAAATTGGCATATCAAAGCATAACAGGGCCTTAAAAAGAGTTTCTTATTTCACTATAAAATTTTATATTAACTTATACTGCATTGAATAAGTCAATAATTCATATATATGTCCTATATATAATGTTAGGTTTCTAGTTTTGATATATTTGTCCAATAGAAAATGTTATATTACAAAGAAAGCAATGGCCTCCGCTAGCGGACCCAGGGATCTGGGTGCGCACGTCCTGTGTAATAGTAGTCCTTGATATATATATATATATATATATATATATATATATGTATATATATTTATATATACATATATGTATATACAAATATATATATATATATATACATACATATATATATATATATATATATTGATAAGTATTTTAGACAAATTATTTGGATGATGGAGAACATAAACACAGGGGAAGGCTCGGAACCCTAAACACTCTAACGTTTTGTTCGCGTAGAACTTCTTCAGAGAGTGTATGTAGAACTGCAGTTGAAGTTTATGTACTAAATCTAATTATCTTTTCGGACACTTGGGAAAGGTCGTTTTTCTGGCGTGTTTTAGAATTAAAATACTAGTTTCTTTAGCTAAATTGATAAACCCTCCTCGATGATTCGATGAATTATTAGTTGAAATATATGCTGATTCAACAATTCTTCTAGTGAATTTATCAAAACCTGAAGTGCTACATAAAGGTTTTGATAAATTCACTGAAAAAGTTCTACGCGAACGAAACGTTAGAGTGTTTAGGGTTCCGAGCCTTCCCCTGTGTTTATGTTCTCCATCATCCAAATAATATATATATATATATATATATATATATATATGTATATATATATACATTATGCATATATGTATATATATTATACATATATGTATATATACATACATAATGTATATATATAAATATATATATGCATATATATATTTATATACATACATATATATATATGTATGTATATATATATATATACATATATATGTATGTATATATATACATATATATACATATATATATATACATTATATATATGTATATATACAGACATAATGTATATATATATAAATATATATGCATATATATGTATATATATATATATATATTTATATATATATACATAGATATATATATATATATATATATATATATATAATGTATATATACATACATATATACATACATGATTAAATTTTGCAGCAGCTTCTGCATTCACGAGTTTCTTGCTGACGTGTTCAACTTTTCTAATACTTGAACGTTGAATATCGTTGAGTTGTCTTATTATATGTCCAAACTTCATTTGGAATGGATGTAAAGACAATACTAACTTCTTAATTTTACTAGTAGAGCTTTCGCCTAACTTTAGGCATCTTCAGTACAAATTGGATACAAATAGTAAAGGTGACAATATATACAAAGAACATATGGAT
>NC_134812.1:46086895-46089395 GCF_046742065.1 Oratosquilla oratoria
TATATATATATATATCAAGGACTACTATTACACAGGACGTGCGCACCCAGATTCCTGGCTCCGCTAGCGGAGGCCATTGCTTTCTTTGTAACCTAACATTTTATATTGGACAAATATATCAAAACTAGAAACCTAACATAGTATATAGGACAAATATATCAACTATTGACTTATTAAATGCAGTATAAGTTAATATAAACTTTTATAGTGAAATAAGAAAAAAAATTTAAGGCACTGTTATGCTTTGAAATGCCAATTTTAGCCGGACTTAACAGGTATAATTGTATATGGTTAGTGGACACCAGGGTTGGCGATTTTTTTTTTTTTTTTTTTTTTTTTTTTTAATATAGAAAATCATATATTTATTTTACTTAAATCAGATTTATTTGATTTAAATATAGTTTTTATAGATTTTAGATATTTTGGGATTGCTATCTGATATGCGATCTGATTGCTAAAGGACATTTTTAGCATATAATTATAAGGAGTAGTATTATATAGACTTGCCACATGTATACAAGGAAAGGTATAAGCCTACATGTAATATATATCACTGTGCAGCCCACAACAAGTTTCAACAAGATTCTTGTTGAAACTTGTTCTAGGTAAGCAGCTTCTCAATGAGTCAGTTGCTGCTTTGGAATCAACCAGGAAGGATGTCTTCTGGACCTGGCAGAGTGGTTCCTTCAGGCAGAAAAAATTATCCTGTCTGGAATTATTTTGAAAACTACCAACAACATCTGGCAAAGGGCACCAAGCTAAATGCAAAGACTGCAGCCAGGAACTACAGGGCATTGTATCAAGATTAAAATTTCGCAGAGATAAATGCCAAGGTCAGCCACAGCATACAGAAGAAGAAATTGATGACCCAGGTAAATAATTTTACTTATATTGTGTGCATTTCTCCCTTTTCATACGCAACTATCTAAATTTGGTGAACAATAGAGAGCATGTGCAATAAAAATGTGAAGGCCTATAGAGATGATACTTCAACTTCATTACTTCTAAATTTGGGTAATGACTATATCACTATAATATACTGTATCCACTCAACTTTGTGACCTAGATGATTGTTATTCATTTCATTCAACATTGTGTAATATATTCCATAGGTTCTATTGGAATTCAGCCCACATGGGATTCAGCCCAAATGGATTTAGCCTAACCTAACCCAACTAACCCATTATTTTTAGTGAATTTAAAAGTGGACTGAATTCTGTGTGGGCTGATTTCCAAGCCCACCTATTTCATATCCTGTTAATTATTTCCAAATAATTTAATGGCTTGTGTGAATATGATCATTATCTAAAAAAACAACTACTGTACTCAAAAGTAGCCTAAATCACACTGTATTCATTCATTTATTTATTCATTTATAAATTATGCAATATGCTAAAATTGTCTGTTTCCATTTCAGGATCTGTATCAACAGCTTCAATCCCTTCATCATCGGCTCCACTTGAATTATCTGCAAACCTGACTCCACCATTAAAAAGGTCACTATCAGACTCCTTCACAGGCGCCACTTCTGCTAAATCATTTTCATCTTAAAGAAAGTCATCAACATCTCTGGACAGATTTATCATAAAAACGTCAGCCTCTCAAAAGGAAAATCTCGACAAAGAAGTTGCAAAAATTATATTTGCTACAAATTCACCATTTCGTCTTGTTCAGCATCCTCAGTTTCTCAAAATGGTTCAGAACCTTAGGCCAGGTTATATTCCTCCACCCAGAAAAGATATTGCTGATAAGTACTTGGATCTTGTGTATGAAAAGGAATATAAAAAGTGTGCAGATGACCCGAATAATGAAACTGTATGTCTCTCAATTGATGGGTGGTCTAACATCCATAATGAGCCCATAATATGTGTCACTCTAACAACATCCACTGGTCAGATTTATTTAGTTGATACAATAGACACATCAAGGAAACCTCACACTGCTGAATATCTTCTACAACTTGTACAAAATTCGATCAAGAAGGCTGAACAAGATTTTCGTTGTCACATTGGAAGTGTTGTGACAGACAATGCAGCAAATGTCACCAAAATGAGAAATGTCTTGGAGGAATCGAGTGACCTGAGCATACCGTCTTCACATACGGATGTGCAGCACACCTACTAAATCTACTGGCTCATGACCTTGAGATTGATCATGTAAAACAACATGTGGTCCATGTAGTTAAATATTTTAGAAATAATCATTATGCTGCTTCAAAGTATCGGCAGGAAGGTGATCAGTGTCTAGTCATACCCCAGGACACAAGGTGGAACACAATGTCAGACTGTCTCAAGGCCTATATAAATAACTGGCCAATTCTAATGAAGATATGTGAAGTCAACAGGGAAGCTATTGATAATGAAGTAAGAAACAAAGTATCAAATTTAGGCTTAAAACGTTCGGCTGAGGAATTACTGGATTGATTGCAGTCAATATATGAGGTACAGAGTGACATGTGCACTATTGCTCAAGCGGTAGATGTTTGGAAGAAATTACTTGG
>NC_134812.1:46094395-46104395 GCF_046742065.1 Oratosquilla oratoria
CTCATGTCAGTTATTCACAATCCTTACCTTCTTTGACTTTGAATCGGAGTTATCATTCTTAACTGTTTGATCTCCCTTTATTATTTACATTGACTTTCTCTAAATTGCTTGTTTAATTCTCTATTCGTTCGTTCTTGTTCAACTTATCTCTTCCCCAAGATTTCTAATTGTCGCCTTTGACTTTTTAACTTATTCTGTAATGGCTTACATGTATTTCATTAACTTGTTCATTTCTGATGTCGATGATTGATATTTTTTCACTCTCACTTAGGGCATTTAGATAAACAAAATCAGAAATACAAATTTATGGGGATAAGGAACTTTGATCACCGTTCGGTATTTGCGCGTTCATCTACCGTCTCCAGTCGGTCGGGCATTCCATCTTACTTTTAATTTCCTGTTACTCTTTTTTACTTTTTTTTCACCATTTATCCTTCTGTATACATATGGGATCTCCCGGTACAGCTTCCTATATATAACGCTTAGATGCTTAGGGTCCCACATCAATGTTTTTCTTTCTTTTCTTTTCATTTTTTTTTCTTTCTTCCATTCTTTCTTTTCCTTCCAGCAAAGTTACACTCAGATACATCCACCGCATGTGAATGCCACAACTCGTTTGTGTATACGGGGTGTCCATGGTGTCCATGGTGTCCCGTCTCTCTGGTTCCAATTGTCAAATGTTGTCTTAAATTTTATTATGGTGTTGGCTTGGCTTATATTTTCACCCTACTTGTTCCATAAGTCTACACTTCTATGTGGAAATCTACATTTCCCAACATCTTTCAAACAAGTTTGTTTTTCTTTATTTTTTTCTTGTTTTTCTTGCATCATATACCATCAAACCCTCTCTGTCCATTTTCTTTCTATGCCTTTTTCTGATCTAAATATTATAATGCCACCTCTCCCTTCGCTCTTTTAATGTGGGAAGTCCTAGATTTTTTTTTTTTTTTTTTTTTTTATATCTTTCTTCATATGTCATGTCATTTGGCTCCGGTTAGACCTTTGCATTCTCTCAACGTTACTTATATCCTCTTTTAGGATGCGTAGATAGGATATAGTGGCTCTCTCTCCTTGCTCCAGTTCTTCATGTTCCTCTCCAGCTTCTTCCTTCTATCTCTTCGCACCCTCTTTTCTCTTCCTTCCTCTCCTTCCCTCCCTTGCCTGCCAACCCCTTTCCATTTTATCCCTTCCCCACTTGCAGCCACCTACCCACCATCCCCCTATGTTCATCCACGATTCCTTTATTGGCTCCGTCTAATTTTCAGGGGATCCTGGGTTTGTCCACATTCCAAGTTTCCCGTTTTCTGTTGACTTCTTTGACTTTTACCCTTAAGTGATTTCATTCCCCGGAACTTTTTTCAGCGTCTGTCACGGCCTTTCCCCTCTTTTCGTTCCTTGGAATCTTCCTCTTTCTCTCTCTCTCCCCAGCTACCCCACCGAGCGTCCGGCAGTGGTGGTTTCTGTTCAAATAAGATTTTCAATTTACTTTTTTTCAGCCTGTGCCACTGCCTCATCCGCCACCGCCTCCACCGCCGCTGCCTCCTCTGATCCCTCTACCCCTGCCTCCGCAGCAGTCTCTACCGTTTCCATTTCCTCCACCTCCGCTGCTTCATCCACCACCACCTCCGCCTCGGCCCCACGTGCACAGACCCAAGCGTCACCGATCGCCTGTCGCGCATACGAACGCAACCTCCCTGTCTGCAATCTTGGTCCGCCGCCCCAAATCCCACAATTACGGGACAGAATTAACCAATTTTGTGGCCGCGCGTCTCTGGCTTTGAGGGGAAGGTGGGTGGAGCGCCCCCAGGGTGTTGGCGGGGTGACACCATGGGTGAGATGGGATTGGCTAGGGTAAGAACTGGGTAAGTGGTTCACTTATTTTTCACTGCGAAGGAAGTTTTTCCCCAGCCGAATAAAATCACCTGACAGCAGTCGTAGTAATAGATATGTAAGTCATGGAACGGTGAAATAAGATGAAGCACTGTAGCTTCTTCGTTGTAGAAAGGGTTGGGTCCCCCTCGGCTGGCTGAAGTCTCCTCGCATCATCATTACAACGTCGTCAACCACAGTGAAAGTCTTGAACGATTGAGCCTGAAGAGTTTCACTGATCCGTGACCTAAGATTTGTTATTATAATGTCTCCTTGGTACTCCATAGATAAATTATCTTTTTATCTGGTACCTGCCAATGGACTTTGTTCATATCCGTGGCACCCCGATAGAGTGAAGGTGTCAAGTTGGGCCAGATGGAGGAGAGAAGGAGAAGGTGTAAACATGTCTGCCGTGAACCAGAACAAAGATATAAAACACCGAATTTAGCAAATGAGTTAATCAAGGAAGATTAGCCATGGTAACCATTTGATTTTCCTTGGCTAAATAAAATTGACTGGTGTCAAGCAGAACAAACAAACGACGCTCACGTACCAGGAGTCAGGTCAATTTACTGACCTGTGTGTGACCTCTTCGGTAGATAGGTGGGCAAAGTAAGTCTCGGGTCAAAGATGGTGATGTGTCACATGACAAGAAGTCGATGTGTCATCATCACGTATCAGGAATGAGACAGTCATAGCTATATAGGTCAAGGTCGTTGTCAAGGGGTCATCGAGGACCTGTTCCATTTTCTGTTTATTTCGAACTGGTGAAAAACATCTTTACTAATTTTGCACGATTTTTTTTTTTTTGGGGGGGGCAGTAGGGAGGGGGTTACATTTTAATAAATAGATAAATAGATAAAAAAAAATCCCCCCTTTTTTCTTTGGTTGAAGTGTTTATTTCTCCAACAGAGAATAATATTTCTGTTTGCATACAAATCTCCACCAAATTAATATGCACGGGCTCCAGTCAATCCTCAGCACCCAGGGACGTATCTCTAAGCAGAATAGAGCTGCCTGGGGTTACCCAGAACAAAACACCTTAACGGCAACGCTGGGCTTGCATGAGTTCAAACATACCTAAGCCTACGTTTGCTTCAGGTCAAGGGTGACGTAGGTAAACACTTGCTGCGGGATCAAGAACGACCTGGGAACGGGTTTTCTTAAGGTCATAGGGTGACATGAACAGAAGGTTTAGTTCAGGGCAAGGGCGATATGAATGTATGTTTACCTCAGGTCAAGGCCGACGTTATCGTAATCTTCCTTTAAGTTAAGAATAACGTGAGAGAAGGAGGAAGGCAAACTATTTCGCTCGATCACAACCACAGTAGGCAAATATAGGAGACACAGAGCCCCTGTATTTGTATTTAGCCTCACCCTCAATCACATTTTACCATAGTGGTGGCGGCGGTGGAATAGAGGCGATACGCTCTATACACGTACCCATTCTAAACTCAGTGCACATATTTACAAGAAACAAATCACACTGTTAGGACCACTCAGTGAGCGCAAAAGGAATTATATTTTGGAAACAAAATGACAAACAGGCTAATTAATAGACCTCAAGAGACTGGCCACGTGAGTCATCAGTCCAAGGCGCAGGTGGCTACTGCGAACATTCCTTTTTTCATTTCGACGGGGGTAACGCAACACCCGACGAATGGGCAGCCAGCATGCTACGATGCTCAAATATAGTTCAGTGTCTTGAAAGAAAGGTGGAGTCCAGAGGTGAGCGACGCCGACAAGATCGGTCTCGTCCAACAAAGATCTGCGGGCGATGCTGCGATGTCCGCTAGGGTAGCTCGGAGTAAACATACCAACCATTGGGGCATTCAAGAACTTCTTTTGCTCACCTGCTTAGGCGGATAGTATCAGAAACCGTTTGCACGGTGCCGAGATGATGAATTCCGAGATGCCTGGCTGACATGGTTCCTTCGTACGCAATTTACCGTCCTGACAAGGAAGAGCGTGCCCTTCATGTCACTTTCAACAAATTAAAGGCAACCATGCCCAGCAATTTGCGAGAGTGCTCATTCAGGATGAGGAATCGTCTTTCCGGCGGTTCTGCGCGCCGCCATAGACTATGTGCAACAGCGTAACTTACCCATAAAGACAGAATATTCCGGCGATGGACATTCGGCCTTTACACTATGACCTGCCACAAGCAACATCACACAATCATCCCTTATACCACCAAGCCATTCCAACTCCACGTCCCATATGCATACATATTTTTTCCTCGTCTCGCCATTCGCGAGAGACAGAGACGACACCTCGAGAGGAAGACATATACGCTCCCCACAGAGCCGGGGGACACAGAAACATGTGGAAACAGAACCGTGGGCGTGGTATCCAAAACAGGAGACGTCCCTACTGCACCCATTTCGGAAACTGGGCCACTCTACCGAGACATGTTACTCTCGCCCCCGAAGCCAGCCAATCACGCCTTGCCTTGCGAGAGGCGGGGGCCAGTCTGGCTTTTCTAACAGTGGCAGCCAGTCAAAAACTTCTCGCGCAGAGGAAAGCCCGCCTCAAGGTGACTGCCGAGCCTAAAAAGCACGTGGAAATTGTCCACGTAATTTTTTCCAGCGCACATAGTGCTGTGGGGAGGTTGGCCATGGCGGCAGTTCATTTGTTTGGGTCAAACGTCACCGAGTCAGTTTGCGCTCTCCTCGACACGGGGGCAGTGGTATCTCTAATTCCTAAGATTGTCCTGCCCGTTGACACGGAGGGCAGGACACGAAGGGTGGCCTAGCTAGGAAACACAAGGATCGCAAGCTTGGCCCGTAGACATCCGCACAGGTGCACGCGTTTGAGTCCCTCAGCACGGTGGTCCTCCCCTAGCCCAATTTTGCGAAACCTTTCTTACTCTCTGCAAATGCCAATGCTTCGGCGATTGGGGCCGTGCTTCAGCAGGGAGACGAGGGAAGTAGGAGACGGCCGCTCTCCTATTTCAATCACACTCTAAATGAGTACGAGAGGCGGTATAGTACCACTGAAACAGAAGCGTTACCAGCGATTTATGGTCTCACCGTAAATCGACCTCTTATCATGGGATACCCGGTTAGACTACTGAGCTCTTCACTGCTAAGAGCACAAACACTCAGATTCTCCAATGGCAAATGTCGATCACTGATTTCGATCTCGAAGTCAATTATATACCAGGACGATTAAACATCGTCGCTGATACGCTCTCTAGAATACCTTAACACCCTACGGATACCTTCATAGTGTCGCCCATAACCACAGGTAGCCAGGGAAATTCAAAAACTGAGGGGGACCGCGTCAAATGGGACCAACTAGCAATCCGAAAGGAACAGAATGAACACACTGACTGGGGTCAAATAAAGAATTATCTCAAGGGAGCCACGACGGTAGAGCCTAAGGTTCCTCGCTTAAGAGTACCAATCAAGGAGTTTCGACTCCTCTCGAACAGACTTTTACACCACTCGCGCAAATGTATATCAGTTACAGGAACTTCACCTGCTAGTCCCTGAAGGAACTAAGACAGCTGCATTACGCATTGCCCATTGTCTCCCAATGGCAGGTCATGGAAGAGTCCAAGCCACTCTTGAGCAGCTGCAAAAGTTCGCTTTTTGGCCAAAGATGTTGGAGGATGTAAAGGCATTCGTAAAGAAATGCAAAATCTGCATCACATGTAAGTCCTCATATGATCTCCCAGCTCCATTCAGACAGTTTCCTGACGTGACAAGTTTGTTCGAGAGAGTACACGTTGACCTCATATGGCCCCTAACCATCACTTTAGATGGTGCGAAGTACATCCTCACGGTGGTAGATGTCCTAACCCATTTCTTGGTCGCTGTGCCCATACGTTCCAAAGAAGCACGGGTAGAAGCTCGTGTTTTCATCACCTATATACTGTCCATACATGGCACCCCTAAGCAAGTGATATCAGACGGAAGAGGGGAGCTCATGAAAGAAATGTTCAAGGTGGTGTTGGAAATGGCAAATACCAAATACCACACTATAATGCCGAATCACCCGCCAAGCAACGTAATAGTTGAGAGGGTAAATGGGACAATCGTTAAAACCCTACGGTCCTTTGTTCAGGACAACCAGACAGGTTGGGACCAAATGCTCCCTCTGGCGGTACTGGCCTACAACTCGGCCTGACACAGAGTCCTGCGAGATTCCCTGCATTTCCTTCTTTTTCACCATGACCCCGTCCTACCGATGACTGAGTTCACAAAGCCAAGTACCCCTTAGTACTATGTCGGCAATATGACAGTTGAAACCATGGCGATAGCTGATACCTGCTTCGATCGTTGCCAAAAGTTCCTCGAAGCAGCGACCGTAGACAGACGCACAAGGAGGCCAAGGGCAATAATAAAACAAATTGCGCTAGGAGACAGAGTGTATGTTACCGCCAGGTCCAGGCAAGGGGTGACGAAGAAGCTCCAGCCTTTGTACCAGAGCCCTTATAGGGCGATTAAAAGTGTTAGCGACGTCGTCTACCGCAGCATATCCGCTCAGCCCGGGGGTTCTATGTCCACACAGACAGGATAAAAAAAAGGACGTAAGGAGAACGTTCCCCACACATAAGGAGGAATCCTCGGACCTACTAGATACTAGTGATTCGTAAACTTACCATTTACCTACCTCATGAGCAGCGATTCTAAGTGTATCATTAACATTAATCATAAGTACAGTAACCTCTCCGTGTGCAAAAATACGAATGCAAGAAGGGCGTTCCTCACACGTGAGAAGAAACTCAAATCTACAGTCACTGGAAGAGACCTTCAAACCTACTATCACTGGTAGCGACATTATAACCTATTTTGCTGGTATTTTTGACTCTACCCTTATAGTTATTGTTGATGTTTATGATAATATTGTATGCAGAGGACACCCATATGTGCATGATCTACTACCAACTCCTTCACTCCCATCTGTGCAAGAATTCTACCACTTTTGATTTATACAGGTCCTCTAGGAACAGGTCACCAGCGCGAAGTACTGGTGTGGACCACCGCGGCAATTGGAAGGATAAGAACGTCCTTTTTTTATCCATTCTATCCAAGTAACACAATATTTCAATATGAACATATTTGATTTACTAACTAAACATATAAATGTAATGTTTTAATACAATATTTTGTAATAAACAATAATGATGGTGCTGGTACTGATACTAACCACAATATTGATAGTAGCGACAGTAAAACTGCGTCAATCGATGAAACAGGAATTTTTGCAAGTCTTTTTTCACCTTTCAAAACCAGAGAGTCAGCAGCCTCTTTTTTTTTTTTTTTTTTTTTAAAGGACTTTCAGGAACAGCACAGAGCACTATGCTTAGGGCGTGCAGCTGGTTCCCTGTATCACTAGTAAGGAAGACGAAGGCGAGCACCAGCTGAGAGCAGGACACCACTAATACCATCGAGGGGGATGAGTAAGCGTCGTCGATCACCCCCACATAACTTTTCATTATCTGTTCCCCGGGTGAAGTTTTTTTTTTTATTATTATTATTATTATTATTGGTGTGATTAATGTCCTAAGGGTGCTACTCACTTGAGTTGTCAGCTTTCGACACATACGCACCGATTTTTCTCTCTCGCTTTTTTTTTTTTATGGGGGAGCATTGGATTTTTACTTGTTGACGGAAAGAGGGGTTGTGGTGAGTTGACGCAGCTAGTCGCTTTGTCTTTTTGTTTCTCCATGGGTTTCTCCCAAGCGTGCCCCAGCTGGTACAGTGGGTCTCGCGTACACGCGGTGCCTAGCCCAAGCGTGCCCCATCGATGCAGGCTCCACCCCACGCTACGCAGGCGACCCGGCAAGCAGAGGGTCGTTCGGGTCGGAGGTGTCTCATTACATGCGACGGCACCAGAGACAAGAATCACATAATGAGCGCAACGCTTCCACTCCTGCAAACAAGGTAATCCGTCCTCCCCTAGTTTGCAAATATTTTACTCCATCACAAACCCAGTAGACAAATAAAGGAGACACAAAACCCATTTGTTTGTATTTAGTCTCAAGCTCGTTACCATTTTACCATATAGAGAGAGGGAAGTAACGGGAGGAGAAGAGGTGGGCGAAGATAGGGACAAGTCGGGAATGAAAAAGGGAAGCAGCCAAGAGAGTCGGAGGGTAAAAGAGGCTGGTGATATTTCTCAGACTCGTCTCCTCTTCACGACCTTCATTCGCGTATGTGTGACAGGCGAGACTGACGACAGGGGCATGGACGGCAAAGGGGGTGGCCGAGGCGGAAACGGCAGTGGAGGAGGGGAAGGAGGCGGCGGTGGAGACGATTAAGATGACAGCGGCGAAGAAGGTGGAGGAGACGACGTTGGAGACAATGGCAAAGACAGCGGCGAAGAAGGCGGAGGAGACGGCGGCCGAAATGCCGGAGGGGACGGCTGCAGCGAAGGAGGCGGCAGCGGCGGAAGAGGCGGAAACAGCGGCGGAGGCGGAGAAGGAGGCGGCGGAGGGGTCGAAGGAAGCAGCGAAAGAGGTGGCAGTGGAGACAGTGGCGACGTCGGAGGCAGGCGGAGAGGGAGAGACGGCGATGGGGACGGCAGCTGAGCATACGGCAATGGATGAGGCGACGATGGAGGTAATGGCGGAAGCAGTGACGGAGGCAGAGGCGATGTGGACCTCCAGCTTCGAAGCTGCATGCGGAACTGAACCACAGACCAAAATAGAAACCAAAAAAATTGGGTAAAAACAAACGAGTGAATTGAAAATTTATTTGAGCAGAAACTTCCGTTGCCGGACGCTCGGTGGCCGTAGTTGGAGAGAGAGGGAACATTCCAAGCAATGAAAGGAAGTGGAAAGCCGCGACAGACGCTGAAAAAAGTTCCGGGGAATGAAATCACTTAAGGGTAAAAGTCAAAGAAGTCAACAGGAAACGGGAAACTTGGAATATGGACAAACCCAGAATACCCTGAAAATTAGACGGAACCAATAAAGAAAACGTGGGGGATGGTGGGTAGGTGGCTGCAAGTGGGGAAGACACGATGGAAGGGGGTTGGCAGGTAAGGGAGGGAAGGAGAGGAAGGAAGAGAAAAGAGGTGCGAAGAGGTAGAAGGAAGAAGCTGGAGAGGAACATAAAGAAGTGGAGCAAGGATAGAAAACCACTATATCCTATCTACGCATCCTAAAAGAGGATATAAGTAACATTGATAGAATGCAAAGGTATGTAACCGAAACCAGATGACATGATATATGAGGAGATTAAAAAAGTCTAGGACTTCCCACATTAAAAGAGCGAAGGGAGAGGTAGCATTAGATCAGAAAAAGGCATAGAAAGAACATGGACAGAGAAGGTTTGATGGTATATGATACAAAAAAAAACAAGAGATCATATTAAAATAAATAAAAAGCAAACTTGTTTGAAAGATGTTAGGAAATATAGATTTCCACATAGAAGTATAGACTTATGGAACAAGTAGGGTGAAAATATAAGCCAAGACAACACCATAATCAATTTTAAGACAAAATTTGACAAATGGAGTCAGAGACGGGACACCGTGGGTACGGCTCCAACCGCGTGTGCAACAAGCAGAAAAATAAGTGTTTGTAAATACACAAACGAGTTGTGCCGTTCACATGCGGTGGATGTATCTGAGTGTAACTTTGCTGGAAGAAAAAAAAAAGGAAGAAAGAAAAAAGAAAAGAAAAGAATGAAAAACATTGATGTGGGACCCTAAGCATCTAAGCGTTATATATAGGAGGCTGTACCGGGATATCCCAAATGTATACAAAAGGACAAATGGTGAAAAAAAAAGAGTAACAGGAAATTAAAAGTAAGATGGAATGCCCGACCGATTGGAAACGGTAGATGAACGCTTAAATGCCGAACGCTGAACAAAGTTCCGCTTGAGTAAAAGCAACAATGACTGCAACAGCTCTGTAGGGAAGAGGCCAAACGCAGAGTATGGGAGTCCAATATATTTTACGTTTCGCCCAGCAGGGCTTCTTCAGAAATAACATCGATGAAAAACATTTTACTCCTTATATAGCCCGAGCCTTGCGGGGAGAAACAAACATTAAAATGGTGTACACACAATTTGCGCAAATTGCTTGTTACTTGTAATTAAAATTGCCAATGGTTTGTTTATTGTAAAAAATCCTCTATTCTGATTTATATTTTCTATGAGGGATATAAACGCC
>NC_134812.1:46109395-46116895 GCF_046742065.1 Oratosquilla oratoria
TCAATGTATTTAAGAGCTTTTCGTATTTGTAGTCCTGAATTTATTGATGAAGAAATCAGAAATGTTTTTAACATTGGGCTAGAATTAGAATACCCTAAGCAATTCCTTGATATTGCTTACAATTTTGCAAGGAAATAGTTTTTAACTCCTCAACCTAAGTCACTTTTCAATTATCATAATGTTTTAATTTTACCATTTCAAGAAAATTTGTTAAGTATCACAGAATTATTAAAAAGGTTTAACGTAAAGGTAGTTTTTAAACATGATAGTACAGTAAAACATAAACTTATCAACAATAGTATTGAAATAAAAAAAGGATGCATTTATAAAATTCCTTGCAAAATGTGTAATCAATTTTACATAGGTCAAACTGCCAAACCCTTAAACATTAGAATTGAACAACACAAGAAAAATGTCAGGGATGGCAATAATTCTAGTGGTATATTCAAGCATATTGAATTAAATAATCATCCAGTTGATTGGGGTAATGCCCAGGCAATCTATTATACCAACAACATAATAGCAAGAAATTTAATAGAGTGCAGTTTGATTCATACCACTAGTAATCAAAATACCAACCTACATAAAGGCTTGTACAAACTTGATAATTTCATTTGTCAAGAAATTAGTAAGATAATATCATGTAAAATGTAATCCAACAAATTGACTTAATGTCGCCCTATATAAGTAGTAGAAACAGTGACCCTTGGCGACTGTGACCATCGTAAGATAATTGACAATGACCTTTCGCTCTCTTTGGCGACTGTGACCTGATGTCGCCCGACTATCGTAAGATAATTGACAATGACCTTCAGCTCCCCTTGGCGACTGTGACCTAATGTCGCCCGACCATCGTAAGATAATTGACAATGACCTTCCGCTCTCTAGGGGGTAATTGGTCGGTATGCTTATTCAAAACTGTCCTAGTCCCCTTTGTATCATGTATATAATGTCTATGTATTCCTATCACTATGTACTTGTTGCACTGAAGATGTAATATACGAAAGCGCTCTGCTTCGTTAGTTTCTTTTTCCAAGTGGTCTACTTTGCATATATATACATATATACGTATACATATTTCATGTGTATACATATACTCATTCATTTCGCCAGGAACCCTTTGGTTGTCAAGAGCTTACAACCTATTGATTGACTCTATGACACTTTTCCTTTTATTCAATGCATCGTACCGCCGTGTTATTCTCTTTATCTCCTGGACATCTCGTCGACGGCAAAAAGGATTCATTCCGCGGAAGCGTCTTACTGAGATTTGTGGATTTTGCCCTGTCCTGCGGCATGACGCCTTCTGGGGCTTGGAGCAGTTCGGGTTCCAGCCACAGGATTGAAATTCGAGGGAATATAAATCAGGCTCACCGGCACTGCGAGTGACACGCCTTTCACGGTTCGAAGCCAGAAGATCAAATAACCATTCGGTGCCTATTTATTTATTTCCCATAAATTTATTTAGTTACTAGATTAGTTTGTTGCTTAGTTGATTGATGAATTAGTTATATATGCATCACACAAGGAGCATTCTATTTGTTATATGTTATAGATTGTATGGACACGTCCCCAGGCTCGCGGCATAACTACACGTGCAGTTCATCCTTTAGTCCGCTAGAGATAATCAGAACCGAATCTGCAAAGTATCTTAAAGTCACAGTGTTGAAGGAGTTAACTGTATGATGATTCTTTCTCGCCCCCCTTTGGCACTAACAGAAAAAATAATTACAGCTGTCATCATCTCAAACTTGTTGAGTATATGATTAAGCTCAATGATCCTTTCAGAGAAGGAGGTTTCTTTACAGCTGAATGAAATCCTCCGGCACTAGGCAGAATGAAATACCTATGTGTGTAAAGACACTCCAGTTTAATGAGCTAGAAAGGACATTTTGATTAAGCAGATTCAAACGTTAGCCTTTTATTACAGAGACGGATAATTGTGGAATTTAGTCTAGGTCTAGGGCCCTGCAGGGATGCCACGCGCGCAAACACTTAGATTACTGACCCATAATGAGTTTGGGTAGCCATAATTCATAAAGAGCATGTCTTTTTTTTTCTTTTCTTTTTTCTTTTTTTCTCCCACCTCACTGGAGCGAAACTAGTCGATAACAATTGACCATGCGGCATGTAGTATTAATATACACGGTGCCACCAGAATATAATCGAGGGTGCTAAGGAAAGGAATACTAAAACCTAGTGGCAACCAGAATAAAAGTAAGAAACATCCAATACGGAAGGAGCTAATCCAGATATGCTCTAACCACATCGCCACCGACAGGGTTTCACAAGGATGAATGAAATGTCCTGGCGTCAGCCGTGGTTAAAAAAAAATATGTTATTTGGTACAGAAAGGTAACTGAGGTAAGCTGTAACCTCTTTGCTACCGAAAGAGTGACACGGAGATGACACAAGACACCGTCGTTGTTGCAGGCAGAATTGAAGGAAAGGCGCCGTCGTCTAGTACAGAACAGGTTTATCAAGAAGAGCTCTATCCTCTTCACTACTAAAGGGGCCCCAATGAGGATAAACAAGAGAGCCTAGATGCAACGTGAACGAAAGGGAGAGAGCCTCTTGCTACGTCAGACGTTAACAAGGCAAAAAAACAAGGCCGCTGGGAAGTCGCCGATTCGTTTAATTTGTAATCGACGAAGCGACAGACATCGTCACCCTGTAAGAGGAAAGACAGTCAGGGCCTCGTTCCCTGTGTATGTCATGACGAGGTTACGCCAGAGGGCACTTTATACTGCGGCAATATATCATCACCTTTGCCACAAGTACTTGAACTGCCAGGACAATCAGCAGTCGCTGGAAGCCGTTGGGTTCCCACAGTTGGTCCGTGTCGTGTGAAGCGAGGTTAAACCTAACCTCTCCCCAGATACATTATCATGTCATTTCAGTGAAGTACATTGGAAGACAAATGCCGTGTTGACCCAACTTGCATCATGCAAACATAACTTCTAAGATTTATTCTAACCTGGCAGAGATTCCAATCAGGTAAAAAACAATATGTTTCTTGCTAGATCAGCAAACGTAGCAAAATATGCATATGTAACTCCTCGTCACGGTAACCCCTCTTGTATTCTATTTCTTTCCAAGCCTCACCCGTCTCCTCAACTGAATGAAATCGTCTTGGCATGAGCCAGAATAGAATATGTAAAGAGCCCCACCGTAACAAGGGTCTTGAGATATACGAAAAAAAAAGTAATTCAACGAAATGTGGGAATTACAAGTTAGCTGTTCAAGCAGATCGGTGATAAGATACCCACCAGTTTGAATATATGTACGTATATATATATACAGATATATATTTGTGTATATATATATATATATATACATATATACATATATATATATATATATATATATATATATATATAAATCACGGTAAAACCACTGTTGGAGTAAAAAAGACTGGTGACAGGGAATCTATATATTTCAATTGCAAACTGCAATCCTCTTCAGTAGATTCCATTTTTGTATCTACTGAAGAGGATTGCAGTTTGCAATAGAAATATATAGATTCCCCATCTCCAGTCTTTTCTACTCCAACGGTGGTTTTACCGTGATTGACAAATGTGTGAATACATTTTTCACCTGTAATATATATATATATATATATATATATATATATATATATATATATATGTATGCATGTATATATATATATATATTATATATACATATATATACATACATACATACATATACCAAAGGCTTTTTCCCCCTTACATGGGAGGTAGCCAAAAAGAAAAAGGCATAGAAACCACTCCCACCCATTCCATCCCCTACGTATTCCACTCCCATCCACCCTCCTCCCTCCCTCTCATCTTGGCACCTCCTGGATGAAGGGTCATCCCTGCATCCTATCCACTGCCCTGGGTCAGAAGCAGTATCACAAGACACAGAACATCCACAGCAAGCCAGCTTCATTAATTCGGCGCTCCCCCTCTACGTCCCATCATGCAGAAAAGGAGAAGACGGGGAGAAATCCCTTCGGGCTGCGTCAGGTTTTCTCATACATACTTCCTCACCCCCATTCCCCACACACTCCCCCTAATGCATCACAACATCATCCATACACAACCCTTCTCCATTCACCCCTATCTTCTGTCCTCTCCTGTCCTTCCTCTACAGACATTCCTCTCTTTTGTCATGCCCCTTTCACCCCATCCATCCATCTCATCCTAGGATACCCCCTCATATTCCCTCCTTCCACCTCTGCCTTCCACACCTCTTTTACTAATGTTTCTTCACTCATTCTTTCCATGTGTCCAAACCATCCTAATATTCTTTCATCAACCCTATCTCCTAGCTCCCTTTCCACCCCTGTTCTCCTCCTCAACTCCTCATTTCTCACTCTATCTAGCCTAGTAACCCCTATCATGCTTCTCAGACATTTCATCTCAAATACATTCAAACTCCATCTCTCTTTCTCTCTCATGTTCCATGTTTCTGCCCCATACAGTGCTGTCGGCACAATCACTCCTTCATATAACCTCCTCTTAGCATCCATTCCCAGATGTCTATTTCTCATTACACTTTTTAATCCACCAAGGCATTTACTCACTTCTCTCAATCTACATTCTACCTCTACCCCACTCCTCCCTTTCCTGTCACATTCGCATCCAAGTATCTAAAACTATCCACTTCCTCCAGTCTCCCTTAATGCTCACTTCCAGCTTGTTGTCACTCTCTCCCCTTGTACATGTCATCATCTTACTTTTGCCCACATTTATATTCAGCTTCCTTCTTTCACACACCTTCTCAAACTCTGTCACAATAACTTCCTCAATTCCTCCTTTCATCCTGCTACAAGCGCAGTGTCGTCAGCAAACAACAACTGATTTATTTCCCACTTTTCTCCATTCTTTAACCATCTCCAACCCCTGACCCACCACCCTTGCATTCACCTTTCACACCACCCTATCCATGTATAGATTGAACAGCCAGGGCGACATAACACAGCCCTGACGAAGTCCCACCTTTACCACAAACCATTCACTTGCTCCATTTCTAATCCTAACACAAGCTCTACTACTCTTGTAAAAAATCTGAACTGCTCTTAACAGCTTTCCTCCTATACCATATATCTGCAATACCTCCCACAGTGCCTTCCAGATCCATAAAAGCCCCAAAAACATCCTTACCTTTTCCTATAGCTTTCTCGCATATCTGTCTTACCACAAAAATCTGATCTACACAACCCCTTCCTGTCCTAAAACCACATTGTTCCTCACCAATTACTCCCTCTGTTCCTCTCCTAATCCTCTCAATCAAGATCCTCCCATAAGCCTTCCCAACTACACTTAACAAGCTAATCCCTCTGAAACTACTACACTCATACTTGTCCCCCTTCCCCTTGCAAAGCGGAACGATACAGGCACTCCTCCAGTCCTTCGGCACTCTACCCTCTCTCCAGCAAACATTAAATAACCTCACCAGCCAGTCCACCAACACTGTACCTCCTTTCTTCAGACATTCTGCATAGTATCCATTCAACCCAGGTGCCTTACCTGCTCTCATCATCTTAACATCTACTTTCACTTCATCTTTCCCTATTTCTTCTCCGTTTTCCTCACACATCACGGTCATTTTCTTTGCGCTTCCCACTGCAACTAACTTTCCCTCCCTATATTCTTTCACATTTAGCAACTGCCTAAAATACTCTGCCCACCTTCCTCTCACTGCCTTCTCTTCCATTATCATCTCTCCATCTGCACCTTTTACCTTTTCTTCTATACTTGATTCGCCTCCTCTTCCTCTTTTAATTTCTTTCCAAAACATCTTTTTATTACTTTCAATTTTTTTGTCATACTCTTACCCCATTTCACATCTACTCTCCTCTTTGCTTCCTTTATCTTATGCTTAACTTCCCTTCTCTTTACTTTGTACCTCTCATACGATTCTCTCGTCCTAATTTGTAGCCAATCTATGAAAGCCTGCTTCTTCTCTTCTACACCCTTCTTTGCTTCCTCATCCCACCACTCACTACCCTTCCTTCTATTTCCTCCCGCCCTCCTTGTTCCACGCACCATCCTTGCACACCTTATGACTCCCTCCTTGCACCATCCCCATTCCTCCTCTACTCCTAGTTCTACTCTATCCTTCACTCCCTCCCACTCCTCTCTCAGTTTCTTCTTATACTCCTTCTCCTTTTCTTTCTCATTTAAGCAGTTCACTCTAAGTACCTCCCTACCTTCTGCCCTTTTCCTCTTTCTCCACCTATTCTCCACTCTCAATTTACCTTCCACCAGAAAATTATCTGACATTCCCCCACTCTCTCCCCTTAGAACATGTACATCCTTAACTCTTCCTACCATACTCCTGGTCACCACTATATAGTCCATTAACGCTCTATCTGCCACCCTTCCATCCAACACCCTCTCTCATGTGTACTTATGCTTAACTTTCTTCCAAAACACTGTATTTGCTATCATCAACTCTCTTTCTAGACACATCTCCATCATCAATTCTCCACTACGATTTTTACCTGGAACTCCATACTTCCCAATCACTCTGTCTATTGGTTCGTTTCCTACCTTAGCATTAAGGTCTCCCAATACAACTACATTGACATTTCTCCCTAATCCCTCTATGCACTCATTTAAATCTAACCAAAAAGCCTCTTCTTACTACCAGGTCCATACGCACTTACAAAACCCACATCTCACTTCCGAGCTTCACCTTCATCCGCATCAACCTTGAAGAAACCTCCTTACACGCCACTACACGCTTACCTATCTCTTCACTTACTAGTATAGCCACCCATTCTCTCCCTCGTACCCTCTTCACTCCTGAAAACCTCCCACTACACTCCCAAACTCACATTCGCCCCTCCCTTTTATTTTAGATTCACTCAAAGCCAGCACATCCATCTTTCTTCTCACAAACATACTGCCTATCTCTTCCTATTTATTCTCATCTCTACCACATCCACGCACTTTAAAAGACCCAAACCTTAGGGTACTGGTTGGAAAACTCCCAGACCCTCTTATGCCTTTACCTTTTTTTTTAGGAATGTCCACTTTGGAACTACTAGCAGGGCTCCTAATCCCATCCCCCGTCCCGTTTTTTGTCGCCTCTTACGACTTAAGTGGGAAGACTTGGTTATAGCATTCTTATCCCCTACCACAGGGTAGGCAAAAAAAGGAAATGAATATTCAGAGAAAAGGTACTGGACAGTAACAAGGGGTTGGGGGACAGCATAATGGAGGGACAGTCGTAGTATAAAAGTGTCATCATTTCTCTATGAACAGAGTTTTCCTCTATCACAGACAAAATGATGTGTGCCTCTGGTCCGTAGGGGCGCCCCATATAGACCCTAAAGTATCAACTGCATGCTACTCTGCTACAATAACATGCAGCCAATACCCCAGACGGGGGTCAATAACCCAGACGGGATATATATATATATATATATATATATATATATATATATATATACATATATACATATATATATATATATATGTATGTATATATACATATATATATGTA
>NC_134812.1:46121895-46134395 GCF_046742065.1 Oratosquilla oratoria
ACTTTTCCTATTCAACTTAAGCTAATCTATAGTCATGATGGTCAAGAACTTTACCATGTTAAAATTAATTTCAACGCTCACTGTGACTCAGGTCGAAATGACCATGACTTTTCCTATTCAACTTGAGCTAATCTACAGTCATGATGGTCGAGAATTTTACCATGTTAAAATTAATTTCGACGCTCACCGTGACTCAGGTGGAAATGGACATGACTTTTCCTATTCAACTTGAGCTAATCTACAGTCATGATGGTCGAGAATTTTACCATGTTAAAATTGATTTCGACGCTCACTGTGACTTAGGTCGAAATGACCATGACTTTTCCTATTCAACTTAAGCTAATCTGTAGTCATGATGGTCAAGAATTTTACCATGTTAAATTAATTCAACGCCCACTGTGACTCAGGTCGACATGAACATGACTTTTCCTATTCAACTTAATTTAATCTACAGTCATGATGGTCGAGAATTTTACCATGTTAAAATTAATTTCGACGCTCACTGTGACTTAGGTCGAAATGAACATGACTTTTCCTATTCAACTTAAGCTAATCTGTAGTCATGATGGTCAAGAATTTTACCATGTTGAAATTAATTTCAACGCTCACTGTAACTCAGATCGAAATGACCATGACTTTTCCTATTCAACTTAAGCTAATCTACAGTCATGATGGTCGAGAATTTTACCATGTTAAAATTAATTTCGACGCGCACTGTGACTCAGGTCGAAATGGACATGACTTTTCCTATTCAACTTAAGCTAATCTATAGTCATGATGGTCAAGAACTTTACCATGTTAAAATTAATTTCAACGCTCACTGTGACTCAGGTCGAAATGACCATGACTTTTCCTATTCAACTTGAGCTAATCTACAGTCATGATGGTCGAGAATTTTACCATGTTAAAATTAATTTCGACGCTCACCGTGACTCAGGTGGAAATGGACATGACTTTTCCTATTCAACTTGAGCTAATCTACAGTCATGATGGTCGAGAATTTTACCATGTTAAAATTGATTTCGACGCTCACTGTGACTTAGGTCGAAATGACCATGACTTTTCCTATTCAACTTAAGCTAATCTGTAGTCATGATGGTCAAGAATTTTACCATGTTAAATTAATTCAACGCCCACTGTGACTCAGGTCGACATGAACATGACTTTTCCTATTCAACTTAATTTAATCTACAGTCATGATGGTCGAGAATTTTACCATGTTAAAATTAATTTCGACGCTCACTGTGACTTAGGTCGAAATGAACATGACTTTTCCTATTCAACTTAAGCTAATCTGTAGTCATGATGGTCAAGAATTTTACCATGTTGAAATTAATTTCAACGCTCACTGTAACTCAGATCGAAATGACCATGACTTTTCCTATTCAACTTAAGCTAATCTACAGTCATGATGGTCGAGAATTTTACCATGTTAAAATTAATTTCGACGCGCACTGTGACTCAGGTCGAAATGGACATGACTTTTCCTATTCAACTTAAGCTAATCTATAGTCATGATGGTCAAGAACTTTACCATGTTAAAATTAATTTCAACGCTCACTGTGACTCAGGTCGAAATGACCATGACTTTTCCTATTCAACTTGAGCTAATCTACAGTCATGATGGTCGAGAATTTTACCATGTTAAAATTAATTTCGACGCTCACCGTGACTCAGGTGGAAATGGACATGACTTTTCCTATTCAACTTGAGCTAATCTACAGTCATGATGGTCGAGAATTTTACCATGTTAAAATTGATTTCGACGCTCACTGTGACTTAGGTCGAAATGATCATGACTTTTCCTATTCAACTTAAGCTAATCTGTAGTCATGATGGTCAAGAATTTTACCATGTTAAATTAATTCAACGCCCACTGTGACTCAGGTCGACATGAACATGACTTTTCCTATTCAACTTAATTTAATCTACAGTCATGATGGTCGAGAATTTTACCATGTTAAAATTGATTTCGACGCTCACTGTGACTTAGGTCGAAATGAACATGACTTTTCCTATTCAACTTAAGCTAATCTGTAGTCATGATGGTCAAGAATTTTACCATGTTAAACTAATTCAAAGCCCACTGTGACTCAGGTCAACATGAACATGACTTTTCCTATTCAACTTAATTTAATCTACAGTCATGATGGCGAGAATTTTACCATGTTAAAATTAATTTCGACGCTCACTGTGACTTAGGTCGAAATGAACATGACTTTTCCTATTCAACTTAAGCTAATCTGTAGTCATGATGGTCAAGAATTTTACCATGTTAAACTAATTCAACGCCCACTGTGACTCAGGTCAACATGAACATGACTTTTCCTATTCAACTTAATTTAATCTACAGTCATGATGGTCGAGAATTTTACCATGTTAAAATTAATTTCGACGTTCACTGTGACTTAGGTCGAAATGAACATGACTTTTCCTATTCAACTTGATTTACTCTACAGTCATGATGGTCCAGAATTTTACCATGTCAAAATTTATTTCAACGCTCACTGTGACTCAGTGATGTCACGGTATGATAAGATGACGTCATTATGTGATAAATTGACGTCACCATGTAGTCCTATGACGTCAATTTGTGTCCCTGTGACGTCACGAGACGATCCTATGGCGCCATGATCAATCCGGTGACGTCACAGTATAATCACATGATGTCACTAGGTATTAAACATATAGAAGTCCGCTTGTGGGTGATGAGACGTCACAAATTGCCATAGCACACTATTGGATGAAGACGCTCGCCACGGGCTTCGAGGACTTCCCGCGGGAAGACTTGGGTTGAGTTGGATACATACCGAGGGTCCAGGCCCGTCTTCGTGGGAGACGCTCAGGGAACGTCTTCACCCAGGACGAAGCCTCTTGACTAACGCCCACGGACGAGGTCGCTCGGAAACGAACTTGGCCTCGCATACTCCCTTTCGGTTTCTCGCTTACCCCGAGGATCTTCACGAAACTAGTGAGAGTGGTAGGCGTATGTTGGACGGAAGCAAGCGTCTCCACACTCATGTTCCTAGACGGCTAGTTGATGCATTTGCCCACCGGGGAGGGTGCATCGGCCGACATCTCAGTGGCTCTGAGTGTGTTGGCGGACGTGGAGTTCGGGGTGGACTGGGACGGGTCTGCCCTTGCTCCCACACAGAGACTTTATTGGCTCGGGATTGAGTGGGACACAGTCAGCGTCCTTCGGGTGCTCCCCTGCGCCAAAAGAGCGTGCTTCTCTCACACGTCCTCCCTCCTTCGGTGGCGGGGGGGGGGGGGAGTTGCCTCAACTTCGCGACCCCGGCCCTTCCACTGAGCCGCTTGGGGCGCCGACGGCTGGTACGGGAGGTCGACAGGAGCATACTGCTTCTCCCGCGTGACCTGCCCGGGCCGATACCCTCAGCACTCCACAGGTTGTTGCGTTCCTGGCTTCGGTCGGGGGCCCTACGCCGGTCGCTCTATCCAGGTTTCAAGAGATCTACGTAGTGTAGCAACTACGCCCACAAGTGTTCGAGTCGTTCTCCCTCCGCTACGGCACCCCAGAGGTTGACCTGTTTGCCTCCCCAAACACGACCCAGCTCCCCCTTTACCTCACCTGCATCCAAAGGACACGCACAGGAGGCCTAGACGCCTTCACGGAGGACTGGAACAGCTGGAGGTACGTATTCATTTTCCTCCTCCAGCGACACTAGTCCTCCTGAAGGCGATGCAGACCCTCAGATCCTTCAAGGGTCAGGTCCTCCTGATAGCTCCCTACTGGCTAACCCAGCCGTGGTTCGGGGAGCTAATGAGATGGGGCCCTTCTCCCCTTCTACTGGGGTCAGCCTGCCTAGCCAACAGCCTTACCGCGCCTCTCCAAGCGTCACTCCAACTTGATAATTGGAGTTTCTACGGGGAGCTCTCAGCCAACTCTTCTCTACAGAGGCAGCAGACAAGATGCTCAGAGCTCACCTTCCGTCCTCAGTGCGGCAGTGTGGGTCCTGCTGACGGAGATTCCGGAACTGCCTTCGGAGACGCGCGATGGTGACCATCTCCGCCAGCATGGTCCCGGACTTCCTGACTTGGCTGGCTACCTCCACCAACAGGGCACCGGCGACTATCTTGCCTCACTATACAGCCCTCACTGATCCGCTACTCTTTGGCATGAACATCCGAGTGCCACAGAGGGCGTGAACCCTCCTAATGAAGGGGATCAGCCCCTCGAGAGAGCCGAGACATCAACCGGTCCTGGCCTGGTCCTTGCATCGTGTTCTGCAGTACCTGGCGTTCGAAAGGGCCATTATGGAGGAAGAACACTTCCCTCGACGCGTCGCCTTTCTGCTCGCCTTGACTACGGACTACAGGGCTTCACAGCTGGCGGCAATCACCCGCCACCCGTCCGTCTCCAAACTGGAGGAGGACAGCTCGGCCCTAACCCTCTCTCCATCACCAACATTCCTGGCCAGGAACGGCCGAGCGGACGATATGATCGGCCCTCTCAGAATACAATCCTTCCGGGAGGGAGGACGCCCACATCCACTGCGCCCGGTCCGTGCGTTCGAAGACTACGTGGACCACACGGAAGAGATTTCTGAGGATCATCTCTTCTACAACTCGAAATTTAGGATTCCCCTAACCCCGAGGTCCCGGGCGCACCTGCCCTTCCGCTTTTTGGGAGAGAGCCGACCCGGGCCATGCCCCGCACGCCCACAGCATCAGGGACTTTGTGGCATCGCTGGAGTTTCTCCGCACCCACTCTGTGGAGCGGGTGCGGGACCTAGGGACTGGACATCGACGACTCCCTTGGGGACACGGTGTCTCTACCACTCGGTCGCCCCTGTCCCATGTGTCGCCATGGAAACGGCTCCACCCCTCTCATCTCAAAAAAGTGGAGGGGGCAAAGGGCGACCGAGGAGTGGGGAGGGGCCAGGAACCGTTGAACAGGATACAAATTTCGTATAATTTACGCATTGTGTGAACAGTGCAATGTTGTGCATGTCACATTCTTCGGCGTGGGTACTTGACGTTTCTTTCTCCCCTCTACTGAGTGATAAAATGAATGTCTCCCATAGGAAAGACACACGTAATAACGGTTTGATTCAGGCTTCACCTCTCCTCCCACCTGTCCTCGTCTCATGCATAGCTTCGCTGTGCAGGTTTCTTTCAGCCGATAATATTTCTTTGTCGCGGCTCGTGCCGCTTAAATTCTTCTTATCGGCTTAAGAAACCTGCACAGATTTAGGGTCCCTCCCTCCTCCCACAGGCGAAGCCTTCATTTCTCATTGAAGTGACGCGACGCCCGGCTCGAGCTAGCCGGGTAAGAAGGGAGGGGATATGGAGGGGGAGGTGGGGTCGACAATGCGCATGCCTGCACAGAGCCGGGAATTTTAAATTTCCGATGATTTTGGCGGAAAATTCAAACCACACTCAACCTTCGGGAAATGGCCATATGACCAGGAGTGTGGTATGGGATTATCGCTATAGCTTCGCTGTGCAGGTTTCTTAAGCCGATAAGAAGAATTTAAGCGGCACGAGCCGCGACAAAGAGATATTTGTTACCGTAGTACACTCAGATCATCCCATTCCAGCTGGCGCCAGACGTTTGCTGAGGGGAAAACCCCAAATATAAATTAGTCGAAAAAGGTATGTAGGTCAGCCTTGATCACTGCAGGACCGGCCTATCCTCTGAAGGACGATACAGCCTGTACTTTATCACGGTAGCTTCATCCTGCTTGGTAAGATTGTATGGATGATGAGAAGTCCATGTGATGTATACTGGAATGTTGTGAATGAAGTGTGAAATCAGTATAATCAGCTCGGCCATAGTCGACAGGAATAACCTACATTTACACAGTGGATCCACAATAAAAATGGAACAATTCTTTGTCTCTTCCTGACCACAGTCGCCAATCGAACTGAGGTCTCGTAGCGTGTGACGTTGACGCAAATCCATAAACATTTTCTTTATCAAATTTATATAAAGAATCAGTTGGACTTCTAGTATTTTAGCAGGCGATCGTGAGTAATCTTCAAGAGGCCAGGGGATTTCCCATACATATGTATGGAGAGAGAGTGAGAGAGAGAGAGAGAAAGAGAGAGAAAGATAGCGTGAGCGAGAGAGAAAAGCGAAAAACCAGAGAAAGGGAAACAAATTTAGAGCAGAAACGACAAAAAAATTGATTAGGAGAGAAAAAACGGAGATAAAAAGTGTGAGATCAGATAATGAGAGAGAGAGTGAGGCAAATAAAAAGAACCACAGAAAGACAGAAAGAAATAAAGAAACAGACTGACCGACCGGCCGCAGTGGAGTGGACGACAGCCAACGAGAAAGAAAACGGTAGAGAAATGAGGCTTCGCCTGAATTGTGATTAAGAGAAAACGGAGGTCTCTCTGCTTCTGTGGTTTGGGGAAAACTACATTTTTGTTTAACAATATTTCATTGGGTTTCCAAAGTTTCTTTCAAATTGACAAAATAAATATTTCGATGGAAATCAACAAAGATAATAGGCAGGATTTCGTAGCTGTTATTCCACTATAGATAATGAATCATCTAATCGAGGAAACAATAGAACACACTAAAACATTGTGTTTTAGTAGGTTATGAAAAGGCTAATCACACATTAGAACAAACAGCAATACTCTCTGTACAGGAACAGGGTGGAAATGCACACATTGTAAGAGTCCTACAGAACATTTACTCAAGAAGTAATACTGTAATTCGAATACAGAAAGAGAAAATCAAGGACGAGAAAAGAGTACACCAAGGTGATGCAGTTTCACCAAGTTATTTAGTGTACAGTTTGCCTCATCAGCCGACTAGGCAGAAAGTGAGAAGACGAGACAGAAAAGTTTGAGGAGTGACATTAAAGAGGTTGGCACTATAACAATTTATAGAACATAAAGAAATAATATATATAATGTGGATGATAAAAAAAAAACAAGAAAATGAGCTCCTTAAGGAGCTGTTGATATAAAGATCATCAACATCTACATATGGTCGTGCGACTCACGGAAAATGTTGAGAAAGGTCCTTTGAGCATTGGACTTCGAATGCCTAAAAGATCGACTGATTGTGGAGGAAAACCCTTTCCCTGTCGAGATAAGCTAATGCACTTTTGATTTTTTTTTTTTCATATACGTAATATAATTAAACACGCACGACATATTCTTGGTTATTGTAATAATGTAATACAGACATCATCCCATCTAACCTATTATTACGATGAAAATAAAATGAGAAAGGTATGGTATGTTTTTTTTTCGCATATGTTCCTTGAGACATGCATATTTTAAAGGTTACGGAAGGGTAAAAAGGTTAAGAAACGCTGGGTTATATGTATGATAAGAAATGCATGTGAAGTATTTCTTTATATGTTGGAATGGCTGCGGGTGTAAATTAAGCCTGAAAACAGTGTAATCAACTCGACTTTACTGATTAGGTGTTACCATATATTGTATGCGACACTGATCAGCCGCACCTCTGAAGTCCGCCGTTGAGGAGTAAGAGGGGTTGCAAAGCCATGAAAGTATTTTTGCACTTTCCGGGGATCGTACCTGTGCCTTCCGCGTTCCGAGGCAGGAACGTTACCCACTGCACCACGATGAAATAAGAAACAACCGTTGGTGAGTTAAAGACCTAATCTTATTTGCAATTTTGATCCCAGACCTCACCTTGGAAATGCTGTGATCCATCCATAGCCTATAATCCCTTCGGCTTGGGGACACCATTTCACAAATCAGCGTGGTACTCCCAACGACAAGACTACCGTCCCAAGGGACTCCCATTGCATTGTTTTCGGTGAGCAAGCCAACCGACCTTTCTTGACAACACCCCTTTTGATAACAAAAGATTCTGGGCGTTCAGGTCAAGTACAATAGCCGCAGCTGTGTCCTCGGGTTAGCCACCTGCAGCCGATCGGCCGACGTCTCAAACGACACCACCCAACTTCCAAATATTCCTCATATGGCAACCCTTGTAGACATTTTGTATGATGTTCCTGGCAACCCTCCAAGCTCTCCTGAGGGATTGCCGTGTATGTAGTAGTTAGAACAGGATAGAGCCTTAACTGAAGAATTAAACTCAAGAAATTTGCCTGAGTTTTCCTTCACCATCAATTCAAATGTAGAGCGCACATTCTACAGTTTATATTAGTCATAATTATAATGAAGCTCTTTTTTTGCTTTATCATGGCTAAGACCAGATGAAAGGTCATCATTATAAAAAACGAGGAAAAGATACTTAACCTTTCAAAGGGGTCTCATTCGGTAGTCTGGTGGCAGACAGAATAATCAAACTAAACCTGTAGAAGGCAAAGAAAGAATTAATCGAGATGGGATCGAGGTAGTTTTCAACCTTTTCGTTCCGTAGGGGTTTTCCATCATCTTAATAAAACCACTTGGTGGAACCTTGAACAAACGAACAGTCTTAAAACAACAGGGGAAGGGTTAAGGCTATATAAGTACACATACACATATCAGTGCCATTATACCTTACGATCTACCTGCACATTTGCACTTCAGCGTGAAACCTACCTCAACTACAAAGAGTGTATACTGCAAAATAATAGTAATAAGTTGAATGATATTGAATACTGAGCTATCACTTGATATACGAGTACACTTAAGTCAAAACCATAATCATAAAGAAATATTAATCTATCCTGACCAAACCTATCCTAGTTTAACTTAACATAACTTGTTCTAACCTAACATAAACATACTAATCAAATTGAATCTAATTGAAGATAATCTAACCTAAACAAACATAATCTACCTTAGCTAATAATCCTTATCTAATAATCCTAACTAATCCTAAACTAGCCTAGCTTAGCCCAGCCTCACCTAAGCTAACTTAGCCTAACTTTATGTAACCTATATAGCCTACGGTAACCTAATAGGTCAAACAATGAAAGGTCATGAAAAGAGCTGAGGTCTCCATAGAGAGGCTGGATCAGTTCACAACGCAGAATACGAATATGCCGCGGTAGACCGCATGCTAAAGGGCTTCCACATTTGTCTCCCATATATCTATCTACCTATATATCTACCTACCTATCTATCTATCCATCTATCTATCTATCTATCTATCTATCTATCTATCTATCTATCTATCTATCTATCTATCTATCTATCTATCTATCTATCTATCTATCTATCTATCTATCTATCTATCTATCTACCTATCTATCTATCTCCCCCTAAGCGATTTCATACAATTCTGGAGGTACCCTTTCTTACCCGTTTTTTTTTTGTGGCTTCTACTAGGTTGTTTTTATTAATATCAATAACAGCTCCTCTGTAGCGAAGGGTTTAGTGCTTTGAACAACATAAATTTCACATTCGCGCGGCGGCATCATGCAAACAATGAATGATCGACCAGTACCGTCGTCGATAACAGGAATTGACAACCGCTTCATAAAAGGTCGTATTCCAGATATTGATTCATCTCTCTCTCTCTCTCTCTCTCTCTCTCTCTCTCTCTCTCTCTCTCTCTCTCTCTCTCTCTCTCTCTTGTGTGTATGCATGCGTTTTCGTGTGCCCATTCTTTCGTTATCATTTTGTTTTATCTATCTGCCTAGCTCCATATATTCGTTTTTCGTTCATTTATGTCAGCAATTGGAAAGAAGAGGAAATTATTTGCACTGAAGTCTTGCTCCTTTTATGACGAAGATATAGTCATAGTGAGAACCTTATTCCATAAGACACCTCATTGTACCCATACTCGTCATTAATGCCCTCTACACTTGGGCAGTTAGGGAAGGTGGCAGACATCCGTAGCCATTAAGGATCGAATAATATCTTGTAAGATTCTTCTCTCATATACAACCCGTCTGTGTGGGCAAACGGCATGAGAGTCGTACTCACTCTCCTCTCCAGCTTTGAGGATCATCATTGGCAAGATCCTGGGCAGTTTATCTCTCTCGGTGCCTCCCCGTAATAATGAATGGACCCCTTGCCCTTGTCCACTCTGAGATTGAGTGATTGGTTGACTGACTGATTCATGAATAGATTGATAGGTTACTGTACGCGATGACGGATGAACGCGTTCCACACGCGCGCGTTCACACACACACACACACACACACACACACACACACACACACACGCACACACACACACACAAAGAGTGAATTATGTCTCATTTTTTTTTCGGAATTCCAAGTGCTCAGAGGACAACAAAACTTCGTTCCAGTTCTGCCGAAGTGTTTGCATGAAGCTAGATTGATTGGTACCCTTGTTTCTTATTTTGACAGTTGGTAAACTTGCCGCCTAGGAATTCCCATACTCTTATTACTCTGGCAAAAGTTCAAACGACACACATAAGCCTTTGTCAGCACTGCACATGGGGCTCATCATCAACTGAATTGAATGGCGAAAGCCGGAATAAATATATGACCAGTCAACAGCAGTGAAAGGAATTATTGAACAAATTTAAACAAGAGAACCTAAGTTCCGCATCATATTTCTCCTCCCATTGCAATCCCAGGTTTCCGTAATTCGTCATCAAGCATATTTTTTCATCATTATACTTTCACAACGGTTATTGTTATTTTTTATGGGGGAGGGGATAATTATATGGGATTCTTCGACAAAAGATTATCAGATCCCTTGCGGGAATAAAAAGATCAAGTTATGTACAGTACACGTATTTTTTCATCATTATACTTTTACACCGGTCATTATTTTTTTTTTTTTTTTGGGGGGGGGATTGATTATATAATTCCATGGGATTCTTCACCAAAAGATCATCAGGTCCGCTATCATGATTACGGTATAGCTGGTATAAATATATATATATATATATATATATATATATATATATATATATATATATATATATTTTTTTTTTTTTTTTTTTTTTTTTTTTTTTTTTTTCCAAAACTACCAAAGGATATAATTATCATATCCTACTGTTTTTATGGCAGAGCACTTTCATGTCTGAGATATACAATACATACCTCAGAAAGCAACAACATTCGTTATAATCCTAAATGGTTTGAAATTGCGCACCCACCCTCATTCCAAACCTTTGCTGCTAAAACGTCAACTGAAAATAGTAATGATAAACAACTTTAATAAATGAATAAATAAAAACAGTAAAAATGGTTCAACCACCATTAGAATTTGGAACATCATAACGATATCATTTGACTCAGCCAAGCCAGCCAGCCAGCTGTCCACAAAACAATCAGTGTGCTCATTTTTCCTATAATATGAAAGTGTTATCCAATCCCCTTTTCGCTAGATGATTCTTTGTTCATTTATGATTCATAAATAATAATGTTTCCAACATAATCTGCAGTAATGGATTTGAAATGGTTAACGAATGGAATGCTCTTACAACCATGTGGTGAGCGCTGAAACTATCGGTTGTTTTAAGAGGTTAGGTAACTTTATGGACTGGAATGACAGAGGGTAATGGACATGGAACTGCCTAGTCTAGGCCTTATGGTCTCTTGTAATCTCCTTCATTCTTATGTTCTTATATGCTTGAAATAGTGTGGTTTCACCTCGTGGAAACTGGAGTGCAAATGGCGAATGCAAAGTGCCACAACGTCACATGAAGGCCAATATCGCTCTTAGCTCAGGGTAAACATCTGATAGGCCAATTCCAAGAAATGACCTGGAACGTTATTGCACGTTCACTGTTTTCCACTAAATCAATCTTTATCGTCTGAGTTGATCCACTACCATTAATAACTGTGAAAGTTTCCTGAAGAGGACGAGCTTAGATGTGAAGTTTGTTTCTCAGCATCCCATAATACATTTCAGTCACACCCAGTTCCTGGTTCGTACACTCAGCCAATAGTGATATCGGCTTTTGCGTCCGGCCTGTCATTTGCAGACTGCCAGTTGCTAGCGACCTGCAATATCAAATACGACTAGAGTATCATATCAACATGAGCACGCTCTTCAAACATCAATAACCGAATAATCCAAACTGAATATGATTTATTTCACTGTTAATACGTGAGAGCCCTTGTAGCTGCGTATAATGGTATTTCATTTGATACATACCCGTAGCGCACATGGGCTATATTTCCTACCCATTATCTCCCCTGACTGAAATCACCGGCCCCCCTGATTAACCGCCCAAGCTACCCTCCCGGGGGTTCCTCTCCCAACTAAATGAATTCGACTGGAGGCAGCTAGAACAATGTATAAGTTATCAATAACAGTGAAAGAATTTAATACAGGTATACCAACTATAAAAATGTAGCAGCCTTGGAAAGATTGCCATTATGTTTTTTTTTTGTTTTTGTTTTTTTTTCATCACATATATCTAATTATCGGACACAATTGAGACTAAAATCTCTGTTTTAAAATGTCGATTTTATTCGAGATAAAAACCTATTAGCTGTTGGAGTAGCTAACATTGTCTAAACAAACACATTGATAAATGATAAAGGGAAAACATAAGAAACATCAGAAAACTGTTACTCGATGGAACACGAGAGTCCCAAACCAACCCCTCGGCAGCATCAAGACGAAAAAATCTGGGCCAAGTTAAAATAAACAGAGTATTA
>NC_134812.1:46139395-46204395 GCF_046742065.1 Oratosquilla oratoria
TATTCAGGATTTCGCTTGTCTGTTTGTTCTACAAGAGTGCGCACCTTTCTCCGCACGTAGGCAAGATTACATATAGTGGACGGGCGTTACTGCTTAACATTGTTACAATACATACATAGACAAGAAATATGAACATAGTTATGTAATACAAAGGAACACAATTCTATAACATAATTACACATATGACGTAATATCTAATATTACGTTACAATACAAATCACAAATTGTAAATCTCGTTATTTCGTTTGTATTGATCCTCAGCGCTGAACTTGGCTTTTATATCAAATCCCAATCATTTTTATGTTATTCTAACGATCCCCAACTTTGTTTTCGTCTTTATTCGTTCTTTATGTCGTCCTATGAACTTTTGTGACTACATTTTATGTATCGTTGATTTTATTTTAATCTTGTGTGTAATATCCTACTAGTTAGAAAAGATTGGTTTGGTTTGGTTAAATTGTGCTTGTCTCGATTTGATTAGATTAGGTTATATTAAGTTAGCTTAGTTTATTTGGTTTAATTATATTTGGTTTGGTTTGGTCAGGTTAGGCTTGGTTTGGCTAGGCTTGTTTTGCTTTCTTTTGCTTTGCTTTGCTTTGGTTAGGTAAGTTTAGGTTAGGTTAGGTTAGGACCACAGACAGGACCACAGCATAACTGGATAGAGCCTGAGGGGACTTGGTAAATCGTTAGAAATATGCATGTAGTTGTGGGTTCAAATCCCGCACTTCTCTCTGATTCATTGCAGTGACTCTTACTTGCCCCAACAGTCTAATCGCACATAGGCTCCTGTCATAGGCTCCTCACCAACGGACTGAGTTGATGGCGATGAGCCGCTGAACTGTTTTCAGGACAAATAGACTTAGGAGAAGAAATGCATCTCGTGTTTATCTCGTTCTCATAGCACGTGATTAGTAAATGATACGGACTTTTCGCCAGCTGGGATAGGTGTTGAAGAAAGCGGAAATGAGGAGGGGAGGCGAAGGAGGAAGAAAAGGGAGGGGGAGGGATCAATGAAGCAAAAATTCACACCTCGAAATATATGACATTACTTCAAGGTTTTGATTAGCGTGTTCCTCTGCCCTAATTAATTAATGGCTTGATATTTTTCGTTATGAACAGTTCATTAATTAATCAGCCTAATTAGTCGGGGAGAAGCTTCGTAGTCTTTTCCAGCGTTCGCTTTGCCGGGACAAAGGAAGAAAATGGAAAAAGAAAATGGGGTTGTGGAGGATAATGAACCGGAGAAAGGTGTCGGGGAGCAAGTCAGGTCTTGTTCACATTAGCGGTTTGAACTGCGCAGAAACCGCGGCGGTACTAGATTATCAAGGGAAAACTACGCGGTTGTGTGTGAACACCTCCAATGACTTAAATTGTAATCGAACCGCTTTGCGGTTGAAACCGCTAGTGTGAACAGAGTCTAAGTGCAGGAGGAATGAGAGGAGTGGTAAGTGGAGACTCAAGTACCTCAAGTACTCGTGATTCTATTATAAAGTCTCTTACAAGCCCTATCGTGGAAGCGTCGTAGCTGCTCCATGATTGAAAGAGCATGTTACGAGAACGACCAATCAGAGAGGTATGAGGTAGAGGTCGGACAGGAGTGGGTTGATCGCAAAGGAAGTCTACTGACAAACTTCTTAACCATGTAAGGCCCAGCCTGGGCAGCACAGCTATTGGGCAAGCCGTGATATGAGGAAGTCCTACTCGTGAAAGCTTCACAGATAATGTCTGAAAGATGTGGTATATGGTATAGTGCTCTGGCATAGGATACTAGCGTAGAGCAGGTTACCATAGTGTTGTGGCGTGCTTCGACCAGCAGTGACGCTTCCCGTACAATGACCCCTTTGTTACTGCCAATAAGTCCCCTTTTCATACATGTACTTGGTGTGGCAACGTCTCTTCGCCCTGTGCAGCGAAGGACACTGCCCCCACGCCAGTTGATACCTGTCTGTCTTACCGTGCGCACCTAGCGCTCCCATGTACGCATAACCCACTGAATAATAAACGCATGAATCGTTCAACCTGTTTCACTGCTGCCCCCCTGCAACAGTGCTTGCAAACAAAAGAGAGGAGAGAGAGGGGAGGGAGAGGGAGAGAGAGAAAGAGAGGGATACAGACAGGCAGGAACAGACTGAAAGAGAGAAGAAGAGAGAAAGAGACACATAGAGAGACAGAAAGATAGGAAGACGAACAGACAGATAGTCATTCGCTTTATGTATTTTCTTCAGGCTAAGGGTGCGCGATTATTTGGCCGGAATCTACCCTCTCATGGCATAAAATCGTCTCATCTTATCCGGAATGAGATTTAGAAAGTACGTCACCGTGTTGTTAAATGGAAGTTGACTTATTAAGATCAAATAACACTGGTCAGTAACCCACCCACCCCCCAAAAAAATGAGGTGACTTTTTTCATAATCTTTCAGTATAGAAATAAACGATTTTTTTTTTTTTTTTTTTTTTTTTTTTTTTTTTTTTTTTTTTTTTTTTTTTTTTTTTTTTTTTTTTTTTTGTGTGCCCGTAATACCAAGAGAAATCTTTTGCAGCATCGTCGTAGCCAAGCTTTCTACATCTAGGATTAGAAAATTCAAGGACCTCCATTCATTTTCCTCAAGGACATTTTATACCTGTTGAAAAGTGTGTGTGTGTGTGTGTGTGTGTGTGTGTGTGTGTGTGTGTGTGTGTGTGTGTGTGTGTGTGTGTGTGTGTGTGTGTGTGTGTGTGTGTGTGTGTGTGTGTGTGTGTGTGTGTGTGTGTGTGTGTGTGTGTGCGTGTGCGTGTGTGTGTGTGTGTGTGTGTGTGTACATACATACAAATACCTAAAGGCCCCTTCCATTTATAAAGGAATGCAGTAAGACACAGCATCTCCACATCAGAGCCCGAGAGCTGAAACTACTTTTTTCCCACGGCTTCATTTACATATCCACTCGAGGAATATATAAAACAAACAAAAAGAAATCCCTTTTAGTTGTAACAATTACTTTTACCAAAACCAGGAGACTAAACAGCAGCACCATGGATGAACGGTCAGTAAAGCATGATAGTCACTCCTACATTCTGTTCACTGACTAGTGAACACTCAGCACGAGTTTCCAGATAGCACAATAATTATGTTACATGTTATCATGATTTGGTACTATCTAGCTATTGTATGCTTGTAGCATATACGAACTGTGTTTCTGACTGTACACAAAAAGAAAAGGTGATGCTAGGCATAAAAACACAGTAAGGAAAGCAGATGGCCTATGAAAGGACAAAGGAAAGGAGAGGCAATTACAAGGATAAAGCCACTCGTTAGGAAAGATTGAAAGAAACGGGGTAGGGAGGATAAGGACAGAGAGGGTGGGATGGATGATGTCGGACGTAGCAACACTGGAAGGGGACGAGGGAGAATAGTCTGAAAATGAAAGGAAGATGCAATGTAATAGAGAGTACGTGAACACAAAAGAAAGAAAGCCAGTTATCAACCTATCAACAATAGAAGGAGAGGAGTGATGACCTTAGAAAGGGCAGGGATGGGTGGCGGGTCCACCAAAAGAGGGAAGGATGGAACCTTTCAAGGGCGACGAAGGAGCATTCCACCCCCTTCATCTCCCAACTAGTATTATACTGCTGTTGCTAGTCCCATTTGCTTGGATCCGCTTCTCCTGTATACACTTGAGATGGACTCCAACGCCTCGTGCATGAGCTCCCCGGCCTTATTCTCGTGGATTAGCGTCTTGCAATGGAGATTAGAAGGAGAAATTTGTTTCCCCCCCTCCTCCTCTTCCTCCTTCTCTTCCTCCTCCTCTTGCTCCTCCCCCTCCTTTCCTTCTAGAGAGGGGAAGGTGGAATAACGAAGAGTGTTGCAAGATGATTGAAAGCAAAAGGCAAGCCTTTAGATACCCAGCGTGCACACGCGCGCACGCACGCATCTGGAGTCAGCGTGAACTCTACATTTTCAACCAATTTTCAAGAGAGTTTCCATTGTGCTCGGATTTTCCTCCTAAGGGACATTCCCATTGTCTCCAGTGACCAGAGGGCTAGGCCTTTCGGGTCAAGCCCCGAACACCTGCTAGGACAATAGACCTCGCCAACCGACTCGACAAACCTCCCGATCAGCGTATGGCACCACTTGTAAATAATGTACAAATTGTAAATATGGCAACAGCCTACTTGTACCTGTATAAATTTAGAATCTGGCAACCCCCCCCCGAGTCTTCCTCGGAGGTTGCATGTATTTGTAAATCAGAGAATCAACTCAGCGCTCGTAGAGGTCGGACGTCTCTTTCACCAGCTCTCTCAACTAGCTCCAAGAATCTTCGCCGGCCGGTGGTGGCTGGGAGATATATCTCCTAGCTGCTGCCGGTCTGGCATGGCCGACCTCTACGTTGACGTCGGCAGGCGGGTTTACACCAAGACAAATACACACACACATTTCCCAACTCACGTAAATATCTGTTTTCAGAGTAGTGCTTGGAAGAAAAGAGGCACACGCACACTTTCTCGCTGGCAAAGCAGAGGCCCGAACCGTCTCTCTCAGAACGCCCAATCTGATCGCAGGCTGGTTGACGGAGAGACTTGGGACACCTCTCTGTCCAACCGGCCCGCAACCTAACGCTGGTCTCTCGCTGACGCTGGTGAGCGAGTTTACACTTCTGACATTTACACACAATTCCCAATCGCGTAATTCTCTGTTTTCAGAGTTGTGATTGGAAGGAAAGAGACCATACAACACCCGCCCGTCTGCCCCTCCCTCGCACCGCCACTGAATCGACTCTTCCGGAATCCAAACCCAGCCTGGGGATAAACAGGCAACGCTCGCCCCACATGTGGCTCATCAGGAACGCGCTCGCCAGCGGTGGCGGCGAGGAGTTATCTCCTTGCGGCTGCCGTTCTGGTTACGGATCTCTTCGTTGACGTCGGCAGGCGGGTGTACACCGCCCGTCTGCCCCCCCTCGCACCGCCACTGGACCAACTCTAAAGGACTTCAAACCCAAAACCTGGGGATAATCAGGGTACGCTCGCCACACCTGTGGCTTATCAGGACGCCCTCTACACGCGGGAAGTGAAATCAACTCACTTCTCGTAAGATATACACATACACCTCTCACGAACAGAGCCACAACACACGCACAAACATCTACACCTACTTTTTCTTCGACTAAAATTCGCTTCCTTTCTAACTTTCTCTTCTACTACATCTTTTCATTTCAGTTTACCTCCCACTAAAGATTTTTCCGTTTTTCCACCTTTCTCTACTACTACGCCTCCTACCATTTTCTAAACTTTCGTTGGTGATCCTAATCCTAACCCCGGCGTCAAGCGCTGCCCTCCAAGCTCCCGGTCCATTTCTCCTAAGCCACGACAACAAATAAGCCCCTAATCGCTCGCAATTCGCCCGGTGGCAATAGCCCTCTTTTATACACTACTATCTTTTCATTTTCCTACAGACATTCTTCCCCTCCCACAAAACCCGATCCCGCGCAAGCGAGGTGGTCTTTCCTTGGAATCCAGAATCCAGAATCCAGAGAAGACTGGAACATTAAAGCAAAGACAACTCCCAGAGTTTGCCTCTCCAAAACCAGTACTCAAATGTAGATATCAACTACAAATCTACAAGGGAAGGAGTAGAAGGAGGAGGAAGAGGAATAGGAAGGCACTGCCGATCTGGCGAAAGAGCATGTTGTTGATCTAGAATTAAGCCCTTCATTATTATGTGACTTACTAGACATAATTTTTGTTCTGGCGTCAGATAATCTTATTCAGCTGAAATGTGGACTGCTGGGAACAGAATGTCTCAACTGAGACCCTGTGTCGTCTTGAGGTCAGTCCATGTCCGAATGAAATCGTTTGACATTAATCAGAACAAAACACACATACGCACGCACAACTGTGCGTGTGTGTGTGTGTGTGTGTGTGTGTGTGTGTGTGTGTGTGTGTGTGTGTGTGTGTGTGTGTGTGTGTGTGTGTGTGTGTGTGTGTGTGTGTGTGTGTGTGTGTGTGTGTGTGAGTGATTCACCATGGTTTTGGATCATGTGTTGGACTCGTGATCGACAGCTATTTCCCTACCGGAGGAGAGCTTAGAGCTCATATATGGCTGATCTATGGGTAATGCTGTGACCTTACACGCACGCACACACCCCAACTCCCCGCCCACGAGAGTTGGAGTAACGACTCGCAGCGCGCGCGTGTGTATGTGTGTTTAGTTGTATTTATTTACCTAATTATAGTATACATGATTGGAGCTGTACTAATAGAATCTCGTATCTTTATCATCACTTACCAAATTTTACCTTCAATTCATTTAAGAGTGATTCGAGCGCCACGGGCCGCCAGACCCAGTTTACTTGCTTGACCAGCTGGGCTTCTCGCACCGCCTGGTGGGAGTTGGATCAGTCTTCCTCGGCCATAGTAAGTCAGAGAGAGACGAATCCAACTCCCAAGGAAACCCAGGTCAGCTGGCTGAGCTCGAAATCAGGGTCCGGCGGTCCGTGGCGCTTGGATCACTCTCCCACGGAGCTACTCGTATGTGCTTGACTTGAATCCTATCTTCATCCAGCTTATTTCTTGGATTCATGCATTTATGTGTAAGTTACATTTTCTAACATCTTTTAAGTACTCGTTGAATTCCCTCCAATCCACTTCTTCAAATTAAATTTCTTAGTTTAACAAAAATAGCCTTTGAATGGTTGTATTTTCCTTGTCTGTGTGTTTCTGCCTTTAATTTTGTCTTCCCCATTTCCAGTATGAATTCAAGGCTCACGTGATCACTCTTACCTGTTTAGCATCGGTAATTCAATACTTTAATCATCTCATGCTCTTTAGTTAAGATAAAATCCAGTCCTATAGGTGTATCTTTGACTCTATATCTTGCACTTATCTTCGCCTCTATATCTATATTCATATAGATAGATATCTTGTACATTACTTCATGCATTGGGTTATTACATTATGTTCAATTATATATCGGCCCAGGATTCCCATGTTACCTCCCCACAATTAAAGTCGCCCATCATTTATATTTTCGTTTTTTTTTTTTTTTTTTTTTTAACTATTCTTACCAGTTGCTTGGCTGTGATTCTCATAAATTCTTTATACTCTGCTTTATTTCATGTTCTTGTTTTAGGAGGATGTATGCCACAGCGATGTCTTCTTACATGTCCACATTTGTTATTCTTACATTCGGTACCTTGGTCATTCCTATTCCTATTTTCTCTTCAGTGTTTCTTTCTACTACTATCATCACACCACCAATCATTTTGCTTCTCTTGTCCCTCCCCCCGCAAATTATATTTTCCCTCATCTATCTAAATATCACTGTTTTCATTAAGTTATATTTCGGCAAAACATATTACTTCTAGTTCTTTCCCCTTTGAATAATTGTTTATATCTATTCCGCTAATATCAGTCTGTTTGCTTGAGATATTTATAATAATCTTATTTACTTTTATTTCCTTTTTATCTGTTTTTATTATTATTTTTTCCTCTGAATTTTTTCTTTTCTTTTTTCTCTTTAATCACCTCATCCATTTATCAACCACTCTCTAATAGAACTATCCACTCCTGTTTGCTCCTTTTCTCTCTCTCTCTCTCTCTCTCTCTCTCTCTCTTTTTTCTAGCACTTTTCTTGTTTTCGCCCTTTCTTCCTCTACTGCATCCCTTTCTATCCATTTTTCTAATTTATCTATACATGCTAGTTTCCATGCCTTATTCACCATTTTTGTGATATAGATTTTGCTTAATTTGATCTAGCAAATAGGATCGATCTAAAATTCTGGAATTGTCTGGGCATATGAAAAAAATAAATGAAGAAAGAATAGCAAAAAAAAAAAATGGACAGTGGAGGGCAAAGTTGGATAAAGTGAACCTGGGGAATAGAATGAGACTGAAATGGACACATGGTGTGAAGTGGGCCTTTATTATAAGAGGAATGTATTTCGAGCAAAGAAGGGAGAGGTCAAAATAAAGGTAAGTGGAGAGTGGTTGTGAATGGATAAGAAAATTATGCTGTCCAAAGGGATTTCTTCTTGTCTGCTCTGTAAATTCTCGAGTGGATGAGGTGGGGAGGGAGTCGCCATGGGTGGTCTGGGGTTGGAGCGGGGTAAACCAGCCCGGGCTGCAGGGCCCTGCTGTAGAGATGCTGTGTCTTGCTGCATTGCCTGTGACCCGAGTAGTGGGAGGGGCGCAGGGATGAACCTTCATCCACAGTGAGTTGAAATAGAATGAACAAAAAATATGGGTCTTGGATTGGTGTGGAATGAGTAAAGGGTGGCTGTTTGCTTTAACAAGAACCAGTTGGTTTATAAGGGAGACAGGACAATTTGGTATATGTATACAATAGTTACAAACATATTAATTCAGTAAGGCACAGACGAGTTCTTTATGCTTGACAAAATAATTTAGTGTCAGCTTGAACAAAAGCCTTATAGTGAGCAAAATGTACAGACATTTAATTGAAATTTTATCCACTAGAGCAAAAAAGAGAAACTCCTCTAGCTTGAATAAAATCACCTGGCACTAGCAAGAAGAAAAATGTCAAAGGGGAAAAATATTCTATCGGGATTAATCATTGACGCAGCTCGGAATGGTCACATTTTTTTCCCAACCTGATATTAAAATCTCCAGGTTCTTCAATTTGGGTATGAATTCATGTGACTGAAATTCCCCTAGAGTGAGGCCGACTCAAGTCATTATCTTAAAAGCAGAGGGATTGTCTGTTCCCCGATTTTTTTTTTCTTTTTTTTTTATCTATTTACTTTTTCGCAGCCAAAAGAAATTTTATTGTTTTTGTTGGATTTAGTTCGAGATGGGTCTCTACCCGGCTCAGGCGATGGGGGAGAGAGGGGCGGGATGATAGGGAGGTTATGGAGTTGTGTGGGTGGCAGGGAGGTTGGTGTGAGGCAGGATGGGGTGGCTTGAATGGCTCTCGCTGGTTTGATATCTATTCTATTCGAACCATCTTCACTCAGAATTCATTCGAGTGTTTTAAATAACACCCTGGGCTCGTGACACACACTCTCCCCAGATACCTTTTCTGGCTTTTAGTAAACTAACAACGCCGTCTCTGTTTCAGTGAGTATGATTGGAGTGCAGTTTAGACGAAGAGAGCTTCGTGAACCTGACGGAAATCTTAGTCGGTTTTATTCTTTGGTGCTGTCTCACTTTACATATCTCTCTATCTATCTATCTACCTACCCATCTATCTATCTCTCTCTCCCTCTATCTCTTTCTCCCTGTCTCTCTCTCACCCTCCGTCGTTTTACTCCGTTTTCCTCCTCTTTTTACATCCTTCCTTTTTTTTATATATTCCACTTCTTCTTCCCCTGCCTATCGTACCCTTTTAGCAAAATAACCAGGGCCGGCTAAAAAGAGCACATGGGATTTGAATGATAGTACAGAGAGTGCAGTTTTCCCTCGGCGCTTGTAATCATTGTAGCGTTGGACTGTTCTCCTCCATGACGGGTCGTGGTAACAGATACGACGATGGTAAGCTTTGGGTGAATTTTATTCGATGAGATTTAACAGCATTAGCATGATTAAAATGTATAAAGTAAACTGAATAGTGTGGTGAGCAATATCATCTCACCATGCGTACCGAAAAGGAGCGAACAACACACAGTGAGATCTAGACTGACGCAGCCATAAATTGTACTTTTAGAAGCACAGTAAGATTAATCGAGGAGCCCACATGGTCAAGGGACCAACACCAGAAAGCATCAAACTACAGAATACTTTGATCCCACCTCCTTATGACAGACGCTCGGGCTTAATTCATTGAAGCTAGCCTGGCTGTCAGAGCACGTAAGGCAATGGTGATGACATAACCCGCAGTTAAGGGCATATGGGTATACATTCTTATCCCCGTAGCATTTTTTCCAGGTGGTTTTGGGTTTGTATGTAACTGAAAGTAACTGGGAATATGAGTTTCTCCTTCCGAGTTGTAACGAACCGACATGTCTGGCAGTTGGTTTCAGTTTAAGTCTAACCCCCTTTACACTATGAGGTACTTCACGGATTCAGTTTTTGCCAAGAAGATGATATTTTTTGTGGATAACGAAACGGAAGTGTTCTTTGATCAGCCAAGACTCTTTTTAAGTTTTTGGTAACAAGTTCTACAATGTATGACACCGTGATGAGGTCAACTCTACTTCCATTAATCTAAGACTCTAAATGAACTGAAATTGTAAGATTTTTCTTTTCTGTATAAAGAAGGTATTAGAAAGTATCCTCTCCCTCATCTTCCCTAGCACATAAGGTAAAAGTAACTGTTTCAACTCTAACTAGTGACATCATAGCGTTCCCTGTTTAGCTTCTTTTTCTTCTCATCCTATTAATCTTCCTTTTCTTTTTCTCCTCTTTTTTTTTCTTCTTTTTCTCTTTCTTCTTCTACTTTTTCTTCTCCTTCGTCTTCTTCTTCTTCTTCCTGACAGAACTCCGTCTTTTCTGGGGTCTGTGTCATTTAAGAGGGTTGCTTCGTACAAAGACCTTAATAACTGCCTTTTATACCGCATTCCTTCCTTCTCTCAACCGTAGTTCATTGAATGAAATGGCAAGTTTGTTGTGATAAAGCTTCTTATAAATCCTCTCTCTCATTCGTAAAGTGACTTTGCCTTCCATAAGCAGGAATCCAAGTAATTCACCGGATGCTATAAGGTAGAATTATAGGCATAGTCGAAAGCCAAAACGCGCTTTCGTACCTCCTGGAACTTCTTCGGTGACAAATGAAGGAATGGAGATTCCGTTAATAAAGGTTTATTGTATAAATATGTGCAGATATATATACATTAATATACAATGCGGGCAACAGCCCGCCAGTGGGGGAGTTGTTATGCCCTAGTGGGTGGAAGGTGAGGGCGTAGGGAGGTCAGCGAGGAGGCGGCGCTACCCTGAGCATCCCAAGCATCACGTCCATGGGCGTGTGGCGGACAAGGAGGGCAGCTCTCGTTGCCCGACTGCTGAGGAGGCTGCCCTCTGCAGGGTGGGCGGGGGTCTGCGGGACAGTAGGTAGTGCAGCAACGGGTGGCGGCTGTGCCTACCGCAGTGATCGCACTGTTGTCCCTGGAAGCCGTCGTACAGCTCCTCCTTGGTGCAGTAGCCCAGCCTAACTCTCTGCAACAGTACGCCGTCCACCCTGGGCTGTTGATGGAAGGCCCCCAAAGTCTGATAGTCGGTGGTGGCGGCGTACCAAGCAGCTTGTCTTTTTGCTCCTTCTAACTGCCAGTGAGTCTGGTGGGCGCGGTGGGCTGCGGCACGCCTGGCTCGCGCCTTCACGTACGACAGACTAAGTGGCACCTGCCTGGTCACGTGGGGGGCGCCAGCGACTCTTCTTGCAGCAACGTCGGCGGACTCATTGCCTCGCACGCCCACGTGGCTGGGCATCCAGTGCAGCATTACCCGACGTGCTTGTGCGGCGAGGCTCTGCAGGCTGCCCAGGATGGCGGTGACGAGTCCCACGTTGTCGCTGGGGCACGGCTGCTGGAGGACCTGCCATGCCGTCCTGGAGTCTGTGTGTAGGACCACAGTAGCCTCCTGGCGGTTCTGGGCGTGCTCCAGGGCCAGATGGACGGCCACGAGCTCTGTCTGCAGGGTGGAGCAGTAATCCGGCGTCCTCTCGAGCAGTTCGGTCCCAGCGGTGATGGCAGCGGCGCCCGTCCTGCCACTTTCGGGGTCGACCGAGCCATCGGTGTAGTATATGGCACCGCCCGGCTCAGACACCCACGCCACCGCCATGAGGGTGTGATGCCACAGCTCCTCGGTGGTGCAGAGCGCCTTGCTGGCCGGTAGCCGGGTGGTGGAGAACTCTGCTGTGGGGGGCTCCCACGGGGGTGGGGCTCGGTAGGAGGGGGTCGGGAGGTCGGCGTGTTGCCAGCGCCAGCCGTTAATGTGGGCGAGGCTGTGGGTGGCCGTGAAGAACAACAACTTTTATACCCGGGGATGTGGGTTAGAGGGGAAGAAGGTGGATGGTGATTAGCTGAGTGGCTGCTGTTACGGGTAAGGCATGGTCTGTTCTCCCAGTGGCTGAGGGCTGCGTGATGTCATCAGTCTGCGCCCCAGCGCCGTAGTAGGAGGACCTTCTCACACTGGGTAAAGTCTGCAGGTCATGAGCTTGTATATTGAGATTTGGGGAAAGTTATTTTATGAAAAGGGCCTCAAGGATAGGTAATCTTCTAGGGTCTTGGTTGATATTTTCTTATGGTGTCTGGTTATCTCTCGAGAGGTTCTTTTTTAAGTACCACATGTCCATAATCTTCTTAGTGATTCTTTCAATGTCCTTATTGGCAATCATCAGAAGATTATGGACATCATTAATATATTTCATAAGTCATTCTTCTCTACAGCATGTAAGGAAGATGAGAGAATTATGCAGCAAATTATTAGAAGGAACATCAAACCGACTTCCGCCGACAACAAGATTGTTTTTAACATATATTACCAAAATAAGAAGACATTAAACTTACTCATCAAGAGCAATAGCAAGCCCATCAACGATAACCTTCAGAAATGTCATGCTATATATAGGTTTACATGTAACCTTGGGGACTGTGCAACCCAACCTTCTTCCTATACAGGTATGACCACCATAAAGCTATCGCGTAGATTGTCATACCATCTGACATCAGGAGCACCCAAGAACCACTATAAAGATGTCCATCACACCATCTTACGAAGGGAAACCCTGGTAAACAACACGTAAAATTTAGCGATACACCAAGACCTTAGAAGACTACCTAACCTTGAGGCCCTTTTCATAAAAGAACTTTCCCCAAATCTCAATATACAAGCTCATGACCTGCAGACTTTACCCAGCGCGAGAATGTCCTCCCACTACGGAGCACATGCGTGGGACCAACAGTGGGGTATTAAGAACAGCGCGTCGAAATGCAAAGCTGTACACTTCCGCTGCAAGCAAACCAACAGAGCAATTACGAACACTCCTCTTAAAATAAACAACACAAACGTCACGATGGAAGACCATGCCTGTGTGCTGGTTAGCACACTGGATTGTGGCCTTACCTGGACCTCACACTTCCGCAGACAGTGAGCGAGGGCTAAGGCTGTGTTAGGAAGACTAAAGCGCTTCAAAACTGCAACACTGTCCACCAAACGTCGATTGTACCTAACTCTAGTCAGACCTATTCTGTGCCAGTCCCCGGGATTGAGCCAGCTGACATGTCCAACTCACAACGACCATCAGAAGGTTCAGAATGCCGCAGATAAGTTCACCAGGGGTTCGCGATGGAGCGACTTCAGAACCGCTGAGTCCCTAAACCGAGTTTCCAACATCCGTCCACTCAACCAACACAAACACAAACTTCACATAAGACACCTAGAAAGACTGCACGCCAAACACAAACACCTAATACAACACATCACACCTAGACCACACCGTAAAGACTACTTGTCAGCTGCGACTCTCCCACGGGCGGTGTACAGTACACGAAAAATAGTGTATAGCCGCGCATATCAATACAGTATACTTTTACCAGCTTTGACTGATCGTGACCGGACGCGCCGCAATGTGCTGGGTTCTAAGTACCTCCGATATGAGTCCGTCTGTGTCAAGCGACAGGCGTGAGGAAAGGTAGCAGATTTTCACTAGACGTACTATGCCTGACTGGGTTCAGTCCTCGCTGGTTATAATAATAATAATTATAATAATAATAATAATAATAATAATAATAATAATAATAATAATAATAATAATAATAATAATAATAATAATAATAATAATAATAATAATAATAATAATAATAATAATAATAATAATAATAATAATAATAATAATAATGATAATAATAATAATAATAATAATAATAATAATAATAATAATAATAATAATAATAATAATAATAATAATAATAATAATAATAATAATAATAATAATAATATTAATAATAATAATAATAATAATAATGATGATGATGATGATGATGATGATGATGATGATGATGATGATGATGATGATGATGATGATGATGATAATAATAATAATAATAATGATAATAATGATAATAATAATAATAATAATAATAATAATAATAATAATAATAATAATGATAATAATAATAATAATAATAATAATAATAATAATAATAATAATAATAATAATAATAATAATAATAATAATAATAATAATAATAATAATAATAATAATAATAATAATAAAAATAATAATAATAATAATAATAATAATAGAGACCTCGTTTTTCTGCACAGACACCAGCTAGCGAATACCTGTGAATTTTATATCTCCGAATAGTGTTAAGTGATTGTGTTGTGTTTTTGTAATTGTATACGTATAGCGCTATACAGTTACAGATATAAGATAAAGTGCAGTGTTCTATTTAAATTCAAAACAGTTTTCTGTTACCGTACTCCAAAGGTAGGAGAAATAGTATAAGGTAAGCAGAGTAAGCTTCGCGTATTTAGTTTATTAGAGACCGCTTTGATTTTTTTTTTTTTTTTTTTTTTTTCTCTTTGCCGTTTTTATTGCTAAAGGGGGAGCGAAATGGCTTGTGAAGGTTGCGTGAACCTAGAGGTCCGTCTCAGGATGTGTGAGGAGGAAATTCGTCTTCTCAGGAGTGCGCTCCGTGAGAAGAGTGAACCCTCCCCACAACCCAAAGAGCGTTCCACTTCTTCACCTACTGTCACTGCCGTGAGCGAGTGGCGCTCCGTGGGGTCCCGTTTGTCGAGCCCGCGTTCGGTAGACGTGTACCCTGTGGAGCAACCGCTGGCTCTAGCCAATCGTTTTGCTCTACTGGAGGATGAAGTGGCTGAAAACAGGAGTTCTTGGTGGTGGGGGACTCCATGATTCGAGGCTATGACGACATCCTGCAGCGAAAGACTAAGCGACGTTGCAAGCTTGTATGTCAACCGGGCCGTGGGATCGTTGATTGTACCCGGTCCATCAGGGAGCAAGGACGGAAGAGCACGGTTACGATTGTTCATACGGGAAGTAACGATGTAGGTAGGGTGAGATCAGAGGAGCTTGTTCGGAATTACAAGGTCCTCCTTCAGGAGATGAAGGAACGTGGGAGCCGTCACGTAGTCTGTGGGATCCTCCCGAGGATCTACGCAGGCTCGTGTTGGAACAGTAGAGCCATAGGGATCAATTATAGGATATCGCAGTTGTGCACACAATTGGGATACCACTTTCTTGATCCTTGGTATCTCTTTTCTAGGCGCCATAACCTTTACGCTTCTGATGGGATCCACCTTACCCGCAGAGGCAAAGATGTTTTTACAAACCTCAATGTGGGAGTTTATAATGAACTAGCTCCTTTTTTAGGGTAGAAGCCCAAAGGGAAGGGGAAATAGAATGTACTTGGGAAAACAGTGTAGAGTATAGCATTAATGTAGAACAATGTACCAGCATAGGACAAAATATAATTTTAGGATATAATGTCGCTAGAGGACGAAATGTCACATTAGGATATAATGTCATAGGACAAAATGTCACAATGGGATGTAATGACAGTGGAGGACAAAAGATCACGATGGGAAGTAATGATAGTGGAGAACAAAATATCACTATAGGATGTAATGATAATGGAGAAAATATCACGGTAGGATATAATGTCAGTGAAGGCCAAAATATAATTTTAGGAAGGGATACCGGACAGAATGTCAATGAAGGCCAAAATATCATGATAGGATGTAATGTCGCTAGAGGACGAAATGGCACATTAGGATGTAATGTCATAGGACAAAATGTCACAATGGGATGTAATGACAGTGGAGGACAAAAGATCACGATGGGAAATAATGATAGTGGAGAACAAAATATCACGATAGGATGTAATGATAATGGAGGAGAAAATATCACGGTAGGATATAATGTCAGTGAAGCACAAAATATAATTTTAGGAAGGGATACCGGACAGAATGTCAATGAAGGCCAAAATATCAAGATAGGATGTAATGACAGTGGAAGACAAAAGATCACGATGGGATGTAATTATAGTGGAGGAAAAAATATCACGGTAGGATATAATGTCACTGGAGGACAATATATGATTTTAGAAAGGGATGCCGGACATAATGTCACTGAACGACGGGAGGGCGGCGTGAATCACGGTGACGTAGGGGGACAAAATGTACAAAATAGATCGGATGACCGTGATCGACCAGATGTCCAGGATGGGGGAAATATTAATTTTGATAGGAGAAATGTTAATGAGGCATTGAATGTCAATGAAGGACCAAATGATAATAATATAGAGCAAGGCATAAATAAAAAACAAAATGATAATATAAGACATGATATTGAAACTCAAAATGTGTCAAAAAGAAATAATCACGAGTTTCTTAAAACCATGTACTTTAATGCTCGTAGTATTAGGAACAAATTTCAAGAAATACAGGCGTATGTCAAAAGCGAAAATCTCGATATGATAGGAATAACTGAGACATGGTTAAATGGTACAGAGTTCGAAGCTGAATTTAATATTGCGGAATTTAAACACTTTCATCAGGATAGAAACCATAAGAAAGGTGGGGGTGTTCTATTGTACGTTAAAAACAATGTTCATGCTTGTGTTTTAGAGAAAGTGAAACAGGATGCATATGACAGTTTGTGGGTTGAGTTAACCCAAACAAATGGACAAAAAATGAATATAGGTGTAATATATAGGCCAAAGACATTACCATTAGCAGCCGACAGACTGTTATTTCAAGAAGTGTCTAGTTTCTGCAACCGGGATTTATTGATAATGGGTGATTTCAATTTTACTGACATTGATTGGATGACCCTTGAACATGGCCATATAGGTAGTCGCTTGATTGATTTTCTTGGTGACAATTACTTAATTCAGCATGTAAAAGAGCCCACAAGATATGGAAACTTACTCGATCTTTTGATCACTAGCCGCGAAAGCATAGTAACTGATGTAGAAGTCGGTGAATCTGTTGCAAATAGCGATCACAACTTAGTCAGATTCAAACTCCTAAACAATTTTAGAATAGATACTTGTGCTTCTAAAATACCCGATTTCAGTAAAGCTCAGTTCACAGGACTACGTCAGGAGCTTCAGCTTACAGATTGGGAGGCAAAATTAAACGAAAGACCTGTAGATCAGATGTGGGAAATATTTCAAAATACGCTCACTAAGATGATTCAAACTTACATTCCTTTTAAGGACAGACGTCCCCCAAATCAGGCTCGCCCAAAGTGGCTCGACAAAGAAACTGAAAAAAGTATTGCTAAAAAGAGACAGGCTTATAAGATATATAAGTGCTCGGGTGCACCTAATGATTATGAAAGTTATGTTTCAATACAGAGAGATTTAAAAAAGACAATAAGAAAAAGATAACGACAAAACGAAATGAACATCGCTGATAAATCCAAAGAGAATCTCAAAAAATTCTATAGTTACATTAGAGATAAAAAAAGTTGTTAGGAATCACATTGGTCCACTATTATCTGCTGACGGTCAACTTGAATATTCAAATGAAGGAATGTGTAATATCTTAAACAATTATTTTAGCTCGGTATTCGTAAACGAAACACCTCAAAGTGAATTCCAAACTGAAAGCTGTGAAAAGTCTGAGGTAAACTTACTCACTACGGTAAATATAACAAAAGAAAAAATTAAAAGGTGTATAGACAAACTCAAAGTTAATAAAACACCAGGGCCTGACGGTTGGCATCCAAGAATCTTAAAGGAAATGAAAAATGAGATTGTTGTTCCATTAGAAATTATTTTCAAGAAATCCATCATATCCGGAGATGTCCCAAGAGAATGGAAGCTAGCTAACGTTACTCCCATATTAAAAAAAGGTGACAAAAAGAAACCAAATAACTATAGGCCTATAAGTTTGACTTCAATCGTAGGAAAAATAATGGAAACTATCATCAGAGATGCTATCGAATATCATTTAGAAAGTAACCGTTTGATAAATGATAGCCAGCATGGTTTCAGACGGAAACGTTCTTGCGTAACTAACTTACTTGAATTCTACAACACAGTTATCTCGAATTATGACAAAAGAAACAATATAGATTTAATATATCTAGACTTTGCAAAAGCTTTTGATACCGTCCCACACGAAAGACTACTTACTAAATTAGCTTTCCATGGAATAAGTGGTAGCCTATTAGGTTGGACTAGTAATTGGATAAAAGGTCGAAAACAGAGAGTTGTTTTAAATGGAAAAACTTCTGGATGGAAAAGTGTTGCAAGTGGAGTTCCTCAGGGTTCCGTTCTTGGGCCACTTCTATTCATAGTATATATAAATGATATAGACCATGGACTAAAATCTACTGTTTCCAAATTTGCTGATGATACAAAACTGTGCGGAGTGGCAAATGATCACCCAAACCAATTAGATATTCAAGAAGATTTAGATCAATTACAGCAATGGTCTGAAAAGTGGCTAATGAAATTTAACACAAGTAAATGCAAGGTAATGCACATAGGTAAAAATAACAGTAAGTACGATTACAAGTTATTTGGAAATTCGTTAACAAAAGTGGATAGTGAAAAAGATCTCGGCGTAATTATCAGTAACGACCTCAAATCATCCAAGCAGTGTATTTCAGCCTCTGAGAAAGCAAATAAGATTCTGGGATTGATTGCGCGATCTTTTGATTTCAAAAGTCCATCACTCATTAACAAGCTATATAAATCGTTAGTTCGTCCACATTTGGAATATGCTGTTTCCGTATGGTCACCGAATCTCATTAAAGACATTGACAGACTGGAAAAAGTACAACGGCAAGCCACAAAACTTATTCCAAATATCAAAAATAAATCATACGAAAATCGACTTAAGCACATGAATCTGTTTTCCCTAAAAAAGCGTAGACTCAGAGGTGACTTGATACAGGTCTTTAAGATTTTAAAGGGAATTGACAACATCAAAATGACCAAATTTTCACATTGAATGAGAATCAGACAAGAAACAATGGTCTCAAACTGTCCGGAAATAGATTCAATTTGGAAGTAGGTAGAAACAACTTTGCCAACCGTGTAGTTAATGAATGGAATAAACTTCCTGCACAGGTAGTGCAATGTAGTTCAGTTCGAAGCTTTAAGAATCATTTAGATAAATACCTAAGTAAGATGCTGTAATGATTATGATTTATGTTATATTATTTGTTTTTGTTTTGTTATAATTTGTCTGTCTGATTTTCATTTATTATTAGTTATATGTCAATTTATTATCATTTACTATTTACCTGTTTATTATTTTTTACTATACCTATGCATTTATTTATGTATTTTATTTGTTATTTACATTATTATCGTTTTTTATTTATTATTAATATGATATATATTTTTTTTTCATCCGACCTAGATATGGATCAAAAGGTCTCCTGTCGGCATGCTCCGCCTTTGTAATCCTTTGTAATAATAATAATAATAGTAATAATAATAATAATAGTAATAATAATAACAATAACAACTACAATAATAACGATGATGACAATAATAATAATAATAATGATAATAATGATAATAATAATAATAATAATAATAATAATAATAATAATAATGATAATGATAATGATAATGATAATAATAATAATAATAATAATAAAAACAATAAAAACAATAATAATAATGATAATAATGATAATAATAATATTAGTAATAATGATAATAATAATGATAATAATAATAATAATAATAATAATAATAATAATAATAATAATAATAATAATATTAGTAATAATGATAATAATGATAATAATGATAATAATGATAATAATGATAATAATAATATTAGTAATAATGATAATAATAATAATGATAATAATAATAATGATAATAATAATAATAATAATAATAATAATAATAATAATAATAATAATAATAATAATAATAATAATAATAATAATAATAATAATAATAATAATAATAATAATAATAATAATAATAATAATAATGATAATAACAATAATAGTAATAATAATAATAGTAATAATAACAATAATAACAATGTTTCGCCCCTTATTTATCAAGTGGTATGTGCACCCGCTTGGAGGCAACAACCCTGTATGCGTAGCATACACACACAAGCATATCGCAAAAAAAAATTACGACGACATGCACGAACATCTACATAAAATTTTCCTGCTACTGAAATTATTTTCATTTCTAACTTTCTCTCCTACTGCATCTTCTCATTTCAGTTTACCTAACACTAAATATATTTCCAATTTTTCTGTCTGTCCCTACGTCTAAGCCTCCTACTCCCTTTCGAACTTTGTTGGTTGAGGTTAAGATGAATAACTATCCCTAAAGTAACCTCACTGTTACATGCATTGATTTCAGCCTCCAGCTCCAGGTCTCCTGTCCGTCCCTCCTTAGTAAGACACGACCCCACGAAATAAATATCCCTAAAATCGCCCGGTGGCAATAGCCCTTATTTATACACAACTATCTTTTCATTTTCCTACAACTACCGATCCCGCTCGAGCGGGTGGTCTGTCTTAGGTAGTTCATTTCTTCATTTGCCACTGAAGAAGCACCAGGAGGTGCGAAAACGCGTTTTGTCTTTCGAATCTGCCTATATTTCTATCTCATGGCATACGGCGAATTACTCTGACTCCTGCCTATGGAAGGCAAAGTCGCTTTACGAAAGAGAGAAGATTGACAAGAAACTTTGTCACAACAAGCATGCCATTTCATTCAGCGAAATATGTTTGATATACATATATACAGTATATATATATATATATATATATATATATATATATATATATATGCAGAAGAAATCACTTGAACGCGTGATACTAGTATGCAGACAAACCACTGGGAAAATGAAAGAGATGAGACCGAGCGCTTTCGTCTATTCAGACATTTTCAAGGTATAGATACATAAACTCTCTCTCATTGATGGGGATTACAAACTTGGTTATGCTTATGGGAACGTCAAGACCCATAAACAAGGATTCCCTCTTCGCCCTATTATAATTATCAGTCAAATACCATCTGTCACTTACAAACTCGCAAAACGCCTGAACGAACTCATCACCCCTTACACCCCTGTTTCTTACAATTTAAAGTCTTCAGATGAGTTCCTCGACATTTTAAGGTCTACGCCACCTTCTGGTGTCATCGGTTCTATGGACGTGGTCAGTCTCTTCACCCACGTCCCCGTGGATGAAACTATTGACATGATTTGTAGTAGGATCTACCACGACAGAGAAGCAGGAGACACCCCCTTGGCGATACCTGAAAACACACTACGCTGTCTCCTTCGCGCGTGTACCAAAGAAGCCCCGTTTTATGGACCTGATGGTAATATGTATGTCCAAATTGATGGTGTTGCCATGGGGTCCCCCTTAGGCGTCCTCTTCGCTAATTTTTATATGGGCACCATAGAAAGGAGAATATTTCTGCATCACCCCGAACTTCTACCATCTGTATATGTAAGGTACGTAGACGATGTTTTCATTAGTGCAGAAAATGAAAACAGTATTTTACACATCGTGAGCACCTTTAAACGTCATTCCTCCCTTGACTTCACCCATGAACTCGAAGCCAATTATAAACTCCCCTTTTTGGACGTTTTAGTTCACCGAGGCCCTCACTCTTTCTCCACCGAAGTATATGTGAAGGCTACAAACCTGGGTTTTTGTCTCAACGGTGCTAGCGAGTGCCCAGAGAAATACCGCAGGAGTGTGATAAATTCCTTTGTTAAAAGAGCCCTCACACATTCTTCTACTTGGACTTCCACCCATGCTGAATTGCAGAGAGTCTCACAACTCCTTGCCAATAATGGTTACTCAAAACAATTGGTTGATGAGACAATAAAGCGACATCTAGACAGTTTCGTGACACAAGCCCCCCCTGCAACAGAAAAACCTTGTCATATTTCCCTCTTCTATAAAAACTTCATGTCTTCCGCACATAAAGAAGACGAAAAGGCTTTAAGAAAGATCATCAGCACACATGTCATCCCTACAGACCCCCATGCCATCCTGAAGCTCATCATTTTTTACAAAACAAAAAGAACATCAAGCCTCATCATGAAAAATAGTTGCCTCCCACAGACAAGGCCTTTACAAGAGGTGAATCTTATATACCAATTCCATTGCAACTTTGGTGACTGCAGTCGCCTCAATTCACGGTATATAGGTTCAACCACTACCACCTTGTCAAAAAGGATGACAGCACATTTACAGGATGGGGCAATACTCCATCACACTAGTAATACACATGGACACTCCCTCACCAGGCAACAACTAGAAACACAAACAACAATACTGTATCGTGAACAAGACAGAAGGAGATTAAGGATGGCTGAATCAATTTTTATTCGTCTGGATCAACCCTCCATCAATATCCAGCTACAGCCTGAAGTTTCACTCCCATCAATGAGGAAGCCCAACCAGCAACCTACAGGGAACCCGTCGGCACTCCGTGGGTAGCTAGGCGGACACGACATCTCCCCCGCCACACGACATCTCCCCCGCCACACCTCATATGACTTCCTGTCCCAGTGTTTCTTCGCGGATACAAAATCTCCCCCGCCACACCTCGTATGTCATTCCTGTTTTCACAGTGTATATTGTAACTCCTGAAGATGACCTCTGATTGGGTCGAAAGACGTCTAGAGTAAACACCATGTACCTTGGAGATTCTATCAATACCCTGACCTCCAACCTCCGCTCTCTCATTCGAAATATCGAGAGTACTTCTTACAAGTTGAACAATGCTACTACTGCTGTAGACTTCAACAGAGCCTGTATTCAAAATGGCCTCCTTCCAAAATATATATATATATATATATGTATACATATATATATATATGTATATATATATATGTGTGTGTGTGTGTGTGTGTGTGTGTGTGTATGTGTGTATTCACCTCGGATCTGCTGCAGCCTCTTTTCGAGACAGCCAGACACCACCCTACGGCAGTGAGCTCAGAGCTCATTATTAGCAGATCTCTGGGTAGGTCTGAGACCACTCACACTCCACACACCGGGACAGCAAGGTCACAACTCCTTGACTAACGTCCCGTACCTACTCGCTGCTAGGTGAACAGGGGCTTCACGTGAAAGGAGACAAACCCAACTTGTCTCCGCCCGGCCGGGGAATCGAACCCCGGTTCTCCGGCTTGTGAGGCCAGTGCTTTACCAATCCGCCACCGGGCCGTGTCCCAATCCGCCACCGGGCCGTGTATCAATCCGCCACCGGATGTGTGTGTGTGTGTTTGTGTGTGTGTGTGTGTGTGTCTATGTGTGTGTATGTATGTATGTATGCATGTATGTATGTATGTATGTATGTATATATGTATGTATTTATGTATTTATGTATGTATGCATGTATGCATGCATGTATGCATGTATGTATGCATGTATGTATGTCTATGTATGTATGCATGTATGTATGTATGTATGTATGTATATATGAATAGATATATATAGACAGACAGACATAGATTAATAGATATATAGGGGTAGATATTTTTTTTTTTTTTTTTTCTGGTTCCTGCCACTCTCACCTCTTCACCTTCCCAGCACCATCTCGGTAACAGAGGGGTTGAAAAGACTTCTGGGCCTCCTAGGTTTTGTTCTAGTAAAGGTCTTCCTTTCCGCAGAAAGAAAAATGGGATGCATGAGGATAAATTTCCTCGGCGTACATTTTATCTGGCTTGATTTCGTCGGAGTAATTATTTGCAATAACCAGCGCTTCCTTCCTTGGAACCAACGCCTTGCCAAAAGGAGTCGAAGAGAGCGTAGAAACTGGAGATCACTACTAAAGAAAAATAATAGAATTTAAGCCTTATCAGGATTCCTCTTTGAGTGAAGACTTAGGCTGATATCATACAGATGGTAGACTAACGACAGAGTGAATACTAATAACCATGATTAGTTTTAGATTATATGAATAAATATCGCCCCGTTAGAATGATATACGCTTAGTAACACCCAGCTATAAGTCATGATTCTGAGCCACATGGCCAGGGATGAGATGATGCCAATGAATAATTGAATGTCGGGAAGTAGAGAGTAGGACAGGGAAGAGAAAGAAGGTAATAATTAACATGCGTAAAATTAAAACAAAAAGAATATAGGTCGTGCATTTAGTCTAGAAAAAAGGAGAAACACTGTTTCTCACATGCCTCTGAACTGTTTCGTGATCCTTTCTACAATCTCTGTGTGTACAAGACCCAAATTTACCAAGACTTCAGAAAATGAATGGGCAAAAAAAATTCTCTCAGAACTAAATTAATTCTCTTGACTTTCACCAGGAAAATGATAAAAGTCATTGATTCAATCCTTAAAAGGATACAAGGTTCTCCGCGAGCCGAACCAAATCCTCTGATGATGGTCAGAAAAGACATATTTAAAGTCTCCATTGCAATGAATTCTTGGCCCGCGGTCACACTATGCGATGGCGCCGGGTGCGGCCAGATGGCGGGGAACTTCAGCCAGCTTAAAACCAGAACGACCACCATCCCTTCCTGGTTCGGATACTGTCCAAACCCTTCGAGCCTAATAACTCATTAGGGAGACTTTGCTGTAGCCAACAACAAGCCGCAACGATAGCGCTGGATAGTGTGGCACCGGCCTTAGGCAAAGAAATAGAAGTCAGTTCAGTGTCTCCTACCGAGAGGCATGTTTGGAAATTAGTAAAAGTCTAGGTTTAAGGTCACGCATATAGGGCCCCACTACGCATTTCAGACATTTGTCGACCCAAACTTTTCCCAGTTCCCTATAAACACAAAACAAAACAAAGCCTAGACCAGCGTGTTCGGAAAACAGGGTCTCTCAAATAGGATGTCACGTCGGATTTGTATTTCCGGGGTAAACAAAGGTTTGTTTTCGTCCTTTCTGGCGCTGGCTTAAGCGCGATTTGTCCGGATCCACCAAAGTAAAGGACCGATGTGCCTGAAGCTGACAGTTCCACACCTTTTCCTTGACAGTGTTCCATTTGAAAATTGATTACGAAGACAGCTCCATCTTGTGGGTATTTCATTTTTTTTTTTCTCTCTCTCTCTCTCCTATTCCGACTAGCGTTGCGATCGTTTAAGTGAAGGATGTACTTATGTGCATCTCTTATTTGTTGCCAGGGTGCTTTCCCCTCTGTTGATTCCCCTGCCCATACTTTCTTTATCTCAACCCTCTGGATGTCTCATCCAGACAAAGACGGGGATGGAAAAATTACAAGGGTAAATCAATCCCTCCTCCTCCTTCACTTTCTACTCCTCCTCCTCCTCCTCCTGCTCCTCCTTTTCCTCTTCTTTTTCCTACTCCTCGCAGAAGTGAAAATCGACCAACAGGAAGACTTGAACCCGCTGAACCCAAGATATGTATTGATTCCTTTGACTGTTTGACCACTGTTCGTACTTATTGGCAAAAAAAAAATCAGTATCTGAATTACTGTGTGGTGGGTGCATATACCCTCTCGTGACCCATGGTGTTATTGGTTTAATATCCATAACCAAATCCTAGTTTCCCTTCGTTGGACTTGGTGGTGCGTGAGGGCGTAGGAGGGCGAATAATAGACATATGCACATGATAACCATGTAAACACTGATGATAGGGTTGGGCTTGCAACTTGGCCTTGACAAAATCACTAAGCCCACTGTGCGGGTTGCCAGGTGTTGCAAAGGATTTGATTTGATTTGATCAATTTATTACGCCTAATGGCGGCAAGCAATTTACAAACTGAAGCAGTTACAGTGATGAATGTCGCGCAGGACATTGTGGAATCTAAATAAATCAAAAGTCACATAACATATACAATACAATATACTATTTATATAATCCTTATGTAATTATGATGATACTCAATTACATAATTATACGGTGCACCACCAAGATACAATACTAGTATGATATATGCATTGGAATTTGCATAGTTAGTAAAATGCTTTGCTCTTTGGCGGTAAACAAAATATAAACTTATTGAGTTACAGAAAGAAACGTTAGGTTGCGTGGGACATAGTAGAATTCAAATTGATTAACAACCACCAAAATATGGATATCTCATTAGTATTACATCTAAATTTTCATTCTGTAAGAGATATTTACAAACATATATTAGATCTTGTCCCTGTGGTAGTAAGTCTTTCGAGAGAGAAAGAGAGAGAGAGAGAGAGTGTGTGTGTGTGTGTGTGTGTGATTTGATTTGATAAATTTATTACGCCTAATGGCGGCAAGCAATTTACAAACTGAAGCAGTTACAGTGATGAATGTCGCGCAGGACATTGTGGAATATAAATAAATCAAAAGTCACATAACATATACAATACAATATACTATTTATATAATCCTTATGTAATTGTGATAATACTTAATTACATAATTATACGGTGCACCACCAAGATACAATACTAGTATGATATATGCATTGGAATTTGCATAGTTAGTAAAATGCTTTGCTCAGTGGCGGTAAATAAAATATAAACTTATTGAGTTACAGAAAGAAACGTGTTGCGTGGGACATAGTAGAATTCAAATTGATTAACAACCACCAAAATATGGATATCTCATTAGTAGTACATCTAAATTTTCATTCTGTAAGAGATATTTACAAACATATATTAGATCTTGTCCCTGTGGTAGTAAGTCTTTTACTGTGGGACATGCGAGACAATAATGTTCGAGTGTGTTGGCCTTGGCGAGGTGACACAGCTTGCAGGTAGAGTAGTGAGACACATCCTCAGTCTGGCAGACCTGCCACACTGGTCGGTAACCCAGCCGGAGTCTAGCACTCACTATATTGTGTCTACGGACCAGTAGTCCGTGTCGACGATATTTGTGTGAGGTGTCAATGAAGTTATCATAGTGCTGTATGGAGACACTGTGAGCTCGCTCGGCGTTTCTACGATTCGCTGTTAGGGTATGCATGGCTGAACACAGGATAGTTTTGTAATGACGTAAGGAGGGCGGGGTACGTATCACTGGTAATTCGAGATCACACGCAGCCTTTGCGAGACTGTCCACAGTATCGTTACCCGCGATGCCTACATGAGATGGCACCCATAAAAAGGACACAACCAATGTATTATCATGTGCATAGGCCAATCGACACAATATATCTCGCACTATATGGTTATCAGCAGGTCTTGGAGAGGAAAGGGCGTGAAGGGCAGACTTAGAGTCGCAGATGATTACCCCATTTAAACGTCTCTCAGTAAGGAGGGTAACAGCATCTAACAGTCCATTGGCAAGCGACGGCCAATCCACCCATCTCCCCCTGGTGGTTCCAGAGTGGGGGAGAATACAGCACACGCAGCACTCCCGTCCGCCTGCATTGAGCCGTCAACGTAGAGATGGTGTGCCGTGGGAACTGAGGCAGACACACAGGCGATGGTCTCTAGGGCCAACTGTTTCTGGAGAAGGGGATGGGCCGTTTTAGACGTGGGAGTAAAGGAGACGAAAGGGAGAGGTTCTCGCCAGGGTGGCAATTCAGGTACAACCTCAGCAGCCGGAACATCAATGGCCAATCTCTGGAAGTCAGCACACACGGTACGGATAAGGTTACGTCCACCCGGCCGAAGGTGAGGCCGAGGCATATCAGGGTTGAGTGCCGCCAAGATGACGTTGGAGTAGTGAGGAGCCAGATGGGGAGAGCATAGACACTTGATGCTAAAGTAAGTGACATTAGCGTATATCCTGTCAACGAGTGGGGTCAAGTTAAGCTCAGTTAGCATGTTGACTATTCTGGTGGAGGCAGGACAGCCCAGGATAAATCGCATGTGTTGCAAAGGAGGCACAAACATGTCGAACCAGGCCCGAGATGAGCCTCCCGCGGACTCTCCGTATGGACAAATGGAACATTCTTTCTCTCTCCAAGGACAATCGACTCGATCGACTAACATTTCTATCGGTGGAATTCAGGAAGTTTAGATTAGGCATAATGGCTCCCTCGTAAGGTGAGAAGACTAGGCAATGACGAGATTAATAATGAGAATTACACCTACTTCCGGTCGGGCCGCACCGATTGAGCCCACCTCACGGGAGTAGCTGCGCACATATTTAGGAACATTATGAGGTTTTTCATTGATTCGTAATAAGGAAATTTAGTATCCTTGCCTTCTCCTTCTCTTCCTCCTCCTTCTCCTCTTCTTCCTCCTCCCTCTTCTCCTCTTTCTCCTCCTTAATTTCTTTTCGCATCCCCTTGTAAGAAGAAAAATCTATTGTACTTCATACCAACCCATGCACCTTCTCATCTCTGTCCCATTCCCTTCTTCACCCTCATCCTCGTCCTCCTATCTCCTCTTCCTCTCCTTATCTCTCCCCCTTACCATCCTCTCTCTCGTCGTTTTCTCTTTCTCATTCCTCATCCCCCCCCTCCTATTACTCTTTTATTTACTCCCTCATCCCCTTCCCTCGCTCATCCTCCAGCACTCATTTCCTTTTTCTATCTCTTCTTTCTTCCATCCCTCCACTCGCTAGCCATCCATCAAATACAACCACTTCGTCCACTGCTATATTTCAAATATACTCCTCTTCAGTCTATTTTTCTGTCCTCTCCGCTCCACACCTACCTGATACTATCTTTTGACAAGTCTGTTTACATTTAACCTCTTTATCGAGGACTAAGAAAAGGGAGGAAGGGAGGTGGGGGAAGAAGAGGACAGACAAAGAGGAGATGAGGGAGTGAAGAGGGAGTAGGGGGTGGAGGAGAAAGGAGGAGTAGGATGTGTGTTTTCTTATGAGGGATTAGCATCTCCCATCGAGCACGTTCAGAATCCATGTTCGGTCATACCCACTCCCATTCTCCCCTGACACTGTCTAGGGTCGAGGAGTGTCTTTCCTTTCTGTTCCTTATTCATCTCCAGACACATACCCCCACAAGCCAGTTCCTTCAACGCCGAACCTAACCTAACCTGACCTAACCTAGTTTTTACTAATCATAATTTATTTTAGTAGTCCAAACGGGAAGCGTCCACCTAAGACAACACCGATTGTAGTTAGCCCCCCTTCCCCCTCCGCCGTCTCCCCCGGGCACTTCTCCTCCCAGCAAAGTGAGTGGCATCACCCGGACACCACTTGAAGTGTCTCAACAGTTCCGGACCACCTGAAGGCTGAGGCCCAGACAAGTACAAGTCCTGCGAATCATTAGAAATACACACACACACACACACACACACACTCACACACACGCACACACACACACACACACACACACACGCACACACACACACACACACACACACACACACACACACACGGTGATCGAAGACTTGGAGAGTAGGTTAGGTCATATGAACACCATTTTAAAAAGGGTTGAAAGATTGGAAGAACTGGAAAAGGCGAATAAAAACTTAACTGATGAAATAGAAGAACTAAAAAGACAGTTAAGAGAGGTAAAGGGGGAAAATGAGGAATTGAAGAAGAATAGTAAAGAAAACAGAGAAACAATAGCTAAAGAAAGTAAAAATTGGAAGCAAACCCAAGAAGGAAATAAGATTTCATTCACTGACATAGTCAAACAGCAATTGAAAGAACATACTGAAGACTCAGTTATTAAAGTGATGAGACAAAAGGAGAATATAGTAAGGGATTTAGCAGACAAGAAGAAATGTATAATTATATTAGGAATGGAAGAGAAACACAACACAGATAGAACCACAAGAATCAAAGAGGAAAATGAAAAAGTAAGCCAATTACTAGAATCAGTTCAGGAAGATGAACCAGGAATTATGAAACAAATCGAAGAGAAATTTAGACTCGGAAAGTATAGCACAGACAAGACCAGACCAATTAAGATTAAATTCAAGTCACAAACAACGGCAGAGAATATCTTATCCAAAACAGGGAAACTAGCAACAAGTGAACAACACAAAAAGATATGGATAAAAAGAGAAATGAATAAAGAGGAAAGAGAGGAAGAAAAGCAGAAAAGACTGGAAGCTAAGACAAAAAACGAGAACAGAACGGAGTCAGAGAAAGAGAGATTCTATTGGAGAGTAGTGAACATGAAACTAAGGAAGTTCGACATACAAAAGAAAAACATAAGGGAAACAGAGAATGGATTGATTGAACTGGAACTTAATGAAGAAAAATATATCAAAAGAAATGAACAATATAGAAAAGGAAGAATGATGTATGAAAAAACAAACTTTGATAAAATAAGAGAATTCTTCCAACAAGAAAACTGGGAAGAAACATCAGTGGAAGAGAAATGGAATATTTTGACAAAAATTTACAAAAAAGGAGTGGAAAAGTATGTCCCAAGACAAAAACAAGAAAAAGAATATGTAAAATGCTGGTACAACAAAAGTTGTAGGGAGTTAAAAGACAAAAGAGACAAAGCCTGGACCAGATGGAAAAAAGACAGAAGACCTGAAAAATGGAAAATATATACTGGTTATAGAAATGAATATGTACAAAAGTGCAGAGAGAAAAAAAGAAAATATGAAAAAGATGTTATAGAAAAGTGTAAAGATCAACCAAAACTATTCTACAGATTTGTAAACAATAAACTGAAAAACAAACAAGACTTGGAGAAATTGAGACAAGGAGGAGTTGAATACACTGAGGAAATGGAAATGGCAGAAATTATGAACAAACATTTTAAATCAGTGTTTACAAGGGAGAGAGATTGAGTGGAAAGAAAAAGTCCCCCCTATGGAAGAAATAGAAGTAACAAAGAATGAAATATTGACACTCTTGGGTAATTTTGATGTCAGAAAATCGCATTTCCAGATGAAATAGCAAACTGGATTCTGAAAGAATGCAGGAATGAACTGGCAGACAAAATACATAGCATAATAAGCAGTTCCTTAAAAGAAGGAAAAGTTCCAGAAGATTGGAAAAAAGCAAATATAGTACCTATATATAAAGGAGGAAATAAAGAAGAACCTACCAATTATAGACCAGTCTCTCTAACAAGTACAATAGCAAAAATTTGTGAAAGAATTATCAAAAGTAGATGGGTAAAATACTTGGAAAAAAACAACGTACTAAATCCAAGGCAATTTGGATTCAGACAAGGACGGTCATGCGTCACCAATTTAATATGTTTCTATTCAAGGCTAATAGATATAATACAAGAAAGAGATGGATGGGCTGATTGTGCATTTCTAGACCTAAAAAAAGCTTTTGACAAAGTACCACATAAGAAGTTGCTTAAGAAATTAGAATATGAAGGAGGAATACAAGGTAAATTGCTAAATTGGATGGAAGACTTTTTGCAAGAAAGAAAAATGAGAGTAGTGATAAGAGATCAGCACTCAAAATGGAATGAAGTAATAAGCGGTGTCCCGCAGGGAACAGTTCTGGCCCCAATAATGTTTGCTATATATATTAATGATATGGATGAAGGAATTGAAAGCTATATGAGCTTCTTTGCAGATGATGCAAAACTACTGAAAAGAGTGAAAACTGAAGAAGATTGTGAATCACTACAGAGGGATCTAAATAAAGTACAAGAATGGAGTAGGAAGTGGGAGATGGAGTTCAATACAAAAAAGTGTAGTATAATGGAATTTGGAAAAAGCAAGAATAGCAGGATCATATAATTTGGGAGAAGAAGGAATAAAAAAAGTAGAAAATGAGAAGGACCTGGGAGTCATTGTTATGAATAATATGTCACCTGAGAAACATATAAATAAGATTTTTGGAGAAACTTATAATTTAATAAGAACAATCAAAGTGGCATTTACATACCTGGATGAAGAAATGGTGAGGAAAATCCTAATCACCCTGATAAGACCAAGATTGGAATATGCAGCAACGATATGGTCACCAAGTACAAAAAAATGTATAAAAAAACTTGAAAGGATACAAAGAGCAATTACAAAACTGGCACCAACACTCTCAAAACTATCATATGAAGAGAGACTACAAAAACTTAAACTACAGACACTAGAGCAAAGAAGAGAGAGAGGAGATTTGATAGCTATTTACAGAATCATGAAAGGCATAGAAATTACTGATAGAGAGAATCTGATAAAATGGGATGACAGAAATACAAGAGGACACGGAAAGAAAATAAAAAAACTAGGTAAATACACACACTACGGCGGTCCGGGTTCGAATCCTGCCCAGGGCTGAAATAATTTCAGTATCGCTGCGCTTCGAGTCGTTACTCCAACTCTAGTGGGCGGGGAGTTGGATGTGTGTGTGCGTGTATGGTCACAGCATTACCCATAGATCGATCATACGAGCTCTGAGCTCTCATCCGGGAGGGAAATAGCTGTCGATCACGAATCCAACACGTGATCCAAACACCATGGTGAATCACACACACACACACACACACACACACACACGGCTTGGTGGCGGATTGGTAAAGCACTGGCCTCACAAGCCAGAGAACCGGGGTTCGATTCCCCGGCCGGGTGGAGATAAGTTGGGTTTGTCTCCTTTCACGTGTAACCCCTGTTCACCTAGCAGTGAGTAGGTACGGGACGTTAGTCAAGGAGTTGTGACCTTGCTGTCCCGGTGTGTGGTGTGTGAGTGGTCTCAGACCTACCCAGAGATCGGCAAATAATGAGCTCTGAGCTCACTGCCGTAGGGTGGTGTCTGGCTGTCTCGACAGAGACTGTAGCAGATCCGAGGTGAATACACACACACACACACACACATATATATATATATATATATATATGTATATATATGTATATATATATATAAACACACACACACACATATATATATATATATATATATATATATATATATATAAAGATTACTATAAACAACACGTGATCCACAAATTTTGCTGGTAACCACTAAGGAAATCGAAAGAAAACAGTAATTCCCAAGCGCTTTCGTGTAATTCACATCTTCAGGGGAATACAGAAAAAGTTGTGTTACAAAGAGGTTTAAAAATAATAAGATTATACACTAGGAAAGGAACAGGCATAGTACGAGATGTCACAAAATTAAACACTAGGAAAGGAACTGGCATAGTACAAGATGACACGAAATATTACACTAGGAAAGGAACTGGTGAAGCACAAAAAGTCACATATGAAATAAGAATAAGTCATGGTACACAAAGTCATCAATGAAAAAGAAATCTAGAGAACAGCACAATTCACCAAATTAATTTCGGTCACATACAACCTGATTAACAAATCTTGTTAATGATGAATTTATCTAATTTATAAATGCCATTACTGATATTAAGAGTAGAACCTTCAGAATTTTTTATAATACTACTTTCTATTATGTTTCTATTGACAACTGAATTACAAGAAATGATAATGGAAGCATTAGTCCAATTAATACAATGACTGAAGTCTTTCATGTGAACAAATAGAGCATTGTATTCTTGTGCTGTTTTAACACTATATTTATGTTGTTTAATTCTGAATTAAACAACATAAATATAGTGTTAAAACAGCACACACACACACACACACACACACACACACATATATATATATATATATATATTTGTGTGTGTGTGTGTGTGTGTGTGTGTGTGTGTGTGTGTGTGTGTGTGTGTGTGTGTGTGTGTGTGTGTGTGTACACACACGCACATACACACATATATATACATATATATATACATATATACATATATATATATATATTATATATATATATATATATATATTATATATATATATATATATATTGTCAGGCTGGTCTTTCCCCACGTTGGGCGCCAAATGTTAGGCTGGGTGAGGGCAAATTATGGTGGAGAGTTGGTTTTATTCAACAATGAATTTGGGCGCCAATGTTATATGGCTCGCTCTAAGGACGAGATCAGTGGGAGGGGGCGAGAGGGCGAGACGACAAGGGAGGTGACGATTTGTGCGTTTCAAGTCGTGTCCTAAGGCTATCTGCTTGCGAGGAAGGACGCAGAAGATGAGAAAGCAACGGGGCGGCGATCCAGGCCCACAGTATGATTGATCCACCCCCTTTGTTATCACCACTGTTTTCCCCCTCTTTACTGTCTTCAGCAATTTTCTAGAGTTTTCTTGTTAATTCGTAAGTTTCACTCACGTCCAGGTTCTTCTTAGTAAGTAGGCCCCCTGCCTAAGTTCCGATTGAGGGTGAATAAAATGAGGGTGTAATTTCCAGTGAACGTGTTGGTCTAAATCAGTACACCCGAGAAATCCCGAGAAGAAATTCTCAACGTCACGTCAAGCCACCTTCGTTCTGACGTCACTTTTATTATCATCCAATAGTCTTTTACTTCTCAAACAAGTGCCACACCTTAAGGGCGTGCCTTTTTCCCCTTGCCCAATAATATTTCTCCTCGTACACATTTTTCTTCAATCCGAGAAGCTGTTACAGTCCTTCCAGTAACATTGCTACATAAGCATTATGTCGCAACGGAGATGGCTGTGCGATCACAATTTTGGTTACATCAGCATTATTACAATCAGTCACCTCTGTATCAACATGCAACAACTAAACGCTCCCGTCGGTCGTTTGTTTACCTAGACAGGACGACGACTCCACAACTCCCCAACTCAGCACTCGCAGTCGGCGCGGTCGGCCACTGAATCAAAACAACCTAATAAGAAGGCTATAAAGTTTCCTTCCTGTCCTCGATCTACCTCTCCATCTACCTAATTTTTCGACCTCCATCTACCGGCCTCTTACAGGGCTCGGCAGCTACCGTTGGTCGTCCCGACCAATTTCTTATTTCCCTCTTACAGGGCTTTGCTAATATATACTTAGAATAAGCTAATCTACCATTGCGTAAAATTGTATATCAAAGATATAAGCAACCCTCCAAAATGCAAAATTCATGCAATTAATGGTGAATAATACATAATACATATAAATGTGATTAACATGCAGGTCAATATATATGGCATAAATTGCAAACAAAATAATTTGCAAATTGCAAAATTCACTATGAACACTAATTTTCAATTGTGCATGGTTTTATCATCTTTTTAATATGAATTAATTGCAAACTCACTTCTTGTTCAATATTCCTCATTGTTAATTTTTCTTTTCAACACACTTTCAAAAGACAGTCTAAATATCACAATACTTATGTGAGAGGTCCTTAAGGTTCCAAGTCTGACCACAGCAGATCCTAGGTCTCCATGTATCTGCTTGATACCAAGTTCCAGTTGTTTAGGTTTCCCATTCCAAGTACATACAAATGTTCAAAGCAATCTTATCTGTAAAATATATCAAGATTAATATTCAATTCACAAAGAATATTGTCAAAATATTCCCTATACTCTTCAGGTTTCTCAACATTGATACACAAGGTATCATAACAATCATCTTCATAGATCTGCAAATTTATTTTCCTCATGTCATCTAAATGTCCTATCAATTCTTCCTTGTTTTCTATGTGGATTAAATGAAATTTATTTCCACCTGCAGAATCAATTACCCTATATGGACCAGTGTACCTTGGTGAAAGTTTATTATTGGGTGAAGTTAGTTTGACCATTACTAAATCTTCAATTTTCAATTCTAGTTTATGAGCTATTTTGTGTTGTTGCTTTTTCATCTCTAGTGAATACACCTGCATATGTTCCCTAACTCTTTGGTGAATACTTTGAAAAGTATTTATCCCATTTGATATATAACCATCTATATTATATATGGGTTTCTGATCTGCAGTCAACATTTCATATGGAAGAGTTTTGTCCTCCCCAAAAGTTATAAAATGAGGTGTATCACCTGTTGCTACATTGATTTGATTGTTCAGGGTACACTTAACACAAGGAATCCAAGTATCCCAATTTATACTATGAGGACTTATCATAGTTCTAAGACATATAATTATTTTTTTATTTAACCTTTCTACTACCCCATTACTTTGTGGATGATTCACTAATATATTGACTTTCTTGATATGGAATACACTACATAAATTTTCCAAGATTTTGTTATTAAATTCAGTTCCATTATCTGAAACTAAGATATTAGGTGTAGTGAAATTACAGATTATCTGATCATAGATTACTGAAGCAATAGTTTCAGCTTTCTTATTGACTATGGGTTGTAATATACAAAATCTTGAAAAATAATCAATAGCAACAAATAAATATTTATATCCACTCTCAGACATAGGTAATTCCAATGTGTCAATGTGAACTCTTTCCCAAGGTTTCTGTGGAATGGGATAGGTGAGTATAGGAGCAGGTTTTGGTGTATTTCCTTTCACCTTAACACATTTTACACACTTTTCTATATAATCATATATAGATTTCTTCATACCTGGCCAAAAGTATTTAAGTTGTGCTTGTCTATAAGTTTTATCCTTTCCTGGATGTGAACTACAATCACTATCATGAAGTAACTTCAATATCTCATTTACAAGAGTTTGTGGTATAACCAACTGATTTACTTGGCCTCTAGAAATATCTTTCCCACTTACAACTGTTTTCCTATACAAAATTCCATTAATCAAATGAAATTCCTCTATCTTATACCCCTTTGGTAGCTTTGGAGGATCTCCTCTTGGGTTCATCAAATGCTTGATTAATGAATCACATGTCTCATCATCTCTCTGTTCTCTTATTAGCATTTCCTCATCTAAAGTTACTAATTCCTCTATACTACAAACAAAACTAATCAACCCAGTCATTGGTTGACTAATGTTTCTAGAAAGTGCATCTGCCGCCACATTCTTTTTACCCGGAATATATTCAAATTGGACTTCATAACACTGAAGTATCGCAAACCATCTAGCAAGTCTGCCCTATGATTCTTATGCTTAAATAAGTTCTGAATAGCTGTCTGATCAGTCCAAACTCTGGTTGGATATCCTAGTATCATATCCCTAAAACTCTCTAAAGAATAAATTACTGCTAAAGTTTCTCTTTCTGTAATAGAGTAGTTTTTCTCCGCACTATTACAAAGTATTGATGTGTAAGCTATGGGTTTCAAAGTTCCATTTCTCTCTTGCATCTGTATGCCTCCTAATCCTATGTCAGATGCATCAGTACAAAGAATAAATTCTTTTTCATAATCAGGGAAAATTAGGATGGGGGAACTCGTGAGTTTATCTTTCAACTTGTCAAAAGCTTCTTGCTGTGCAGGTTCCCATATGAACTTTGAGTCCTTTCTCAACAAAGAACTTAGTGGATTAGCAATGTCAGCATATCGTTGAATGAATTTTCTATAATATCCTGTCAGTCCCAAAAAGCTCCTAACCTTGTCTACATTGGTCGGAACCGGAAAATTCTTGACAGCGTCAACCTTTGAATTCACTGTACTAAGTCCATGTCTGTCTATCTTATGTCCTAGATAAATAACACTGTCTTGCAAGAACATACATTTTTCAAGTTTTGCTTTAACCCTGCTTCTTCTAGTCTTGAGAATATCAAATCTAATTTCTTAAAGTGCTCCACTGCAGCCTGAGAAACTATTAAAATGTCATCTTGAAATACACTGGCAGTGTTTCCTAACAATCCATCTAGAATAGTATTCATTAATCTTATGTAAGTTAATGGACTATTACATAACCCAAATGGCATTCTCTTGAACCCATAATGTCCTGTTGAAGTAGAAAATGCTGTGAACTCTCTTGAGTCTTCATGCAACTCTATTTGCCAAAAAGCTGATTTGATATCTATAGTACTAAAATATCTATTCTCAGTTCCCAAACTTCTCAAAATGTCACCGATAATGGGTAATGGTAGCCTATCACGAATAGTGTGCTTATTTAATTCCCTATAATCTATCACTGGGCGCATAGTACCATCTGACTTTGGCATCAAAATCAAAGGGAAGTTCCACTCACTTTTACTATGTTCAATAATATCCTGTGATTTCATTTCAGTGATCAGTTTATCTACTATTGCTAATTTTGAGTGAGGAACTCTGTAGGCGGGTATGTAAATAGGTTGTGTTCCTGGTTTTAACATAATATGATGTTTTAAAACAGTTGTTTTGCCTAAGGCGTCCCCCCGGCAAAGCAATTGCTTTATTGTGCTTCACAAGCAAAGCAAGTAAACTTTCATCCAACTCAGGGCAATTAGTTGATTGTAATAATTCTTTATGTCTATTTCTTAAATCTATTCCTTCTTGAACTGAACAGATTGATGAAATTGGTAATTCTAACTTTTCACTATTCTCATTTAAAATCTTAATGGGTTTAGTACACATCTGAAAACATCCTATTTGTGTACCTTTCCTTAAAACTATCTCCTTATTCATAGTGTTAATTACTAGTATTTCTACTCTGTTCTTATTTGACTTACAAATCCCTGAGTCCCACTTCAATCCTTTGATTTTAATTGATTCTGGGACTGTAATTATTTCAGAGTCTACAATGACTCCTTTCAAACACACTTCAACCTCATTAATTGACATGGGATGCAACAATGTTGATCTTGTTACACCACCATCTACAATTAGCAAAGCTTCAGTCGTTGATAACTGAACATCTGAGTTGGGTTCACAAGTTGTTTTACTTTCTGTTGGTCTGGACCGCTCGGCCTCGTTACCTAAGATAGAAATGTTATCTAATGATTCATTGATTCCTGTCACTGGTCTTAAGTCTAGTTGATTCAAAAATGGGATTAACTGTGACTTCACTAAAATCCCTAAGTCAGCAGGACAAATTACCATGTTTTCTTTTCTCATAGTTGCAAATCCTATCAATAAATCTCCTGGAAACACAGATTCTTCTGCCACTATCACTGGAATGTACAAATGTTCATTTGTATATAAGATAACTTCTAGTTCAACCTTACCTAATGTTTTTAAATTATTTCCAGTTACTCCTTGCAATGAGTAACGGATTGGTTCCAACATTTTCACTCCTGGGTTCAACTGGTTTAAAACTTTACTGGTAATTACATTAACTACAGACCCTGTATAAATGAATATTTGAATAGGCTTATTGAACACTCTACCAGCAATGAGAGGTCCTACAGAAGTTTTTCCAACAGTAATTATCAGTTTGTCAGTTTCTTTCATCTCTCTTGCATTCCCATATTTAACATAATACCGTCTATCAGTATATATATGGGGAGTTCTGAAATTGTTTATTCTGTATCTGGGGGTTTTCCTCTCAGCTCTGGGGTTATCCGAAAATTTCAGCATTCATGAGTTCTGTGACCTATCTTATTATGATAAGTACAGAATGGTGGGTTCCTACATTGATACTCACTATGACCCTCATATTTGCAATTTCTGCAAATAATTCCATAACAACAGTCTTGTGCTTTGTGTCCCCAGGTATTACAATTAAAACATAGGATTCTAGCATCCCTGGATGGACTTCTAACATGCCGTCTATGTCCTACTTCAGCTTTTCTCAAATCTCTAGAGTTCCTATGTTGGCTATGTTGGCCTACGGTCATTACATATGGGTTTATTGTTCTGGTCTAACTGTATCCTTGAAGAAGATTATCTACTTCACCTAAACTTATATTTGACTTCAAATCTTTATACAGCTTTTCTGCCGTTAAGTCATCAGAATTGTTGGCTAACAATTCAAATGTGATCAATTTGATTACCTGAGAAATTTTCATTTTGTCACTAGATCTTTCTATCCAGTCTGAATCTTTCAAGATAGAATTCATGTCTTTTGACCATCTATCTAATCTAGCTATGTACTCTGTGTCTGTTTCACTTGTTCTAACTTCTTTTATCATTTTTACTAAAGACCTAATAGGATCCTGGTCACATTTGGACATGAATTGTTTGATGAAAGCTTTCTTATAAGCTTCATATTGGTTGATCTCTTCCATTTGCTGGAAATTAATGATAAACCTAGCCCTTCCATTTTCAGGGTCGATATTCTCCTGCAGAACCTCTATTTTTCTTTTTTCATCTGTAATGTTTTTATTCACAATAAGAGTGTCTATCAAATTAAGGTATTTGTTGACCCCATATGTATTTGCTTCCCCAGTAAATTTTGGAATATTGATATTTGAGGTATGAACCTCATGCCTCAACACGTTAGAATTCTGGGTACTCATACCTTGCTTTAACCTGGCTGCCTCCAAGTATTGTTGCTTGCGATGTCACTTCGCGATGTCAACTTCTATCTTGACATCCTTCTTCAGCCTTGTCATTCGCCAGCGACGTTGTTCCTCAGCTTCATCACTCACTGCCTTGAAGATCGTCTTGTAGATGATCACCTTGAAGATCGCTTGTTCCACTCGTAATAGTAGTTGCTCGTAGTGTTGTCGTCCCGTCTTCGAACCAACACACACTCGGTTGTAGGTGATATACTCCCGTAGACTTGTCTGCACCACTTCACGCACCAGTCTATCCTGCTTGCACCACTTCACGCACCAGTCTATCTTGCTTGCACCACTTCACGCACCAGTCTATTCTATTGTTCTCTTCGGAGGGATTTCGTCCCTAGCTGCCGCCACTGTTCCACCCCCTTTGTTGTCACCACTGTTTTCCCCCTCTTTGCTGTCTTTGCCCCTCTTCAGTAATTTTCTAGAGTTTTCTTGTTAATTCGTAAGTTTCACTCACGTCCAGGTTCTTCTTAGTAAGTAGGCACCCTGCCTAAGTTCCGATTGAGGGTGAATAAAATGAGGGTGTTGGTCTAAATCAGTACACCCGAGAAATCCCGAGAAGAAATTCTCAACGTCACGTCAAGCCACCTTCGTTCTGACGTCACTTTTTTTCATCCAATAGTCTTTTACTTCTCAAACAAGTGCCACACCTTAAGGGCGTGCCTTTTTCCCCTTGCCCAATAATATTTCTCCTCGTACACATTTTTCTTCAATCCGAGAAGCTGTTACAGTCCTTCCAGTAACATTGCTACATAAGCATTATGTCGCAACGGAGATGGCTGTACGATCACAATTTTGGTTACATCAGCATTATTACAATCAGTCACCTCTGTATCAACATACAACAACTAAACGCTCCCGTCGGTCGTTTGTTTACCTAGACAGGACGGCGACTCCACAACTACCCAACTCAGCACTCGCAGTCGGCGCGGTCGGCCACTGAATCAAAACAACCTAATAAGAAGGCTATAAAGTTTCCTTCCTGTCCTCGATCTACCTCTCCATCTACCTAATTTTTCGACCTCCATCTACCTCCATCTACCGGCCTCTTACAATGATGTTCCGAGGCGATCTGAATCTTCGGCGTTCGTCCGATCTTTATATACACGGGCAGGTCATGACCCGTGCTCTTAATTGGCGCAAGGCCAAAATCGATGCGTGGGAAGTCGGACGCAAAACGTTCCTACGCTGCTGACTCACGAAGACGGAGGGTATGGGGGGCTGGTATTGCACGTGAGTTCGTCAAAGAGTTCAGTGTTCATTATCACGTGCTCAGGCGAGGTTCTGGTTGAGTTATCGCTAGGACCGATGCTGGTATTGCACGTGAGTTACTCAAGGAGTTTTTGTCCCACCCGTGGGCCTCAAGGAACCTTTGGTCGAATCACGCGTCCAAGCGGCACGTCATTAACGCCTCCTGATTTAAAAGTCGTGGGACGAGCCAAAGAAGAGGTGAAGAAGGGAGGAATGATGACTAGAAGTGAGGGCAACTTCCTATTATACAAACATATACATATATATATATACATATATATATATCTATATATATATATATATATATATATATATACTATATATGAATATATATATACATATATATATATATATATATATATACTATAATAAAGTAGTACCCTCTGTCTGTTTGTTTGTTTGTTTATTTGTTTGTTTGATCACGAACTCCTAGGGTTTTGCAGATAGACCCCCATAACTATATATATTCTGATACCCTATCCCTCCAGGTACTTGGATAACTATATTTCATTTAAAAATATATATATATATTTTTTGGTCAGGGTTAAGGGTTAAAGTTAGGTTGGTTATGGTTAGGTGAGTGATTATTCACAAACTACTCCTAGGTTTTTGCAGATAGACCCCTATAACCATATATATTCTGAAACCTTATAACCTAAGGTACTTGGAAAACTATCTTTCATTTGTCTTTCTGTCTGTTTGTTTGCTTATTTGTTTGTTTGTTCAGGAACTCCTCCTAGGGTTTTGCATATAGACCCCCTTAACCATATATATTCTGATACCCTATCATTTCAGGTACTTGGATAACTATATTTCATTTTCAAAAAATATATATTTTGGTTAGGGTTAAGGGTTAAAGTCAGGTGGGGTATGGTTAGGTTAGAGATTATTCACGAACTCCTCCTAGGTTTTTGCCGATAGAGCCCTATAACCATATATATTCTGAAACCTTATAACCCAAGGTACTTGGATTACCACCTTTCATTTGTCTGTAAATTTGTTTGTTTGTTTGTTTGTTTGTTTGTTTGTTTGTTTGTTTGTTTGTTCACGAACTCCTCCTAGGGTTTTGCAGATAGATCCCCATAACCATAAATATTCTGATACCCTATCACTCCAGGTACATGGATGGCTATGTTTCATTTAAGAAATATATTTTGGTTAGGGTTAAGGGTTAAAGTTAGGTGGGGTATGGTTAGGTTAGGGCTGATTCACGAACTCGCAGCAACGCACGGGTAATTTGGCTAGTATACATATATAAAATGCCACCCCACTCGTATAGAAGGGGTTAATAATTGTAGATTACTTGTCTAAAGTGATGTAGAGTTGTGGAAGTTCTCTACATTGTAGGTAAATAGCGTAGATGGCAGTCGTGCTCGGGAGAGACAAACCCAAAAGGAGTTCTTCTTTTTAATGGTGATAGGCTTGTTTTCTGTACAAATACACGGCAACCTCCGAGGAAAACTCGTGGGGTTGCCAAACATCTCTATACACATGTACAAATAGGATGTTGCCACAAGTCATAACTATATCTACAGAAGGTTCTAGGCGTGAAGGTAACACATTGTCGGCTTGTTTGTACCTCAGAAGTATTCGGGGCGTCTGCACCGGTATGGTCACTTCCGATGTCATTAGATGTTGGGAATCTGGTCACTTCCGGGTCATAAAGTCAGGCCTTTGGGAGCATCCGTGCCAGGCGAGCTATCTTGAGTGCCTAACGGAAAGGATTTTGAAGTATTTTTTCCCTTCCAAGGATATGCAGCGAAGGAAGACGATAACAGTGACTTACATTATTTGAACCTAATATAAATATTCTAGGACTGATATTCGTATCTGGTTGTGGGAATCATGGTTCCATCTTTCATTTATACAATACGCATGCACACACACATGCACACGCGCCCAAAATACACACACCACGCAAACACACGCACACACACGCACGCACACACACCCGCACACACATACACACACACATAAATACACACATACACACACAAACATACACATACACACACATACACACACAAACACACACACACACACATATACACACACACACACACACACACACACACACATACACACACACACACACACACCATTCAATAATAGTTTTATCGGAAAACAAACAGTAGAGAATATTGAAAGTAAGTAAAATTTAATTCAATGTAATCTAAAAATTATAGATTAACTGTTCAGCAACGTCAACGAATAACGCCTTCGCCAGGTCAAGATAAACGGGGAATTCCCCTCCTCCCCTCCCTTCACTCCCTCGCGGAGGAGGGAGGAAGAGAGGGAGAAGGAGGAGAAGGAGGAGGTTGGAAATCATCACCTGTTACCGAGCGAACTGCAAGATGAAATTGTTTGAAGGAGGATGAAGTTGGTTACCTCCTAACTCTTTGCAACCGAGGGTAGATCATAGAGAGGAACAGTGTAGGCTGGCGGTAACAAGGATAGAAAGAAAAATGCAAGCCTGTGCAGAATGGGTTAACAGGGTTGGATCAGCAATCAGGTCTTACAGACCACGCAACGGGCAGAACGCACTAGACACTTGTATGCACTTACAGTGTCTGACGTCCATGAGGGATCTGTAAGGATATCTCTGGGTTTCAGGAGTTACGACGCGAATGCCTCAAATTTCACCTAACAGGTTTGTTCGTATTGTGAATATGTATCGTAAAGCCACGCTCCCTTCCGTCCCTGACCAATCATGATCACTTTTGATTGATACCATATTAAGTGAAAGTCGGTGGTCTGCTTCGGTTACAAAGCAAAAGACTCCAGCCACTGTGTTGTAATCTCTCTTTTTAGGTAGCGACCCAAAGAGAGGTGCGAACTTACGAGTATCTTATGAGTTTGGAGAGAGTATAAACTATTATGTACTTTTCAGTGTCTTTTATTTGTGTCATTATGATTTTTGTAAATGTAAATGTTCGGGAGTGTATAAGATAGGGGCTACCTCTCTTTTAGCTATTCAGTAGTTGCTAGTTGCAGAGCGTCTGTCTACTTTCTCCCCTAACCTTAAGGATAATTTGGCAGTGCTATAGGCTCCTTCTTTAGGGCTGGGCTTATAGTATTTGGTGAACTCCGAAATATTTTCTTGACCAATCACCAGACCTTAAACGTTTAAGAAAAAAACCCTTATGTTGGTGATTTTTAATAATGTTTATATTTCTGAGTTCACTTTCCACAACGTATGTGGTTGGTGGATATTTCTTGGGAGCTCTTTTTTACAACTGTAGTAATCACAAGTGACACCAATTGTACATAAATGGCCAATAACTCCATGCAAATTATGTTGTTGTTGTTTTTTTCGGGCCAGTTTATTGCTCACGCGATATCACTGTTAACGCGATGCCACTGTCATTAGTGTGGGCACCCCTATCTCAGAGGACGGGGTGGCACCCCTATCTCAGAGGGGGGGGGCACCCTGATCTCAGGGGATGGAGGGGGCACCCCGATCTCAGGGGATGATAGGGCACCCTTCAACCGCCGGCAGCGCCAGGGGGAGGGTGTACCTAGTGATGCAAAATAAACGTTTTTTTTTTTATCGGAGTTTTTTTTTTTTAACATGTTTTTTACGTTTTGTTTTGTTTTCGTTTTTTTTTTTTTTTACTGCGAAAGTTGCTCACATATTAATATTGAGTATATAAAAACAGGTGTAAGTACTTGATTCATCCCTCCACATTTGTGTACCTATCTTCAGACACTATAAAAATAAGCATAATTAATTTACTTTTTTGTCAGATGCTGCAACAAGTGTAGATGCTGTATATGGGCCAATATGGCAACCTTACAAAATCTAAATATGCATACAGCTATTTGCCGATATATTGTGTCTGCATACACCAGCAATGTCATCAACCTGTGCCTTTATACAATATAGCCATGTGCTGTACATGTGTTTGATGGACTGCTATAAATGGTTTCCTCCATGTATATCCATCATAGTCCTCTAAAATCCACTCTAGTCTTAGCACAATCTTCAGGGATTGAACACTACAAATTTTCCTTACTACATCACTCCATGTCATGTGGCTCCTGCCGCTCCTCCTCAGGCTCCTCTATATCAGATGAAATCATGACTCTAGGGCCGGGGCTGGGCAGATCATCAATTGAGTCCTCAGAATCTGCTTCAGAATGGTCCGAGTCGTCCGACTCATGCTGGAAAGTGGGGATGCTGCTTGAAGTTGATGGCTGTGGTGGTGGTGGATTACTGGCATGAGCTGCATGGCGAGGATATTCATGGGCATCGTCCATATTGCCCAGTGCCAAGTTTTGCCCAATAAACACCAACTTGGCAGCTCTGTCGGTGGTCAAACGATTCCTTCTCGCAGAATGTACCAATGCATGTCTGCTAAAGGATCGCTCGACAGATGCACTGGATAGGGGCAGTTGCAGGATGCTTGAGGCAACATGGGATAGCTGAGTTGAGCAACAGATCCCGTTCCACCAACTAGATGTTGATGTCTTATCAACAGCACTCCAAACAAATGACTTTGAAAAAAAAGTTTGATTTAGACCTGTAATCTGCCAACTCAGCTATTACTTGGGTCTCATCGACATTTGGCAGTTGTGCAGCAATTTCATAAATAGCCTGCATTGCATCCACCTGAAAATCAACAATATTTTTAGTATAAGTATATGATACGCAACTTGTATAATTTTAAAAAGATACTACAAGTAATTTAGGTCAGGTGAATTCAGGTCAAGGAAGACTTGGAGGCATATGCAGTGGCATACGGGCAAGACTGGATTTTGGGGGTAATAAGGACATATTATTACAAGATAAAAATAAAAACTACTTACCGCTTCTTCATCAGAAAGGGTGAGCTTCTTCCTGTAATGCATTTGATTTCCATTAATCATGATACTGATAGACAGACTACTGTATGTTGACACTGGAGGCACATTAGTATATACAATATATAACTATAACATAGTATATACTTACTGTTTGTGTTTGTCATTTTGTCAACATATGTGTATAAAGCAATATTCTGCTGTGTTAACTTTTGGCTTTGGCAGGAGTGGAAGTCACTGGAATGATTCCAGAACTGACAGAGACAGATGATCCAGGTCTACTTGTTGTACCTGTGGCTGTGTCAGATCTGGGCAGAGCCATCGGAATTGGACTTGTGAAAAAGGAATCATCTAATATCCTTTGCATTGTATGAGTGCTTGTACTTGTTGCATTTGTATCATGCAAGAGCAACTGCAGTTCCATGTCTGAGTCACTTTCTATGCCTTGTGATCTTCCCTCAGTAGTTTCAGCATCAATAAGAACTGTCTTTTGGCCTTTACCAGGTGTCAAATACTTTTTCTTGATTTTTTCACATTTCTTGCACTTACCATCCGACTTCCGAGGAAAATAAGCATTTCACTTTTGCCACTTTCCCATCACTTGGGGCATCTTTAAATAATTTGGCAACTGTAGTCTTCTTCCTGCCTGGCATTGTAGGTTTTACTCACACTACCCACACAACAACAGAGCACAGGACTGATAACAAACACGAACAACTTACAATTATGTCAAATCTCAGTCACAGTGGTGCCAAACCTCTTATGAGACAAAATTCAAGAAACTACACCAAATCAGTAGAAAACGCTTATATATCACCACCATCAAAGGCATATTATTAACGCACATTGTGCTTGAGAATTAAAGATGCAACAGGTTCATTGTAAAATCAATAAAATACATCAAAACATGGCACACAGAAAATGGGAAATGACCTAATATCATAAAAAACTATGTTTGAGGGGTATACTGTTTTATTTTATAATCTAGAAACCATTGTAATGTGTTTTTTCTTGCCGAGATATTTAAGACAGAATATTAAAAAACAAAAAGCACTTGTTTTTGTCACTGTTTTTAATTGTTGATTTTTTTTTTTTTTTTTTTTTTTTTTTTTTTTTTTAATCATTAGATGCACCCCCAAGAAACCGAGGGTTGCCTCAGAATGGGATACAGTGAGATGCTGCTGCGCCACCCCACTGCCGCGGTGAGTGGCGAGCTGAGTCCGAGGCGAAGGATAGCCGTGGTTCTACACTCTATCAGGTAGTGGTGCAGGGGCAGTTGCACCTCGGTCCTACAGAGTTTACAGCGTTCGTAATTGCCTCTTCCTGCACATAACACTTGCCACCTACAGCGATACCCTAGGCGGATCTTGTGGACTATAAATTCCGCCTTTCTACCCTGAGGCAGGTGGACTGCCTACCTAGTGACGAGGTAGTACCACTACGCTGATTCAGAAGTATGAAGTTTGCTCCTGTGGTTGGACCTGGCCGTTAATCTGGCCTTCTTGAATGTAACTCCTTTTATCCATGTGATCGTAGATGCCAGGGACAGTGTGATTGTGTTGAACCTCGTCGCTGCCTTGGTAGCATCATCTGCAGTAGCGTTCTTCCCTGGAATCCCGATGTGACTGAGGGTCCAGTGGAATGTTGCAGACCTTCGATGCTGGTCCAGGAGGTGCAGCAAGTGCTGGATTGATGTCGTTAAGTAGACGTCATCCATTGTCTCTCCGGACCGGATGACGTCAATAGTACATCTTAAGTCTGCATGGAACACGACTGCCCCCTGCCCAGCACAGAGAGCGTGGTTCAGGGCGTTGGAGATGGCAGCGAGCTTCGTCTGAAGAGTATAATTTCTGTCACTCATTCTCCTTAGCGCGGTCATCACATCGGCGGTTGTAAATGCCCGTGTAGTGCGACAGGCTCGCTGGAAGGGTGATGGACCGTCGGTCACAGCCGTGCCAGGTCGTAATGAGCCTTCCTTCCATTGAGGTGGAAAAGATGAAAGCTACAGCAGAGAGATCACCACGGGGAAAGGGGGGGGGGCGTAATCTGGATGAGGGCCGTCTAGAGCACGTCGCCGAATCAATTCCCGGAGTTCAAAGGCACGGATCGCATCCACCGCATGGGTCTTCAAGGAGTGATCAGTGGGGTCTCCCTCGGCTTCTAGGGCATTCAAGAGGGAGATATTTACTTCACTCACCCTTGGAAAGCAAGCCTCTCCACCCGTAGGCGAAGAGAGGTAACTCCAATCTCATGTCTAAGATTCACCACACTGGCCCATGGAATGGTCGTAGTGACAGTGCCGAGAGCCTGGTTTTGCAGGACTTCGAGCTTATCCCACAAACTGGGCCGGAGGAAAATAGGAGCCACTGCGGCATAGTTCACCACCGAGCGTACCGCTTAGATAGAGTACATCCGGAGGACCTTGTGGCCGACACCTATCGGAGTCTCGTCATTGTTCTGAAGATATTTAATCTCTTCTTCGTAGCATCTCGAAGGTATCTGACTTCCAGAGCGAAGGAGAGCCTGGCATCGATCCAGACGCCCAAATATTGATAGGTGAGCACCCATGGGAGGGTGGGCACCCTGGAAAGTAAGGTATGGGCATTGCTTCCACGTTCCCAGACTCATTGCTCTGGTCTTTGTCGTCGAGATCTTCACTCCCAGCCTTACACATTCCTCTGAGCCCTGCGAAGGAGGCACCCGCCCCCAGTGACCACCAATGCGAGATCATCCGCATAGCAGAGGAGGTGAGCATCCTCCCCGAGATCAAGGAGAGCCAAGTTCTCTATGAGCACGCTGAAGAGGGTAGGACTGAGAATGCCCCTCTGCGGGGTTCCATTTTCCAACATGTGGTATGCAGATAGGTGTCCCTGGAAGTGCACTCTCGTTATTGTATCAGTGAGGTAGTCTGCAACCCAGATCAGGAGTCTCCCTTAGCATATAAGAATGCATGAATGGCAGCAGCACTTGCTGGCTCGAATGTTTTTTTCTAGATCCAGAAATACCACAATTGCAGGCTGACTGCCGACCAATCCAAGAAGGGTTACCACACAGTCAGTTGCTGTTACTCCTTTTATGAAGTCATATATATTGTGATGGAAGGGTTCCATCCAGCATAGGAGGCGATTGAGAACCATCCGCTCAGCAGTCTTGCTAATACAAGACGTGAGGTATATGGACCTGTAGCTGTGTTGGTCTTTGGGCTTGGGGATCAGCACGATATCCGCCTTTTTCCACTCAGGAAGGAGTAAGGTATTCCGTCGCTACCTGGAGTTGTATCCTTGCTCGTTTTACGAGCCCGTCGAAGTTCTTCGAATGTAAAGGGACAGTCCGTCACGGTAGCCGTGGCCACTGCCGCGTGGATTACATTCTCTCTGTCCTGTCGGAGAAGGTATTGTTCCTGCCTGACAGAAGGGGTAAGTTGGGTGGAAGAGGAGCAGTCCGTAAACTGCTGCGCCAACAGCTCTGCCTATTGTTTGGGCTGCGGGTGAGTGGAGGGGGGGGGGAGGCTGCACCTGTTGCCAGCCGCAGCTTTCTCCAGAGGGCGCTAGCAGAGGTCTGGGCAAAAAAAGTGGCACACCATTCCAGCCATTTTTCTTCCCGGACCCTGAGGGTGACCGTCCGCGCATTCCTGATGGCAAAGTGCAGGAGGGGTTGTGCCTCGAAAGATGAACGGCGTCGCAGAAAGCTACGGAATACATTAATTCTGTGTTTTTGCTCTCTTACGATGTCGATGTAATACCACCGGTCAGCATATCGATTTATAACTGGCCTTGTTTTGGGGACAGCTCGTTCCCCAACGACTTGGACGGCTGTGACAAAGTCTCGATGTATATCGTCTATGTTCTGTGTGGGAACGTAGGACTACTGCCAGTGGTCTAGTTCCTCCTAAAAAAGGGTCCAATTGGCCTTCCCTGTATTCCAGCGCCGAGGTGAGGGAGATGGAGGGGGGGGGGTATTCGTGGTGCTGCCTTCCACGTCTGTGACCTTCACCTTCGAGCTTGCGGTTTCTCCCACCGTAGACAGTGATAGAATGAGAGTTGGAATAGGGACGTTAACTCGGAACAATTGGTCGTATAATTCGTGTACAGCCTTCAGTATGAACGCTTCTGTGGTAGGGTCGTTCACCCCTATGCATTTCATCATGGTCATAGCGATAGTGGTCATGAACTCCTTCATTACTTCCTTGGCCATGACAGAGGGGGGTCCTGAGAAGGACCCTGGGGGAGCACAGGGGCCCTTGGCTTCTGATCTTGCACTTTTACCGCCGAGGTGTGTGGTGATAGGGGATAGTAACGGCGGGTGTGCTTTCACTGACATTAGAGGCGGCGGGGGAGGGGTAGGGATGGTGTGTGTATATATCTCCACAGACATAAGGAGCGGCGGGCTGGGGGGATTTTTTTTTTTTTTTTTTTTTTTTTTTTTTTTTTTACGCAATAGCGTCATACAGTGGTGGGAGGTTTTCATAATGAATGTAGGAAGGCAACTGGGATGCACATGCTTACACACATACACATACACTTATATATACACACTTACATACAATACATGAGTTCCAGGTAACATACAGGACACTGTGTATTGTACATTCATTCAAAAGGGAAGTAAGATTGAGATGTCACGCAGGGCATCAGGTATTATGAGAACCCACCAAAGCGGGGGAGGTGACGACAGATGGCATCTAATGGTAGTCCCTGGGGTATTAGATGTCTTATAGTGGGGCACGCTAGGCAGTAGTGCTCGATGGTGTTGGCTAGTGGAGCGTGGCATAGGCGACATTCTGTGAATACAGGCTCGCCCGCCACCCCGGTGACCTGCCACGGTGGACGTTAGCCTAGCCGCAGTCGGGCTGAGACAACATTGTGGCGACGAACCATAAGTCCCCTGCGTCGGTACGTGTATTTGTGACGGCGTACGGATTCGTAGTGGGTGATGGTGACACTGAAGGTCTCTCGGTGTCCCGTCGACGTTGCTCGGGTAGAAGTGCAGCGGAGCGGACCCTGTTGAGGTAACATGGCAGGGAGAGAGGTCGTCCATCACCACGACGGGGGAGTCGGCAGGCTTCCTTTGGTGTTATGGTGTAAACCTACATGAGATGGAATCCAAATAAACTTAATGCAGAGATTACGGATAGTCAGTAGGGATAGAAAGGAAAGGATTTGTTGTACAACAGAATGGTGAGTGGGATGAATAGCGGAAAGGGATTGTAGTGCAGGTTTAGAGTCACATATAATGACAGCATTAACTCCTCTTTGACAAACGAGACTGATAGCATATTAGATGGCGTATAGTTCGCACAACGTGGAGATTGTAGTGATCCGAGTCAGAGCGGGACCAGGATGTGTGTGAGTGCCTGCAGTGTTTTTGCCAGCTGTAGTTGTAAAGGAGGTGGGTCACATTTTGCTGTAGGAGTGAAGCTAACCACAGGCGATGGTAGCGCCCACGGGGGAGGGCCTGGGGGTATGTCAGCTACTGGTACTTGTAAATCTAGGCTGCGAATGAAGGAGGAGATAGACTTTATAAGACGGCGACCGGGGGGTATGAGGGGGGGGGGACGGGCAGAGCGGGGCTGAGAGAAGCTCTGAACAGTGCTGTGAAGTGCGGTGAGAGGTGGGGGAAGTGTATACACTTAACTGTGAGGCAGGTGACGTTAGAATAAATCCTCTCAACTAGGGATGGAAGCCGCAATGCCCGTTGCATGTTGACAATTCTGGTAGTCATTGGGCAATCAAGAATGATTCTCATTGCTTTATTCTGAAAAATCTCCAGTGGCTCTAAAGCAGATCGAGGAAGGTGAATTAAGGCAGGGGAGAGGTAATCAACAACAGAGCGTATAAAAGTACTATAGACAGTTCTCGCCACGGGGATGGAGATACCGGAAGAGTTGTTGGTGAGCCACTGGAGAGGCCGGAGCCGACGTTGGAGACGATCTAGCAGTTCACGAATTACGGGATGGGATTGACGCCGGGCAGGAAGAGTTTCTGAGATTCGTACTGGTGCACCAAGGTAGCAGTACTGGGAGCTTAGTGGGATGATGCCGTCTCCAATCATGAACTCTGGCAGCGTGGCAGGAGGGCGGTAGGAGAAAATTCTGTTCTTCTGTGGGGAAGCAACAAGGCCACAGTTAGCAGAAGCCTGGGAGAGAGAAGTAAGAAAGAGTTGTAGGTGTGTTGGGGAAGTAGAGTGAATACATAGATCATCTGCATAGCATGTAATTGTGACCTCAGGAATAGTGGGCAAAGACGTGAGGAGACGATGCATTAGTATATTGAAGAGAAATGGACTTAGTACCCCTCCTTAAGGAGTGCCGAGATGAAAATCACGTGAGGAGCTGTAGGCACCGCTGAAGAAGACACGGGAGGTTCGGTTACTGAGGTAGCCCTTAATCCATCGTAACAATTTACCCTTAATTCCAAAGTCAATAAATTGATCTAAAATAACGTCTCGGTTAGCTATATCAAATGCACTTTTTAGATCTACAAATGCCACAACACTGTCACGGGAGAGGCGAGAATACAAGTCGACGAGGCAGTGATGGGTGCTGCGTTGGAGTAGAAAGCCGAAGAGACGTGGAGAAAGGCGATCTTGTAGTTGGTACATCAGTCGGGTGAGCGAGATTCTTTCCATTACTTTGCAGAAGCAGGATGTAAGGGAGATGGGCCTGAAATTTGCTGTGCCGGGCTTGGGTATGGGGATTATTGTGCTCGTGGTCCAGGCATGTGGGATATATTCATCTCGTAGACGCATATTATAGAGGCGAAGGAGGGGGTTACCGGGTACACGGTGCAGTAAACGTAGCACATTGTAGGTAATTCCATCATCCCCAGGGGACGTGGCTTTACCTCTCAAGAGAGCACGTCGTCGTTCATCTTCAGTGATCGGTATATTTTCTTCATCATCCTCTTGCAGCAGAGCATGTACTAGGCGGAGTCCACGAGCAAAGGCACCGGAAGAGAGGGCATCTTGGACGGGGGTAGGTAGGTTGGCAGGGTTGGACTGGTTTGACCACGTGTCGATGAGCTGTTCGACAAATACGGTGGGAGAATGATGACGGGCAGTAGCAGGAGTCTTCTTAATTACTCTGCGAATAAGGTGCCACATGGAGGTTATACTAGTTTGGTGATTAATTCTGTCCGTGAATCTCTTCCAGGAGTCAGTACTTACACATTCTAGGAGGGTTGTTAAATCGTCTCTGGATTGCTGGTATCGATGAAGTAGTTCAGGAGATGGGTTAGTTTGGAACATGAGTCCAACGCGTTCCGCTTCTTTCTGTGCGTCCTGAAGTCGGGTGTCTAGGTACCACGAGTGAGGAGGAGGGCGACGTTGGAGGTGGGGTCGTGATACGTAAAGCCTTTAAAAGTCGTGGGTGGCGGAGACAAGGCTGGTGTATAACAGGTCAGGGGAGGAACAGTCTAAGGTAGGTAGTATGCAGGTCATGTATGAAATGTACGTCGGGCAGTATTTGGGGGGTATGGTGAGGCGTAGGCGTGTGATAGGGGGTGTAGGTATGGTAGGAAGAGAATAGTGGAAGAGAAGAGCAATATGGTCCGAGAATAATGTAGGTACTGAGGAGCACTGGATACGGGATGATACCAAGCCAGAGGTGAGGACGTGGTCCAGGGTGCTTCCTCGGGAGTGTGTGGCGTCACCTGTGTCCCAACGGGTCAGATGATGTTGTCGGATGAAGGATAGCAAGTGAACACCAGGGCGGTTAGTGGTGCCAGGACGATCTCCCAATGCAGGATGTCGAGCACTGAAATCACCTGCGTATATTATACCTTTTATCGTAGGTGGTGGAAGAGTGGTTGGACGAAGGCGTGCGGGAGCAGAGTAGATATTGCAGAGCTGTAGGATTCCGCCCCAATTTCTATCTCGAAGAGTTGGAATGTTACGTCAGGGTCTGTAGAGGAGCGCAGAAGACGGTGTATCAGTGTATTATGTATGTATGTTAGAAGACCGTTTCGTATCGTATGAATATAGGGGATATATTCGGGAAGGGAGGGTGCCTGTGGTGCAGTGTTGGGCCGGTTTGGAAACGCCTCCTGGAGAAAAATGACTCAAGGGTGATGTATCTGTACATATGCCTTCAATTGTGTGTACTTTTTGTGGTTGGTGATACCATTAATGTTCCATGAAAGGAGGTCTAGGTGAATGTTAGTTACGAACGTTGCGTTTGCTGGTAGGAGACCGGAGTGTGGAGGTGGATGGACGATTCGAGGAAGACTGGCTAGTACTGGGTTGTAACTTACAGAGTTTGTCGAGACGAGTTGCAATTGATTCCATTCTCTCGGCAAGCATGGAGATGGAGGAGACGAGGGTTTGTTGGGAATCCGCCAGTGTGGAGAGTCTGGTGGCAGTCGTAGTTTGGGCCGAGACAAGGCTGTCAACCCTGGTGTCAATGGAGTCGAAGCGGTCTTCGAGTGCTGCACATCGCGCTTGAAGGGCTACAACGGCCTTAGGGACGGCAGCGTCTTGCTGAGGGGGGGTGGGAGCAGAGAGGACAGTCTGGGGGGAAGGTGGTGGGGCTGAGGTGGGACCACTGGTCTGAGTCTTGCGCCGAGTACAGCCGTGCCAGACGTTGACACCTGGCTGTAGACATCGGGGGCACTTCCATTGTGATGGGTTCGGCTGTGGTGGAGGTTCAGAGGTGGAAGTAGTCGCAGATGGGGGCGGGGGCGCACTCCGGACGGGACATTCTCTGGATTCATGGGCGGCGGCACACCAGGCACACTTAGGGGAGGCGCAGCAGTACCTGGAAATGTGACCGATACCCCAGCACCTGAAGCACCAGGGTCGGTCGTCACGGAGTCTTTGGACTTGACACGGGGGGAGGAGAGGGAGGAAGTCAAAAGCAATGGTGTCGGGGGGTGTCTCAGGGAGGCTCCACACAATAACAATGCGGTTGATGGGGGTACCGTTCTGCATGAAGCGCCTGGCTGAGTGTACTCCTGGGAGCTGTAGGGCAAGCTTGTGATCCACGTCAACGGGATAGCGAGTAAGCAGGTATTGGGGGTACTTACGAGGTCTTTCGGGGGAGTCTTGAGAGAGAAGAGGCAGTGACATAAAATTATTTGTAGTAACTCGGTCCAGGATGTCTGTGCGTTGTCTTGATATGTAGATGAATCGAGAGGTGAGTGCAGCCATCTTAACCTCGGCCGTATCCCGTTGCAGGTGGAAAGTCTTGGTGGTAGTTGACAGCCAGCGGAGTTTAACTTCTGTGGATGGGTTCCCGCTAAAGGCCAACTTGACATATTTGTCTCGAGGAGCAAATGCTGGAAGGGCGGATGAGGGTCGGGTGGGGGCAACGGGAGTAGCACTATGATTAGGCAGGGTAGGGCGAGTAGGAGCCTTATTACACTCACTTGAGGTTCCCTTGATTGTCTTGGCAGCAGGCGGTTGACATTCTTTGAATGGCGGCCGCTTCCAGGCATTTCCTCCACAGGGTGAGGAGGAAATGCCTGGAAGCGGCCGCCATTCAAAGCTTCAAAACCATTGAGCAGAACAGAGGCATGTTCAATATCGCCCCTCCTATCATCCATCTGTTACCCGCATTATACAAATGTATGAAATGTCCCCCTTAATCCATTTCAACAAACTGTCCGAAATGTCCTCCTTTTTCTCCACCAAGTCCCACCCGTCCCCTTTTCACCACCCCCCTCCGCCCTTCCACCTACCACCCACCCCTCCCTGATAACCTCTCCCAGTTCCTTCCCCGTCGGCCTATATGTACTCAGAGTGTTTGCCATATGTCTAAGTTCCTAACCAGGTACAACGGTTCCTTCAGCACAGACTGGAGGCAGAGGTGTCAGAGAGGGCGAGGTGGTACAGGGCAGTCACAGAATACGAGCCCCTTGTACTTCCTCGCTCCACACCCAGAAAAGTGGAAACACTGCTCTTCCGTCTGCGACTGGAGGACCGTTGTTTCTGGCAGATAAAGAATAACGCTACACCTGAAGAGAGAAGATGCCGCCACTGCAGCCACCCCGAAGCCACCGTGAAGCACTACCTCAAGCATTGCCCCGCAACTGCTTTTCTGAGGAGAGGGCCTCCGACAACATCTGAGGGTCTTGTGCGTCGGCTATGCCGCCACTTAAGCGCGTACGAACTGCGTCGGCTGGTGGAGTGTCAACCCCCCCTTTAATCATGTTATATTACTGCATTTGTTTTTTCAATCATGTCGGGAAGGGTGAATTCACCGAGATGTGCATACATATTTAACAAAGGTATGCACATCCGGTAAATGTATGGGTGGGCGTGGCCAAACCACTACCACTCAAACATTGATTCACCCCCTCTTTTTCTTACTCTTTTTCTTACTATCTATTTAGATGTTACCATCCACTTATACACCGTACACAGTTCACATTGGGAAGGGTGCATTCACTGAGATGTGCATACGTATTTCATATACGTATGCACATCTTGTGAATGTATGAGTGTGTGGTTGGGCCCACACACACTCATAAGTCAAATCACCCACCAAACGGGCTCAAAACCAAAGCCCGTGGGAGCTTAACTCCCAAATTAAACAGAAACAGAACAGCCATATGTCTGTACTTGAAAAAGCTGTAACAAGCAAAACGTCGTACCAATAAAGGTTTCGATCTCACACGGTGTTGATTCTCACAGTCTTGTCGGCGATTCAATGTTTGGGTTTCCTGCCGAACGGACGGTTTGTTGGAGCTCCTAAAAACTACGTCTAGCGTGTGATTAGCAGTGTTCCCAACATTCAGACTAGGCCGAGGCCTACAAGAAGACGAAGTGATTGGTGTAGTGTCATCCTAGTTTTGGCAAATTCTTAAACTTTGTTAAAATTACGATCTGAATTCGTGCACCGGGCCGGAACACCTACAAACAATTTTCTTCAAAACTGCGCATGCGCAGTACGAGGCGAGTGACGCAATGACTGTCCTACCCAACCGTTGACATCCCTAATTGTAGCCAACATTACCACCTCACCAGGCACCATGAACAATTCTGGTCCTTCCACAGTGATGGATGTCGTGGCTGACCTCGCCCTAAGTGACGAGGAGGAACAGGCTTCACAGAACTGGCCATATCTTCCGCACAGGGAACATCAGAAGCTGACAGGAGGAGTGGTGTCCTCTTACCCCCTACATCCGAGTTCTACCTCCTCTAAACGCCCTATAGACCTTAGATCTAACGCCAGTAGTACCTCAACATCACCTGTTGCCAAGACTCACAAGACAGACAAAGACACTGTGCAACCTGTAACCTCTGACAGACCTTTGCCCCGTCCCCTTCCCCTTCCGGTACCCACTCCTGCCACCCCTTCACTCCCGTCAGCTGCTCCAGCCTTTGCTCCCAGGGAGGATTATGTCAAGCTGAGTTTCCAAGATAACCCCTCCTGTGAAGTGAAACTCCGTTGGCTTACTGAAGTCACCAAAGCGTTTCATCTCGATCGAGAGTTGGCTGAAGTGAAGATGTCTTCTATCACGTCACGTTATGCCTACGTATCGAGGCGTCGCAAGGACATCATAGACAGTGTTACAAGTGGTGATTTTCATTCCATGCGATGTGTTATTCAGTATTCACTTGAGCGACCCCGTAAGTTCCCTACATACCTCGTTACTCGGTACCCTACTTCAATAGATCCTTCCCTTGCCAAGACTCTACAAGGTGTGCACACTGCTCGACGGTTCCACCAGGACGGGAATCCTATAAACCGTATTGTCATCACCTGGAGTCTCCCTGAACCCCCACCACCTGTTATTGAATTTCCCTTTCTCCCGTGCCTCCCTCCCTGTGAATTACGCAGGATGACGGACGAGAAGCCTTGGTGCTACAGATGCTGGGGCATAGGCCATATCTCGCGCTATTGCTCTGCTTCGGCCAGATGTGCGTGGTGTGCTGCTAACCACGATACACGCTCCTGCCCGCACAGTGCTCCTCCTGCTTCATCTACTGCTATTGCTGCTGGAGATGCCCCACCAAATCCCTCGCCTCTGCGACACCCTGACCCCTCACAATGGAAGTGTGTTCGGTGCAAAATGCCTGGGGTTAACGTCTGGCACGGCTGTATCAGACGGTCCCGTAACACTTCAACAGGTCACACCCCACCACCTCCGCCACCACCCGCACACTCATCTCCACGTCACACTGAGTCAGCTGACATCATTGCTCTCCGTAAGTCAGTTGCCACCCTGGAATCCCGCTGCACTGCTCTCACGGCTCGTTTTGACACCATAGATGCCCGTATAGACAGTATCATAGCCCAGCAAACTGTTACTGCAAACTCTTTAGCAAGTCTGGTCGAATCACATCAGGTTGTCATCACCACCATCACAACTCTTACTGATAAACTTGACAAGGTCGCCTCCCACCTTGAAAAGTTAACTAGTGTGCAGCACAGGTCCTCCTTGCCCAGTACTCCACCCGGTAGTGCCCTACCCACTTCTGCCCCCCGCCACAATAAGATTAAACTTCGCTAGTCACATTCGTTTTCATGCCATTTCCTGGAATGCCTTTGGTATTAGACACTCCTCTAAACTCACGGCACTTAAAACCTATGTTTATCAACATCATCCACAAGTCATATTTATACAAGAGGCCTTTCCTGGTAGTGCTCCACATGGGGAGGAGGCTCCTTTGCTCACAGGGTATATCTCATATGTACACTATACCAGAAATGGCCTCATCCCTGTCTCACACGCTCGTTGGTTCCTCTGCGCAACCTGATATGACCTTTCAGCTCTTTGATATTACCGTAGGAAATAGTACTCTTCGGTTGTGCAATGTCTACTCTGCTCCCGGTTTGATTAATTTACCAGCCCTTCCTATACCTACAGATAGTGGAATGATCTATATGGGGGATTTTAACGCAAGGCATCCTGCTCTTGGAGACGTATCTCCCACTCCCAACCGCGCTGGCAGGCCCCTACTAGACTACATCCGCCGATATCGCCTAACACGTTGGGATACTGGTGGTGCCACACACACTCGTGGAGGTACTATAGATCACATTATCACTGCAGGTCTTGTGGCATCCAATGTCTTTTCCTCATCTATCCCTTCTCTCTTCTCTGACCATGTTGCTATTAGCCTAACATACTCCATCCTACAGGCTCAAGCTTCCATCCCCCATTACCGTACCCGCATCTCTATCCCTCCTAAATACTGCCCCACATACATCTCGTATATTTCTCGCCTCCTTCCCACTTTTGATCTTCATTCTCCTGACAGCCTATACGATTCACTGGTGAATTCTACACATGACTTCTAAACGCACTACGTGCTCCGACCACACATTCAACGTCGCACTGAGACCCGTTCCTGGACACTGGATCAGCGTATTGCCCAAGCGGAAAGAATAGCGGTGGATGCTGGGCTTTCCTTTCAAAGGCAGCCCACGCCTGAACATCTGCACCATTATCAGCTGGCCAGGGATGACCTGGTTGCCCTTCAGAAATGCGTGCACACAGAGTCTTGGCAGAAATTTACAGATAGTATTAACCATCAGACTAGCACGGGCACTATGTGGCATCTTATAAAGAAGGTTGTCAAGAAGAAATCCGTCTGCACTCTGCACCACAGTCCGCTTGAGTATGCACAGGATCTTATTACTACCTGGTCAGAGCAGTCACAAACTCGCAACCTTCCTGGGAATGTCCAAGAGGCACTGTCCTCCCACCGCAGCTCTCGTAACCTCCGCCTAATGGGTGCGTTACTACAGACAGATGAAGAAGATGACATCCTATTCACCGAGGACGAGCTACACCGTGCTCTTGCTAGGGTTAAGATTTCTGCCCCTAGTGAGGATGGCCTCACTTATCAAGTCCTTCGTCTCCTTCTGAATGTTCCTAGTAACCCCCTACTACAGCTCTTCAATCTCTGCCTTCGCCTGGGGCATATGCCCTCAGCTTGGATCAAAAGCACTATCATTCCTATTCCGAAACCTGGCACCAACAAATTTAGGCCTATCTCTCTCACCTCCTGTTTTAGCAAAGTGTTTGAACGCATCCTTCTTGCCCGACTGATGCACCGACTGCTAGATAAGCTCTCCCCCAGTCTTTATGGTTTCCTTCCGCAACGGAGCACACACCACTGCCTTGTTGAACTCTACACACGTCTCTCCCCCACCAGTGTGGTTGCTTTCTTGGACCTCAAATCTGCCTTCGATATAGCCAACAGGGAAATTATCCTTGACCAACTGGTGGACTTTGGAGTTCGGGGGAACCTACTAAAATGGATTCGAGGTTACCTTTGTAATAGAACCTCGCGTGTCTACTTCAAGGGGTCGTACAGTTCCTATGAACCGTTCGAACTGGGCACCCCGCAGGGAGGTGTGCTAAGTCCCTTCTTATTCAATATCCTGATGCATCGTCTACTCTCCCTCCTTCCTATCATCCCCGGTACTACTATCACCTGCTATGCGGATGACATATGCATCCACTCCACCTCACCTCATGACCTTCAGCGCATGCTCCGTGATTTCAACATGGCCGCTACCTCCTTTGGCCTCCTTTTCTCACCAGAGAAAAGCAGGATTTTCACCTCACGCAATGCCAGAGCTCTGCCTGCATTCACTATGGGTGGTCATGACATCCCTCACTGCACACAGTACACATATCTGGGAGCACCAGTCCGAATCACCCCAGCTACACCTGCGCGTCAACGAATTCACCCCCTCGTGAAAAGCCTTCTTGACCGTCTGGAGCCCCGCTTTGCACCTATCAAGTGGCTTGCCAACAATGCTGTAGGTATCTCCATCCCAGTGGCAATGACTCTCTACATCCTACTGCTTCGGTCAATAGTCGACTATCTATCCCCTGCCTTGTATCAACTTCCTAAACCAGCGCTCGAGCCACTTGAAAAATTCCAGAATCGAGTCATGAGGTTTATCCTGGGGTGTTCTCTCTCTACCCGTTTTGTGAACATGCAGTTAGAACTCAACCTACCTCCTCTAGTAGAGAGGATTTATGCCATTGTGTCCTATTTCACTGTTAAGTGTCTCCACTACCCCAATCTTGCTCCACACTTCACTGATGTCATAAGTAAGTCACTGGGTCCGGACGTACCCAGACTCCCACTTCGAGCAGGCGGACATACCCCCATCAGGGTAGTGAGTGATATTCTTCGTGACCTGGACATCGATGTGCCTGCGAAGGCGGAACCCCCTGATTTACCACCATGGCGTGTCCCCCTCCCCGCTGTCACATTTACACCAACTTCGAAAGATGCCTATCCCCCCCTGCAGAAACAGTTAGCTCTGGAGACTATTGCTGGTATATCTACGTCTGTGCCTATGGCACACCACGTCTACGTAGATGGTTCTGTGCAAGCAGATGGAAGAGCAGCGTGTGCCATCTTCTCCCCAACCTTGGAACCTCCTGTACCAGATGATTCATGGATTGGCCGCAGACTGCCCACCTCATCTAGCTTCACCTACTGTGAACTGAATGCAATCTTGGATGCTGTGACTCTCCTTATTCGACATCGTGTGAACGGGATAATTGTTTGTGACTCCCAATCAGCCCTGCACGCCCTATCCTCGCCAAGACCTATCTGCAGCCGTGTTGTGAATGAAATCCTATGTCGACTTGCTGCTGCAAATGATGCTTCTCTTACCATACCGTTTGTATGGATACCCTCCCACATTGGACTACATGGCAACGACACGGTGGATCGTATCGCTAAGGCGGCCTGTATAGTAGATGGACATGTACGGGATGCCGAGCCCTCCCTCCGATGTCATCCACTCAGTTGGGTTTGACATGACGATGCGACGCAGAAATGCAGAGAAGGCCAACAGTGTGTCCATACAACATCATGATCACTTTCTCCACAGTCGCTACAAGTATCGCAAACGCGGGTTAATTGTGCGAAAACACAATGTAATTAGTGCTCGACTCAGGATGGGGTATCGGCCTTTGTGGCAGGTCGCCCACACTCTTGATATGCCACAGTACACCACCTGTAAACTATGCGACAGCCCTAATGCTAACAACCTAGAGCACTATTGTCTTCAGTGCCCCACAGTAAGAGACCTTCTACCAAGAGGTCAGACCTTGATTCAAATCTGCACGTTCTTGCTCGAGGCTGACAACCTTGACATAATACTTACCCGTTTTCCTCACTTCGGTGGTTATTGACTGTATTATTGGTTAAGTCGAGGAGCACTGCAGAAGGGTGAGGTCCTGGGTCAACTACACTTTTCTTCTGCTTCCACAGCTTGTTCAGCCTGGAGGGGGGGGGGCGTCGTTGTGTGATATTGGTTACGTCCTCCTGTGGTGTTACACAGCCCATTCTGACAAATATTATTGCTGCTCATACCCATTACCGTTTGTATTCCACTAGAGTACTTATGCACTCACACTCAATTTATAGATTGTTTAATGTATTTTTTTCCTTTTGCGCTCCTCTCATCGGTGACCTTCAGTGATACTGTTTACTGTGTATGTTCCTTACGTATGTCTATGTACACTGCCACTATGACTTATGTTTATCAAATGTTCGTGCCTGCTGTATTATTTGCTGAGTCGAGGAGCACTGCAGGAGAATGAGGTCTTGAATCGACAGCATTCCTCTTCTTCCTCAGGTTATTCAACCTGGGGGGGAGGGGCGTCTGTGATGTCGAGTGCATCCTCTCGTGGTGTTACTCGGCACATTCTGTCTAGATTTGTTGCTTCCCATAACCATTATTATATGTATTCCAATTGTATGTTTACGTACTCAGACTATACCAAAAAGAAGGAAAAGGGAAGGAAGAAGAAAGGAAAAGGAAGGAAAAAGGGGAGAGGGGAGAGAATCCTTTTCTCTCCCTCTCTCTCTCTCTCTCTCTCTCTCTCTCTCTCTCTCTCTCTCTCTCTCTCTCTCTCTCTCTCTCTCTCTCTCTCTCTCTCTCTCTCTCTCTCTCTCTCTTACCTTTTGCGCCCCTCACATCGATGGCCATGATATTGCGCACTATGTATGTCATTTAGGTCTGTCTATGCACACTACCATTATGTCCTATGTTTGTCAAATGTTTGTGATTGTACTGCGCTTAGTTGTGGGACTTATTGTCCTCACTGCTGTCATTTATTACTCAATGTACTCAATGTTATATTATTTATTACTCATTGTACTCAATGTTATATTGCTATTATCGATATGACTCATATGCATTGTACTACTATTGATTGTGTATCCATCTGACGCATTATATTAACATTTTGTGCTTGTATATCTATGTACTGACTGACGCCTTGGCGTAATAAATTAATAAAAAAAAAAAAAAAAAAGTCTTGTCGGCTTTTGCCTTTGTGTTTCACACTGTACAATCTCGGGTCGAACCGACGCCGCGACCCAAGCGCACTAAGGTCATTAAATCGTGGTTAGAGTGGCACACATAATAATTCTAACTGCTTTAGAATTGTCGATGTTCAAAGTGCACTTTACAGCACACACAGGCACACGCACAATGTCACGCGCGGTCAATTGCAAGAGGGAGGGGAGGTGCGGGGCTGCTACAGGCTGACCCTTGTTCTCTTATTGACACGCCCAGCACCTTTCTTAGCAATTTATTCATCTACTATGGCACTTTTTAGGTCCACTTTCACATGAGGCCTAGATGAAGCCGTCCCTTTTTTTAGTATATCAGTTTTATATACCTTCGACACTCCCCCTCTACGTCAGAACTGCAGGTTCTGTTATTCTGTGGTTGAACAAACTCTCAGCATCAGTCCTGCCTGCGGTATAAATCTATGTATGAGCAAGGTCTAAATATACAGGTCAGACCGTTTACATTCTTCTGCGCAGCTTTTGACGTCATTTGGATGAGTCCATTTTCTCTTTGTGATACACTGAAGAAAACTGTGAAACGCCAAGGAAGACAGGAACTATAATATTTTATATATTATATATATATATATTATATATCATATATATTATATATTCATATATATAGACAGGAACTATAATATTTTATATATATTTATATATATATTTTATATAATATTTGTCAGAATATAACTAATTGCGTGGAGCAGTGCGAGCGAAGGCGACGTCATTTTCGAACGACGGACCAGCTTCAACTGACAGCTATAGGACCCGCTAACCCCACTTTGAACAGCCAGGTGACGTTCACGGGCCCGCTGCGCCAACTCCCTCGAAATTCGGTCGGAAGTGGTTAGACCTTATATTCTTAGATCTTGTGTATGAGGACAGTCTGCCATATGACATAATACCTAAACAGCTTCACATTATCCGGCCTGCCTGCGGTAACTCCATGCCTGTAGGCGGCCATTTCGTTCATATCGTCATCAGGTTGAAGGAACCCACCTTATCCATCTTGCCTGCTGGAACTCCATACAAGCAGGAAGGTAACTCGGTCCTACCGTCATGAAGAGCCTGCCTCCCTGCCTGCCTGCAGGCTGGCAGCGTAAATCACATGACTGGATGACTTCAGAGATGATAAACCCGATAACAACCAGCCCTGGTGATATGAAAAGTCAGCGGGAAAGACACTGAAGAAGTCATCAAAGATCTTGGTATCTTATCTTTTTTTTTTTTTTCTTTTTTTTACAGAACCGATTAGATTGGGTTCCTCGCTTAACTGCAGGGATTTGATTGTGGAATATTGTATAAGGATCTTGCTGGTATGTTTTTCGCCTCTAAATTCTTTATTCACCTATTGGTTTATATAATTAATGTTTATACTCAGCAGTTTAGTGTCCTACGTTTCTCACTTCTAGTTGTTTCCCACTCCTACAAGTATTTCACCTGTTCACAATCTAAATATCCCATCAGAGTCATGTGTTTGCTCTTTCCAATAAATTCTCCAAATGTTCGATTGTATTTATCAGTAATTCGTTGTGTTCTGCCTTATTTGATATTCTTGTTTATGGTGGGATATATGTCAATGTGAAGTATCTTTTTCGTTGTGTTCTGCCTTATTTATGTAAAAATAGAAATTATGTACTGTACTAGGTTTGTCGATCTATGAGCGTAATAAATTTATATAAACGAGGACGTGCGTGCGCGCGTGTGTGTGTACATGTGCGATTCACCATGGTCTTGAATCACGTGTTGTACTCGTGATCGACAGCTATTACACTCCCGAAAGAGAACTCAGAGCTCGTATATGACCGATCTATGGGTAATGCTGTGACCATACACGCACACACACACCCAAA
>NC_134812.1:46209395-46211895 GCF_046742065.1 Oratosquilla oratoria
CATCTATTCTTGATGATTTTCTCACAGATTTTGGCTATAGTGCTTGTTAGTGAGACTGGCCTATAGTTAGTTGGTTCTTCCTTGTTTCCTCCTTTATATATTGGTACAATGTTAGCATTTTTCCAGTCTTTTGGTATTTTTTTTTCTTTGAGTGAGCAATTTATTATGTTATGTATTTTGTCCGTTAGTTCTTTGCATTCTTTTAGAATCCAATTTTCAATTCCATCCGGGCCATGTGATTTCCTGACGTCAAGGTTTGATAGGTGTTCTAATATTTCTTTTTGTGCTATTGTTATGTCGCTCATGGGGAGAGATTGCCTTTCATTACCTTCGTTCCAATATTGTTTTTTCTCTCTAGTGAAGACAGAAAGTGATTTTTCATGATTTCGGCCATTTCTAAATCTTCTGAGTATTCTATATTTCCTCGGCGTAGTTTCACCATTTCTTGCTTGTTTTTAAGTTTACCATTCACGTATCGATAGAATAGTTTGGGTTGCTCTTTGCATTTATCTATATATTTTTCATGGTTCCTTTTTTCCTCTCTTCTCACTTTAACATACTCATTTCTATAATTTATATAGACTTGCCATTTTCCAGTTTTTTTTTTTCTTTTCTCCACCTTTTCCAAGCTCTGTCCTTTCTGTCTTTTGCCTCGCTGCATCTTTTGTTGAACCAGCATTTAATGTACACTCTCGCTTCTGTCTTGGTACGTGCTTATTTACCCCTTCATTGTAATTATCCATCAAGATATTCCATTTCTCTTCCATTTTTGTCTCTTCCATGTAAAAAATTTCCCAGTTTGCATTCTGGAAGAATTTCTTTAGTTTTGCAAAGTCCGTTTTGTTGTACATCAATCTTCCTTTCCTATGCTTTTCATTTCTCTCCATGTATATTTCTTCCTTTAGTTCAGTTTCAATGAGTATATGGTCACTCTTTCCAATTGGTGTCTTGTATTGGATTTTATCCACAATTTCAGGTTCTGTTGTAAAAATTAAATCTAGTTTCGACGGCTCTTCGTTGTTTCTGTATCTGGTGTTTTCACTGACCCACTGAGTCAATGTGTATTCCATGGTCATATCTAGTGGTACATTACCCCACAAGTCGTCTCCTCCTCGCACTGCCATGTTTTCCCAACAAATTTCTTTGCAATTGAAGTCCCCCATAATTACCAGATTACTTCCGCCCATTAGTATCTCGTTTAATGATTGCCTTGTATCTTCTAACATCTTCGTATGCTCGTTCTCTTTCCAAGCGTTCGTTATTGGGGGCACATAAGTCACCACAAACGTTCTACTTTTCATGCTCTTGTCTTCGACTTTTATCATGATCAGTTCTACATTACCTTTGCCCTCAGCTATTTTTGTTACATTCAAGTTTTTCTTCTATTATTAATCCAGTAATTATATGGTCCATTTCCAACATCGATGGATGGTATTACGCCCTTTAGTTTAGTCTCCACAATTCCCATTATGTCTGGCTTTCCTTCTAGCAGGTAATCATTAAGTTCGTTCAGTCCTGAAATTAATCTGTCGATGTTGGTATAGGCCACTTTCAATTTTCCAAAATTTTTTTTTTTTTTTTTTTTTTTTTTTTTTTTTTTTTTCCCTCCTGTTTTTGGTCCGCCCATTCTGATGTACCATTTCCTCAGTCTCATGTCGATTACTCTCCAATGGAATTCCTTGCTTTCTGTCTCCATGTGTGTGTGTGTGTGTGTGTATGTATGTATGTATGTATGTATTTATCTAGTTGTATTTTACGGGAAGGGGAGCTACGCTCGTGGTGTGTGTGGGTGGTGGGAGTAAAACGAAGACGATCTAGGAATTGATTTACTCTAACGTTTCGACCAACTTGGTCTTCTTCAGAGAGATATACTGAAAGTTTTTACATGGATTACAATTTATATCACTCCTATAGGGCACTTGGTCAGGTTACAGCGCCCAGGCATATCAATTGTCCCGTACACGACACGTTTTGTCGTGCCCAGCACGAGGACATTTGCCACCTTTGCCAAGCAAACATATCCATCTCTGCATATATATATATATACATATATATATATATATATATATATATATACACACACACCAATGAAAACCCCAACAGAAGAGATGGATTTGTTTGATTGTTCGTGATCTTTTGCGAGTTAGCGCAGCTAAAGTCAATCTAGCTGTGGATCGTACCAAGATCTATATATACCAGGTCTAACCACTTCCGACCGAATTTTGAGGGTGTTGGCGCAGCGGGCCCGTGAACGTCACTTGGCTGTTCAAAGTGGGGTTCGCGCGTCCAATCGCTGTCAGTTGTAGCTGGTGCGTCGTTCGGGCATGTTGTTGCCTCCGTTCGCACCGCTCCACGCAATTAGTTATATTCTGACAATGAAGATCTGTATATACCGATATATATAGATCTTGACAATATGGCTTATTGTGACATTAAGGATTGTGGCTCAAACCAAAGAGGAAGTAAGCCAAATGTTAATTTTCATCGTTTCCCTCCAAAC
>NC_134812.1:46219395-46221895 GCF_046742065.1 Oratosquilla oratoria
TTTCTACCTCCCAGTTCATTTTGTTCACTTCTGTGAGTTAGGGAAGAAATAACCTAACATCCACTTTCACCGAACCTAATTTCAAGCTAACCTTTTCTAACCCAAACTGGCTTTAATTCTAACCTGGCCTAATTCCTAATTAACCTGATCTAGCCTAACCTAGCAACCTAAACCTAACCTAACCCAATTCAGCCTAACTTAATCTAATTTAACTTAGATTAACGTGGTTTATTGCACCCTAATAGAACCTCGCTTCACCTCACCCAGCTTGTCCTGTCTGCACTGAGGAAATAGGCCGTGTCACCCAGCAGCAATGAACCAACAGTTGCACCGATAAGAACTGAGAGAATGAGTGAATGAATTGGTGAGTGAGCATAACATTGAAATATTAAGTGAGAGAAAGTGGGTGGGTGAGTGAAAGAGAGAGAGAGAAAGAGAATGAGTGAGTTATGTGAGAAGGGGACAGAGAGAGTGAGAGGAAGGGAGAGAGAGTGGGGCGAGTAATTAGAATAATGATTGAGTGACAAAATGAGTTGGTGAGTGAAAGAGTGGGAGGGGAAGAGAATGATTATGTGTCTGAAATTGAGTGAAAGTGACTGACTGAATGAATGAATGAATGGTTGAGTGTCTGAGTGAACGAATGAGTAACTGAAATAGTGACGAGTAAATAAACAAGATTGAGTGAGTAAGGACTGACTAGGGCAAACTCAGCATTATGTATCCCCCCCCCTCCGATAAAGGGCACTGGAGACTACCAGTATAACTACTCACAGGAACATAATTCCTTATACTTTAGTATCTATTCTCAGTTCAAGCCAAAAATAACATTAATAATTTTCATTATTTTCAGTAAAACATGCATCTTCTAGTAACAAATATCTATAGTATAGTATAGTGTTTACCTACTTATTGACAGCAAGTCATAACATACGAGTACTTTGGGTACTACTCCTACGCTTGTAGGACCCCCGGGCAGCTTATCAGTGTACCCGTGCGTAAGAAAGTGAAAGGGAAAGTGGGTCAGGAAGAGGAAGAGAAGGAGAGAAAAACAGAGGGAGGGGCCGAGAGAGAAAAAGAGAGAGAAATAGACACACACACAGAGTGAGTGACTTAGTGAGTCTGGACGCTCGAGTCCAGGGTTAGGCAAGAGAGCAATGGCGGTCCTGGAATGTTGAGGCAGGTTCAGACCATGTACGTCACAAAATCGAGGAGGACGAAGTTTCGTGTGCGCATGTGCGCGTGCTTTTACGTTTTATGTGAGTGTGTTGTTTAATATTTATATGTGTCAAGGTATGCGTGTGTGTGACGTTCGTTCGGATATATATATATATATATATATATATATATATATATATATAATATATGTATATATATATATATATATATATATACGTATATATAATATATATATATATGTATGTATGTATGTATATATATATATATGTATATATATATATGTATATATATATATGTATATATATATATGTATATATATATATGTATATATATATATGTATATATATATATGTATATATATATATGTATATATATATATATATATATATATATATATATATATATATATATATATATGCTTTGTTGAAGTCTACAGCTTTAATAGCATTGTTCAATCAATTTGTATGAAGTACTCTTGATATTTCTTACGAGAGAGGGTATGCTGGGGGTCAGGGTATTGATAGAATCTCCAAGGTACATGTTGTTTTACTCTAGACGTCTTTCGACCCAATCAGGGGTTTTCTTCAGGAGTTGCAATAAACACAATATTACAAGAAACAGGAATGACATATGGAGTGTGACGGGTGATTCTATACCCGCAATTAAACCTAGGGAGAGGATGTCGACATAGCTACCCAGGGAGCACTCACGTCAAAAGTGAGGCAAACCCGTGTGCGTCTCTCGTTGTGTACGTGTCACTGTCAGTGAAAAGTTGCCAGATGTCGCTAGCCATTTATAGAATGGTCCTGTTTTAAAAAAAGGATGTGTTTGTTGGATAATCATTTCACTTTGTGTTAAATCAACAATTAACAATTAGACTCAATAGGTAACGTTTATTCTAGTTCTAGTTAGGTATATAATTTCAAATATGATAATGATGCCATAAGATAGCGCTGTGCAGGAATTTGCAAATCGAAGTACGTGTATCTGCAAACATATAGTTGCCAGATGTCGCTAGCCATTTATAGAATCGTCCTGTTTTCAAAAAAGGATGTGTTTGTTGGATAATCATTTCACTTTGTGTTAAATTGATAATTAACAATTAGACTCTATAGGTAACGTTTATTCTAGTTCTAGTTAGATATATAATTTCAAATATGATAATGATGCCATAAGATAGCGCTGTGCAGGAATTTGCAAATAGAAGTACGTGTATCTGCAAACATATAGTCACGTGCTGGAAGGTTGGTACGATGCATTGCATGTAGCTAGATAATGTAGGCCCTAGTGGACACTTAGTTGTAAGCCGAGGTATTTAATATAT
>NC_134812.1:46226895-46336895 GCF_046742065.1 Oratosquilla oratoria
AGTGAGGAGTTTAACAATTATTTTCTATCGGTGTTTACTAATGAGAGGTTAGATAAAGTAGTCTATCTAATATCAGCATTAGTAGAGTAGAAGTAGTCAAGCAGATTGAAAGACTTAAAGCTACAAAATCCCCGGGTCCAGACGAAATTTTTCCGAGAATGCTAAAGGAGTGTAAATTTGAAATCTGCGACCAGTAAACTGAAATATTTAATAAATCAGTAGACACTGGTTTTGTGCCTACTGCTTGGAGGCAAGCAAACGTTGTTCCTGTTTTTAAGAAGGGAGATATATCGTCTGTATGCAACTACAGTTTGACATCAGTTACAGGAAAAATGCTTGAATCAATAATAGTAAATAGACTCAGAGAACACATCGAAAGACATAATTTAATTCGTGATTTACAGCATGGTTTCTCCAAGGGTAAGTCATGTGTGACTAATCTTCTATCTTTTTACACTAAAGTATATAAGGCGTCAGATAACAATGATAATTATGATATTATTTACCTTGACTTTAGCAAAGCGTTCGATAAGGTGCCTCACCAGAGACTACTAAATAAGATCAAAGCCCATGGCATAGGAGGAAAAGTGTTAGAATGGATTAGAGTTTGGATTAGTAACAGAAAACAGCGGGTCACCATAAATGGAGTAAAATCTAGGTGGGGCAATGTTATTAGTGGGGTCCCCCAGAGCTCGGTTTTGGGTCCCTTGTTGTTCATTATGTACATAAACGACTTAGATGACGGGATAAATAGTGATGTTAGTAAGTTTGCGGATGACACTAAAATAGGACGCCTAATTAGGTCAGGAGACGACGCAGAGATTCTGCAGGATGATCTTAACAAATTGTTCACATGGTCCGTGAAATGGCAAATGAACTTCAATATATTTAAGTGTAGCGTGTTAAACGTAGGGCTACACAACCCTGAAAATAGATACAGCTTAGATAACACGCTTTTAGAGAAAACTGAGTGCGAGAGAGACTTGGGAGTTCTAGTGTGTCCGGACCTTAAAACCAGGAAACAGTGCATTAGCGCCAGGAATAAAGCTAACAGAGCATTGGGTTTCATTGCTAGGACGGTAACGAATAGAAGTACAGAGGTAATTATTAAACTCTGTGTAGCGATAGTTAGACCCATCCTTGACTATGCGGTACAGTTTTGGTCTCCGTCCTACAGAGTGGACATAAATTCACTAGAATCAGTACAGAGAAGAATGACCAAAATGATACATGGACTCAGAAATTTGCCTTACGAAGAGAGGCTTAGGCACCTTAACTTACACTCTCTGGAAAGACGCAGAGTGCCGGGTGTTCAAACAAGGTCATCATATTAAAACAACGGGGCAGGACTCGCAGTAATGGTTATAAACTGGACAAATTTAGATTTAAAAAGGAAATAGGCAAGAATTGGTTTACTAATAGGGTGGTTGACGAATGGAATAAACTTAGTAACCATGTAGTAAGCGCTGAAACTATCACTTGTCTTAAGAAACGATTAGACAACTTTATGGATGGGGATGACAGGTGGTGATGGATACGGAGCTGCCTAGTGTAGGCCTTATGGTCTCTTGCAGTCTCTTTCATTCTTATGTTCTTATGTTCTTATCTTTCTCATTTTATTGTCATCGTAATAATAGGTTAGATAGGATGTCTATGTTATATTATCACAATAACCAAGAATATGTTGTGCGTGTTTGATTATATTACGTATATGAAATTAAATGAAAAATCAAAAGTGCATTAGCTTATCTCACTTGTTCTAGCGGATCTTTTGCGGAACCTTAGGGTTCGGGGAACCCTGGTTGAGAAACGCTGCTCTAGATAAATCGCGTAGCTCCGGTCACAGGGTGACGGAGAATTCATCTCGTGCATAGTTGAGGGCTGGCAGACCTTCGGCCGAATTGAGGTCACGAGGGGTCAAGATCCTCCTCAGGTCGCGAGGGGTCATCAGCCTCTCTTGGAATCAGGGCCATCTGGTCTTCGTCAAAATAAAATCAGTATAAACTTTCCAACTTGTTAGTAGGATAAGGTAGTCCGCAAAGCAGGAACTGGTGGTGATTGTAGTGCTGCGTGTATATGTGCACATGTATGTACATGTATACATTCGAACAGTACAAACAAATACACACACGTACACACACACACACACACACACACACACACACACATATATATATATATATATATATATATATATATATATATATATATATATATATATATGTGTGTGTGTGTGTGTGTGTGTGTGTAAAAATGTATATGTATATATCCCTATATATACATATGTACTATATGTGTTTACATAGCTCAAAACGAACCTTTCTTTAGAGGTTAACACTACCAATATACAGTATATGTGATATACTCAAGTATTTTTTCTTCCAGACTTAACCCAACGGACCAGCAATGGAAGACGTGGGTCCCTTCCTACTGAAGTGGCTCTTTCAGCCACCCTTCAGCTTCGTGGGCTGGGCCGTCCTCTTCTCCATATTTTCCCTCTTCGTCAGGCTCTACGCACGCCGCTGCAAGTCGCGTCGGCGCCTGGACGGGGCCGTCGTCATCGTGACAGGAGCTAACTCAGGTGGGGAGGACACCTGACGAGCCCTTTGTTCCTGTGAAAGAAGAACTCCCACCGAAGCAACACAAGGCAACCTGTAGCATGCGGAGGGTGATGCTGTCAGTTCACATTTTGAGAACAGAGACATGTTGCTTTCCACGCGGAAGAGGAGGATTTAATGTAGCATATCATTTTTATACTGCAAAAGTGTTCCTCCTTTTATATATATATATATATATATATATATATATATATATATATATATATACTGTATATATATATTGTCGAGTGTGACATCACCTTCCGCAGGCAACGTGTTACTACGTGTTGTATACCAGTGTCGCGTGCTACATGTCCTGTGTTAAACACCTCATACCTGTGCATCAGTGCTACTCACCATATGGTTGCTACAATGTTGTCTCGGTGGAGTCCATGTATATATGTATAAATGTACGTACGTATGTATGTGTGTGTGTGTATGTACAGTATATATGTATATATGCATGTATGTTAATATGTGTGTGCATCAGTGCTACTCACCATATGGTTGCTACAATGTTGTCTCGATGGAATCCATGTATATATGTATAAATGTACGTACGTATGTATGTGTGTGTGTATGTACAGTATATATGTATATATGCATGTATGTTAATATGTGTGTATGTATGTATGCATGCATGTATGTATGTATGTGCGTATGTACATGTTGATTCTTTTTATTGTTTGTAGGTATCGGCAAAGAGACTACACGAGACCTGGCAGGACGTGGAGCCACCGTCATCATGGCCTGCAGGAACATAGAGAAGGCGGTCCTGGCGAAAGGTAGGTAACGGCAGGAGATTCACTTTACACTTGAGTCTTACCTCTCAATGTGGCTCCAATTATAAGAACCTGATAGCAACTAGAAAGCCGGCAGCAACCAACAAAATTATCCAAAGATCTTTTAACCAAAATCCCTGGCTTGGCGCTTGAACCAAGTGCCAGTACATAGGACCGCACTCTCAGTTAGGGTCAGGGAAAAGTGGAGCTTTGTCTCCGCGAAGTGTGAGGTCGTTTCCGACTCTTAGACAGCAGCGGCACCACATCCAAGTGCCTCCAACTAAAACCCAATCGACCTAATGTAACCTGATTTGTTTTCAGCCGACCTGGTTCAGGCTGGTGTGCAGGGTGACCATCTCGAGGTCCTGCGTCTCGACACGTCTTCCATGGCTTCAGTGAGGAAGTTCGCCAAAGAGTTCGGAGACCGTCGGGTAAGAGATAGCGCCCAGGGCCTCAGGACGATCCAGGTTCTTTCCACTGAGTTCTCCGCCGCAGGGAAGGTTGGAGGCCAGTGGGCACTTCGGGCATTCAAGAAAGTGCAGCCAGCTGGGGTGTTCCTCCTCTTCACGCCCGAACCGTTAGCCCTCAACGCCTGTCGTCGAGACCACGTCAACTTCCGACAAATCCGCCCTGACGGAAGGTGGTGTTGAGGGCGGGCGGGTAGGCCGGAGGTGGAAGACACCTGCTCAGGTGGTCATGTTCGAAGCGCCCCTATCGGGCATTCTTTTGATTTGTCCGTTCCTTTGAAATCCCCCCGATGACAGCTGAATATTCTGTTGACGTAGGTGATGTCGAGGGGGGGATTTCAAGTCTCCTGTCCAGACACAGTTAGCCGAGAAGATTCTCGGCGTCCTCTCTCCTCATAGGACACAGATAGCCAGGCTGGGGGGTGGAGGATCCCCTCCTGAAGAGAGCTGTGTTTATCCTAGAAAAAGACACGAGATTGTACGACTGCTAAGGCTGGAGAAATAACACAGGTTTCTGGGGTTTGCCACGGCGTCGACAGAAAGGAACACTCGCTTGGTTCTTGACACTTTCAATCCTTTTTACGAACCTTAGTCATTCACTCCAGCTGTCGTCAGGCGATTTTATTAAGATAGGGGGGAAATCCTGTACCAGAGAATTAGTCGCATCTCTCTCAAACTTGTCTCGATTAACTGTTTCGCTATACTTTACGATATTACGTCATCACTGGAAGATCACCGGCCGAGCAGCATAGGGCCGTTACTTGCAGCAAAGGTCGAAGGGTAGGTGATTCGAACCCTGCCACCGGTGATGTTGAACTAAGGGTGGTTGTGTGTGTGTGGGGAGGGGGGAGTTTGTGACGTTAAAACATACGATAATCATCATCACTATCTTTAACAAAATATTTCCTTGAGCAGAGATAACCTTCCTCTGCATTGAGTTAAGGTCCACCAAATGAAGATTTATGTTCCTTACACAGGTTCCTCAAGTTCTTCTCTCTCTCTTTCTCTCCATCTCCCCCTCGCTCTCCCTCTCTCTCTCTCCCCCTCTCTCTCCACCTTTCTCTCCATCTCCCTCTCCCTCACTGCCTCCCCCCCTCTCTCTCTATCTATATAAACCGTTATGAAATAACACCGTTGTTGCACTAAAAAAAGAGTGAACAGCTTACTGAACTTAACAACATTTAAAACCTGTAGTGTTAGAGAACATCTGTCTTTCTTTCCTGCAGCTGGACATCCTGATCAACAACGCCGGCGTGGCGGACCCGCCGAGGGCCCTGACGGAGGAAGGACTCGAGGTCTCGGTGGCCACCAACCACCTGGGCCACTTCCTGCTCACCCACCTCCTCATGCGTGAGTAATGGCCACTCGTTAACTCTGCGATTTGCCTCCGGCACTGCACACTAGACTCGTTTAAAAAAAAAAAAAATAGATTGTTATCAATACAGAATGCGCGACGTTTACATGTGTGTGATAGCTCTTATATTTTGGTAGACAAGCTTTGTTGAAATGAATTTAGGAATCAGCTATAAGAACCTCCGAAACCAGTTCAGGTCAAGTGGTAGTCGTCGATTTTCAAGTAAATCCTACCGCAAGCCGAGTGTATCTTATATACTTAGTATCTGATGTACGCCAGGATACATGATCACGTAACCATTGATATGATTTATACCTAGATCATTAACAGAATCTAAAGCAATCTGCAGTTTGAGTTGAATCAGATAGAACAAGAGACAGTATTGAACAGATTGTCTCAACCCTTTAGCACGCAGCAATATGATAACCAAAGTATGTATGTACACGGCACCTGTCCACATTCGTCAAAAATCCCCTCGGAGTTGATATGATGTCTTGTACCCCTCAGATATTCATTGGTTTTGAACCCAGCCAGGGAGACGTGACGTCACTCTAGGCCGTGCCTCCTTGTACGTGAACCTGGTAATTACTTCCAGGTTATGAACATTTCTTCCACGTTCTTAGACGTAATCAAATCAATCACCCTTTCATCTTGTGCGGAGGTTCCCCGTTCTGGCGTACCCTTCTTCGCGAAGACCTCATAATTTCACACAACCCAGCTGTATGAGTCGTAAGTCAGGACAATGTCTTTATTAGTACAACGTGTTCCTCATTCGAAATATATGATATACTAGATAAAGCTCGAATGAGCGAAATATTGATCCAATGAGGGCTTCCTCACACGGTGCTTCTGACGAATTTGTCGATAGTTGCCTTTCTCTCTGTATATCGTCTTTGCAATGACTCACTACTCATGCTTAGACATCTTAATATCTTGTATACCTGTAACGTGTGTACACACAGACACACACACACACACACTTTCAACGAACGGACGGCTTGAAGAACGTTCTGAAGAAAAGTGCCGATTGTGGATCCCAACGCAAAGAGAAGTGCCTTTTTGTATTTACAGGGTGGGGGGGAAATTGCTCGTGGGGTAGTGGGAAAGTAAGGAAAGAGGAGAAGGGGAGGGATTGCTGGGGAAATGGAAGGAAATGAGGAAGTAGAGGACTTGGCCCAAGCAGACCGCCGAAAAGTAAACAAACGACCGCAAGCCCAACTGGAAGACGACGAAATGTCTAATAAGAATGTAAAGATTAGAAGTATAGATAGGAACAATACAGTAGAAAGTGATGAGAATATTTTCAAGGGATTTAAAGAGGGTGGGGGGGACACAACCCCCCCCCCCCCCCCGACTGACAAGACTAGAGGAGAAGGTTGATAAGGTGTTCGAGGACTTGGAGAGTAGGTTAGGTCATATGAACACCATTTTACAAAGGGTTGAAAGATTGGAAGAACTAGAAAAGGCGAATAAAAACTTAACTGATGAAATAGAAGACCTAAAAAGACAGTTAAGAGATGTAAAGGTGGAAAATGAGGAATTGAAGAGGAATAGTAAAGAAAACAGAGAGACAATAGCTAAAGAAGCTAAGAATTGGAAAACAACCCAAGAAGGAAATAAGGTTTCATTCACTGACATAGTCAAACAGCAATTGAAAGAACATACTGAAGACTCAGTTATTAAAGTGATGAGACAAAAGGAGAATATAGTAAGAGATTTAGCAGACAAGAAGAAATGTATAATTATATTAGGAATGGAAGAGAAACACAACCCAGATAGAACCACAAGAATCAAAGAGGAAAATGAAAAAGTAAGCCAATTACTAGAATCAGTTCAGGAAGATGAACCAGAAATTATGAAACAAATCGAAGAGAAATTTAGACTCGGAAAGTATAGCACAGACAAGACCAGACCAATTAAGATTAAATTCAGGTCACAAACAACGACAGAGAATATCTTATCCGAAACAGGGAAACTAGGAACAAGTGAACAATATAAAAAGATATGGATAAAAAGGGAAATGAATAAAGAGGAAAGAGAGGAAGAAAAGCAGAAAAGACTGGAAGCTGAGGCAAAAAACGAGAACAGAACGGAGTCAGAGAAAGAGAGATTCTATTGGAGAGTAGTGAACATGAAACTAAGGAAGTTCGACATACAAAAGAAAAACATAAGGGAAACAGAGAACACAATGGAAGTGGCAGAAAACTAAGAGTGTCTTACACAAATATAGATGGATTAATAACAGGATTGAATGAGCTGAATGATTATTTGAAGGAAAAAGAACCGGACATAATGGGAATTGTAGAAACAAAATTAAAAGGCCCACTACCACCCAACAGTGTAGGACATGATGCATACAATTATTGGATTAGAAACAGAGAGAAAAAGCAAGGGAGTGGAGTTATGTTCCTGACTAAGAAGGATATAAACGTGAAAGGTGTCATATATGGAAAGAATACAGTAGAGATGATTATGATAGAAGTGGAAGACAGAGATAAGAAGAGCAGAAAATTTGTGATAAATTATGTGCCTCCAAAAACAGCCTCATGGGAAGAGAGTGAACATAAAAGTATGTTAGAGGACACAAAGATAACATTAAATAAAATAATGGAAGATGGAGTAAGAATAGTTATGATGGGCGACTTTAATTGCAAAGAAATCTGCTGGGAAGAAATGACAGTAAAGGGTGGAGACGACTCATGGGGAAACGCTCTACTTGAGATGATTATTGACCACACAATGACACAATGGATACAGGAGAACACTAGGTATAGAAATGAAGAAGAACCATCGAGACTAGACTTATTAATTACATCTGAACCTAGAATAGTGGACAAGATTGAATATAAAACACCAATAGGTAAAAGTGACCACATATTGATTGAACTGGAACTTAATGAAGAAAAATATATGAAAAGAAATTAACAATATAGAAAAGGAAGAATGATGTATGAAAAAACATACTTTGATAAAATAAGAGAATTCTTTCAACAAGAAAACTGGGAAGAAATATACAAAGAAGAAACATCAGTGGAAGAGAAATGGAATATTTTGACAAAAATTTACAAAAAAGGAGTGGAAAAGTATGTCCCAAGACAAAAACAAGAAAAAGAATATGTAAAATGCTGGTACAACAAAAGTTGTAGGGAGTTAAAAGACAAAAGAGACAAAGTCTGGACCATATGGAAAAAAGACAGGAGACCTGAAAAATGGAAAATATATACCGGTTATAGAAATGAATATGTACAAACGTGCAGAGAGGAAAAGAGAAAATATGAAAAAGACGTCATAGAAAAATGTAAAGATCAACCAAAACTATTCTACAGATTTGTAAACAATAAACTGAAAAACAAACAGGACTTGGAGAAATTAAGACAAGAGGGAGTTGAATACACTGAGGAAATGGAAATGGCGGAAATTATGAACAAACATTTTAAATCAGTGTTTACAAGGGAGAACATACAACCTGAAGAGATTGAATGGAAAGAGAAAGTGCCCCCTATAGAAGAAATAGAAGTATCAAAGAATGAAATATTGATACACTTGAGTAATCTTGGTGTCAGAAAATCGCATGGACCAGATGAAATAGCAAACTGGATTCTGAAAGAATGCAGGAATGAACTGGCAGACAAAATACATAGCATAATAAGCAGTTCCTTGAAAGAAGGAAAAGTTCCAGAAGATTGGAAAAAAGCAAATATAGTACCTATATATAAAGGAGGAAATAAAGAAGAACCTACCAACTATAGACCAGTCTCTCTAACAAGTACAATAGCAAAAATTTGTGAAAGAAATATCAAAAGTAGATGGGTAAAATACTTGGAAAAAAATAACGTACTAAATCCAAGGCAATTTGGATTCAGACAAGGACGATCATGCGTCACCAATTTAATATGTTTCTATTCAAGGCTAATAGATATAATACAAGAAAGAGATGGATGGGCTGATTGTGCATTTCTAGACCTAAAGAAAGCTTTTGACAAAGTACCACATAAGAAGTTGCTTAAGAAACTAGAATCTGAAGGAGGAATACAAGGTAAATTACTAAATTGGATGGAAGACTTTTTGCAAGAAAGAAAAATGAGAGTAGTGATAAGAAACCAGCACTCAAAATGGAATGAAGTAATAAGCGGTGTCCTGCAAGGAACAGTTCTGGCCCCAATAATGTTTGCTATATATATTAATGATATGGATGAAGGAATTGAAAGCTATATGAGCTTCTTTGCAGACGATGCAAAACTACTGAAAAGAGTGAAAACTGAAGAAGATTGTGAATCACTACAGAGAGATCTAAATAAAGTACAGGAATGGAGTAGGAAGTGGGAGATGGAGTTCAATACAAAGAAGTGTAGTATAATGGAATTTGGAAAAAGCAAAAACAGAATAACAGGAGCATATAAATTGGGAGAAGAAGGAATAAAAAAAGTAGAAAATGAGAAGGACCTGGGAGTCATTGTTATGAATAATATGTCACCTGAGAAACATATAAATAAGATTTTTGGAGAAACTTATAATTTAATAAGAACAACCAAAGTGGCATTTACATACCTGGATGAAGAAATGGTGAAGAAAATCCTAATCACCCTGATAAGACCAAGATTGGAATATGCAGCAACGATATGGTCACCAAGTACAAAAAAATGTATAAAAAAACTTGAAAGAATACAAAGAGCAATTACAAAACTGGCACCAACACTCTCAAAACTATCATATGAAGAGAGACTAGCAAAACTTGAACTACAGACACTAGAGCAAAGAAGAGAGAGAGGAGATTTGATAGCTATTTACAGAATCATGAAAGGCATAGAAATTACTGATAGAGAGAATCTGATAAAATGGGATGACAGAAATACAAGAGGACACGGAAAGAAAATAAAAAAAGACAGCTATAGAAGAGATTTGAAAAAGAACAGCTTTCCTCACAGAGTAATAGACAGTTGGAACAAGTTAGATGAGAAAGTGGTGTGTGCAAAAAAATACATGAATTTAAAAATTGTTTAGATAAAATGAGAAATGAAGACGGAACCCCACGAGCATAGCTCCCCTTCCTGTAAAATACAACTAGGTACAACTAGGTAAATACACACACACTTCAACGAACGGACGGCTTAGAAGACGTTCTGAAGAAAATTGAAGTTTCGTGGATCCCAACGCAAAGAGAAGTGCCTATTGTATTTACAGGGTTGGGGGGAAATTGCTCGTGGGGTAGTAGGAAAGTAGGGAAAGAGGAGAAGGGGAGGGATTGCTGAGGGAAATGGAAGGAAATGAGGAAGGAGAGGACTTGGCCCAGGCAGACAGGCGAAAGGTAAACAAACGGCCCCCCGACCAGCTGAGCGACGATGAAATGTCTAATAAAAATGTAAAGATTAGAAGTATAGATAAGAGCAATACAGTAGAAAGTGATGAGAATATTTTCCAGGGATTTAAAGAGGGTGGGGGGGACACAAACCCCCCTCGACTGACAAGACTAGAAGAGAAGGGCGATAAGATGATCGAGGACTTGGAGCGTAGGTTCGGTCATGTTAACAACATTATATGGCGGGTTGAAAAATTGGAAGAACTAGAGAAGGCGAACAAAAACTTAACCAAGGAAATTGAAGAATTAAAAAAACAGTTAAAAGAAGTAAAAGAAGAGAATAAAGTCTTAAAGGAGAATAATAAGGAGAACAAGGAGGGTTGGAAAAAAATCCAAGAAAATAGCAAAGTTGCATTCACTGACATAATCAGACAGCAAATGAATGAACAAACTGAAAACTCAGTTATTAAAGTGATGAGACAGAAGGAGAATATAGTGAGACTTAGCTGATAAAAAGAAATGTATAATTATATTAGGAATGGAAGAGAAACATAACCCAGATAGAACCACAAGAATCAAAGAGGAAAATGAAAAAGTAAGAAATTTACTAGAATTAGTTCAGGAAGATGAACCAGAAATAATTAAACAAATCGAAGAGAAATTCAGGCTTGGGAAATATAGTACAGACAAGACCAGACCAATTAAGATTAAATTCAGGTCACAAACTACGGCTGAGAATATCTTATCCAAAACAGGGAAACTAGCAACAAGTGAACAATATAAAAAGGTATGGATAAAAAGGGAAATGAATAAAGAGGAAAGAGAGGAAGAAAAACAGAAAAGACTTGAAGCTAAGGAAAAAACGAGATAAGAACGGAGTCAGAAAAAGAGAGATTCTATTGGAGAGTAGTGAACATGAAACTAAAGAAAGTCGACATACAAGAGAAAAACAAAAGGGAAACAGAGAACACAATGGAAGTGGCAGAAAACTAAGAGTGTCTTACACAAATATAGATGGATTAATAACAGGATTGAATGAGCTGAATGATTATTTGAAAGAAAAAGAACCAGACATAATGGGAATTGTAGAAACAAAATTAAAAGGTCCACTACCACCCAACAGTGTAGGACATGATGCATATAATTATTGGATTAGAAACAGAGTGAAAAAAGAAGGGGGTGGAGTTATGTTCCTGACTAAGAAGGATATAAACGTGAAGTGTGTCACATATGGAAAGAATACAGTAGAGATGATAATGATGGAAGTAGAAGACAGAGATAAGAAGAGCAGAAAGTTTGTGATAAATTATGTGCCCCCGAAAATAGCCTCATGGGAGGAGAGTGAACATAAAAGTATGTTAGAGGACACAAAGATAACAGTAAACAAGATAATGGAAGAGGGAGGAAAAATAGTTATGATGGGCGACTTTAATTGCAAAGACATCTGCTGGGAAGAAATGACAGTAAAGGGTGGAGACGGCTCATGGGGAAACGCTCTACTTGAGATGGTTACTGACCATACAATGACACAATGGATACAGGAGAACACTAGGTATAGAAATGAAGAAGAGCCATCGAGACTAGACCTAATAATTACATCCGAACCTAGAATAGTGGACAAAATTGAATATAAAACACCAATAAGTAAAACTGACCACATATTGATTGAACTGGAACTTAATGAAGAAAACTATATGAAAAGAAATGAACAATATAGAAAAAGAAGAATGATGTATGAAAAAACAAACTTTGATCAAATAAGAGAATTCTTTCAAAAGGAAAACTGAGAAGAAATATACAAAGAAGAAACAACAGTAGAAGAGAAATGGAATATTTTGACAAAAAAATTACAAAAAAGGAGTGGAAAAGTATGTCCCAAGACAAAAACAAGAAAAAGAATATGTAAAATGCTGGTACAACAAAAGTTGTAGGGAGTTAAAAGACAAAAGAGACAAAGCCTGGACCAGATGGAAAAAAGACAGAAGACCTGAAAAATGGAAAATATATACCGGTTATAGAAATGAATATGTACAAACGTACAGAGAGGAAAAGAGAAAATATGAAAAAGATATCATAGAAAAGTGTAAAGATCAACCAAAACTATTCTACAGATTTGTAAACAATAAACTGAAAAACAAACAAGACTTGGAGAAATTAAGACAAGAGGGAGTTGAATACACTGAGGAAATGGAAATGGCGGAAATTATGAACAAACATTTTAAATCAGTGTTTACAAGGGAGAACATACAACCTGAAGAGAACGAATGGAAAGAGAAAGTCCCCCCTATGGAAGAAATAAAAGTAACAAAGAATGAAATATTAACACACTTGAGTAATCTTGATGTCAGAAAATCGCATGGACCAGATGAAATAGCAAACTGGATACTGAAAGAATGCAGGAATGAACTGGCAGACAAAATACATAGCATACTAAATAGTTCCTTGAAAGAAGGAAAAGTTCCAGAAGATTGGAAAAAAGCAAATATAGTACCTATATATAAAGGAGGAAATAAAGAAGAACCTACCAACTATAGACCAGTCTCTCTAACAAGTACAATAGCAAAAATTTGTGAAAGAATTATCAAAAGTAGATGGGTAAAATGTTAAAAAAAAAAAAAAAAAAAAAGTGTTAAATCCAAGGCAATTTGGATTCAGACAAGGACGATCATGCGTCACCAATTTAATATGTTTCTATTCAAGGCTAATAGATATAATACAAGAAAGAGATGGATGGGCGGACTGTGCATTTCTAGACCTAAAGAAAGCTTTTGACAAAGTACCACATAAGAAGTTGCTTAAGATATTAGAAACTGAAGGAGGAATACAGGGCAAACTACTAAATTGGATGGAAGACTTTTTGCAAGAAAGAAAAATGAGAGTAGTGATAAGAAACCAGCACTCAAAATGGGATGACGTAATAAGCGGTGTTCCGCAGGGAACAGTTCTGGCCCCAATAATGTTTGCTATATATATATTAATGATATGGATGAAGGAATTGAAAGCTATATGAGCTTCTTTGCAGATGATGCAAAACTACTGAAAAGAGTGAAAACTGAAGAAGATTGTGAATCACTACAGAGAGATCTAAATAAAGTACAGGAATGGAGTAGGAAGTGGGAGATGGAGTTCAATACAAAAAAGTGTAGTATAATGGAATTTGGAAAAAGCAAAAACAGAATAACAGGAGCATATAAATTGGGAGAAGAAGGAATAAAAAAAGTAGAAAATGAGAAGGAGTCATTGTTATGAATAATATGTCACCAGAGAAACATATAAATAAGATTTTTGGAGAAACTTATAATTTAATAAGAACAATCAAAGTTGCATTTACATACCTGGATGAAGAAATGGTGAAGAAAATCCTAATCACCCTGATAAGACCAAGATTGGAATATGCAGCAACGATATGGTCACCAAGTACAAAAAAATGTATAAAAAAACTTGAAAGAATACAAAGAGCAATTACAAAACTGGCACCAACACTCTCAAAACTATCATTTGAAGAGAGACTAGAAAAACTTGAACTACAGACACTAGAGCAAAGAAGAGAGAGAGGAGATTTGATAGCTATTTACAGAATCATGAAAGGCATAGAAATTACTGATAGAGAGAATCTGATAAAATGGGATGACAGAAATACAAGAGGACACGGAAAGAAAATAAAAAAAGACAGCTATAGAAGAGATTTGAAAAAGAACAGCTTTCCTCACAGAGTACTAGACAGTTGGAACAAGTTAGATGAGAAAGTGGTGTGTGCAAAAACAATACATGAATTTAAAAATAGTTTAGATAAAATGAGATATGAAGACGGGACCCCACGAGCATAGCTCCCCTCCCCGTAAAATACAACTAGGTAAATACAAAAAACTTGAAAGAATACAAAGAGCAATTACAAAATTGGCACCAACACTCTCAAAACTATCATATGAAGAGACTAGCAAAACTTGAACTACAGACACTAGAGCAAAGAAGAGAGAGAGGAGATTTGATAGCTATTTACAGGTTCATGAAAGGCATAGAAATTACTGATAGAGAGAATCTGATAAAATGGGATGATAGAAATACAAGAGGACACGGAAAGAAAATAAAAAAAGACAGCTATAGAAGAGATCCTCATAGAGTAATAGACAGTTGGAACAAGTTAGATGAGAAAGTGGTGTGTGCAAAAACAATACATGAATTTAAAAATAGTTTAGATAAAATGAGATATGAAGACGGGACCCCACGAGCATAGCTCCCCTTCCCGTAAAATACAACTAGGTAAATACACACACACACACGCACACATTTCAACGAACGGACGGCTTAGAGGACGTTCTGAAGAAAAAGTGAAATTTCGTGGATCCCGAAGCAAAGGAAGTACCTATTGTATTTACAGGGTGGGGGGAAATTGCTCGTGGTGCAGGGGAAAGTGAGGAAAAAGGAGAAGGGGAGGGATTACTGAGGGAAATGAGGAAGGTGAGGGCTTGGCCCAGGCAGGCAGATGCCATCTAAACAAAAGAGGTCCGGACCAATTTAGCGACGACGAAATGTCTAACAAAAATGTAAAGATCAGAAGTATAGATAAGAGCAATACAGTAGAAGGTGATGAGAATATTTTCCAGGGATTTAAAGAGGGTGGAGGGGACACAAACAACCCCCCCCCCCCGATTAACAAGACTAGAAGAGAAGCTCGATAAGATGATCGAGCACTGGGAACTTAGGTTCGGTCACATTAACAACATTAGGCAGAGGGTTGAAAAATTGGAAGAACTAGAGAAGGTGAACAAAAACTTAACTAAGGAAATTGAAGAATTAAAAAAACAGTTAAAAGAAGTAAAAGAGGAGAATAAAGTCTTAAAGGAGAATAATAAGGACAACAAGGAGGGTTGGAAAAAAATTCAAGAAAACAGTAAAGTTGCATTTACTGACATAATCAAACAGCAAATGAAAGAACAAACTGAAGACTCAGTTATTAAAGTGATGAGACAGAAGGAGAATATAGTAAGAGACTTAGCAGATAGAAAGAAATGTTTAATTATATTAGGAATGGAAGAGAAACATAACCCAGATAGAACCACAAGAACCAAAGAGGAAAATGAAAAAGTAAGAAATTTACTAGAATTAGTTCAGGAAGATGAGCCAGAAATAATGAAACAAATCGAAGAGAAATTCAGGCTTGGGAAATATAGTACAGACAAGACCAGATCAATTAAGATTAAATTCAGGTCACAAACGACGGCAGAGAATATCTTATCCAAAACAGGGAAACTAGCAACAAGTGAACAATATAAAAAGGTATGGATAAAAAGATAAATGAATAAAGAGGAAAGAGAGGAGGAAATAAAGAAAAGACATAAAGCTAAGAAAAAAAACGAGACCAGAACGGAGACAGAAAAACAAGAATTCTACTGGAGAGTAGTGAATGTGAAATTGAAGCAATGGAAAATAACAGAGAGAAACACAAAAGAAACAGAAAATACAATGGAAATAACAGAAAGTTAAAAGTATCCTACACAAATATAGATGGATTAATAACAGGACTGAATGAACTGAACAAATATCTGAAAGAAAAAGATCCAGACATAATGGGAATTGTTGAGACAAAATTAAAAGGTCCACTACCACCCAACAGCATAGGACACAATGCATATAATTATTGGATTAGAAACAGAGAGAAAAAACAAGGGGGTGGAGTTATGTTCCTGACTAAGAAGGATATAAGCGTGAAGAGTGTCACATATGGGAACAATAGAGTAGAGATGATCATGATAGAAGTAGAAGATAGAGATAAGAAGAGCAGAAAGTTTGTAATAAACTACGTGCCCCCAAAAACAGCCTCGTGGGAAGAGAATGAACATAAAAGCATGTTAGAAGACACAAGAATAACACTAAACAAGATAATAGAAGATGGAGGAAGAATAGTTATGATGGGGTGACTATAATTGCAAAGAAATATGCTGGGAAGAGATGACCGTAAAGGGTGGAGAAGACTCATGGGGAAGTGTTCTACTTGAGATGATTACTGACCACACAATGACACAATGGATCCAAGAGAACACTAGGTATAGAAATAAAGAAGAACCATCGAGACTAGACCTAATAATCACATCAGAACCTGAAATAGTGGAAAAGATAGAATACCAGGCACCAATAAGCAAAAGTGACCACATACTGATAGAACTAGAACTAAATGAGAAAAAATACATGAAAAGAAATGAACAATATAGAAAAGGAAGATTGATGTATGAAAAAGCAAACTTTGATAAAATAAGAGAATTCTTCCAAAATGAAAACTGGGAAAGAATACACAAAGAAGATACAACAGTAGAAGAGAAATGGAATATTTTGACAAAAATCTATGAAAAAGGAGTAGAAAAGTATGTTCCAAGACAAAAACAAGAAAAAGAATATGTAAAGTGCTGGTACAATAAAAGTTGTAGGGAGATAAAAGACAAAAGAGACAAAGCCTGGGCCAAATGGAAGAAAAACAGAAGACCAGAAAAATGGAAAATATATACTTGTTATAGAAATGAATATGTACAAGCGTGCAGAGAGGAAAAGAGAAAATATGAAAAAGATGTCATAGAAAAATGTAAAGATCAACCAAAACTATTCTACAGATTTGTAAACAAACTGAAAAACAAACAAGATTTGGAGAAATTAAGACAAGGAGGAGTTGAATACACAGAGGAAATTGAAATGACGGAAATTATGAACAAACATTTTAAATCTGTGTTTACAAGGGAGAACATACAACATGAAGAGATTGAATGGAAAGAGAAAGTCCCCCCTTTGAAAGAAATAGAAGTAACAAAGAATGAAATATTGAACCACTTGAGTAATCTTGATGTCAGAAAATCGCATGGACCAGATGAAATAGCAAACTGGATTCTGAAAGAATGCAGGAATGAACTGGCAGACATAATACATAGCATAATAAACAGTTCCTTGAAAGAAGGTAAAGTTCCAGAAGATTGGAAAAAAAGCAAATATAGTACCTATATATAAAGGGGGAAATAAAGAAGACTCTAACAACTATAGGCCAGTCTCTCTAACAAGTACAATAGCAAAAATTTGTGAAAGAATTGTCAAAAATAGATGGGTAAAATATTTAGAAAAAAACAACGAGCTAAATCCAAGACAATTTGAATTCAGACAAGGACGATCATGCGTCACCAATTTAATTTGTTTCTATTCAAGGCTAATAGATATAATACAAGAAAGAAATGGATGGGCTGATTGTGCATTTCTAGACCTAAAAAAAGCTTTTGACAAAGTACCACATAAGAAGTTGCTTAAGAAATTAGAAACTGAAGGAGGAATACAGGGCAAACTGCTAAATTGGATGGAAGACTTTTTGCAAGAAAGAAAAATGAGAGTAGTGATAAGAGACCAACACTCAAAATGGGATGAAGTAATAAGCGGTGTTCCACAAGGAACAGTACTGGCCCCAATAATGTTTGCTATATATATTAATGATATGGATGAAGGAATTGAAAGCTATATGAGCTTCTTTGCAGATGATGCAAAACTATTGAAAAAGTGAACACAGAAGAAGATTGTGAATCACTACAGAGAGATCTAAATAAAGTACAGGAATGGAGTAGGAAGTGGGAGATGGAGTTCAATACAAAGAAGTGTAGTATAATGGAATTTGGAAAAAGTAAAAACAGAATAACAGGATCATATAAATTGGGAGAAGGAATAAAAAAAGTAGAAAATGAAAAAGACCTGGGAGTCATTGTTATGAATAATATATCACCTGAGAAACATATAAATAAGATTTTTGGAGAAACCTATAATTTAATAAGAACAATCAAAGTTGCATTTACATACCTGGATGAAGAAATGGTGAAGAAAATTCTAATCACCCTGATAAGACCAAGATTGGAATATGCAGCAACGATATGGTCACCAAGTACAAAAAAATGTATAAAAAAAACTTGAAAGAATACAAAGAGCAATTACAAAATTGGCACCTACACTCTCAAAACTATCATATGAAGAGAGACTAGCAAAACTTGAACTACAGACACTAGAGCAAAGAAGAGAGAGAGGAGATTTGATAGCTATTTACAGAATCATGAAAGGCATAGAAATTACTGATAGAGAGAATCTGATAAAATGGGATGAGAGAAATACAAGAGGACATGGAAAGAAAATCAAGAAAGACAGCTATAGAAGAGATGTGAAAAAGAACGGCTTTCCTCACAGAGTAATAGACAGTTGGAACAAGTTAAATGAGAATGTGATATGTGCAAAAACGATACACGAATTCAAAAAAGTTTAGATAAAACGAGATATGAAAACGGGACACCACGAGCATAGCTCCCCTTTCCATAAAAAACTAGGTAAATACACACACACACACATATATGTATATATATATATATATATATATATATATATATATATATATATATATATATATATACATACATATATACACATATATAAATACATATATATATACACATATATAAATACATATATATATACATACATATATATATACACATATAAATACATATATATATATATATATATATATATATATATATATATATATGTACATACATACATATACCAAGGCTTTTTCCCCCTTACAAGGGGGCTAGCCAAAAAGAAAAAGGCACTAAATCATTCCCACCCATTCCATCCCTGAATACATTCCACACCCCTCCACCCTCCCTCCTATCTTAGCACCTCCTGAATGACGGGTCATCCCTGCACGTTGTCCACTGCCCTGGGTCAGAAGCAGTGTCGCAAGACACACCACATCCACAGCAAGGCCGCTTCATTAAATCGGCGACCCCCCCTCTCCGTCCCCCCACTGCATAAAATGAGAGGATGGGGAGAAATCCCTTCGGGCTGCATCAAATTTTGCTCATACTACCTCACCCCCCATCCACCCGCCCATTCCACCTCATGCAATCACATCATCATCCATATACAACCATTCTCCATTCACCCCTGTCTTCTGTCCTCTCCCGTCCTTCCTCAACAGACATTCCCCTCTTCCCCAAAGCCCCCTTCACCCCATCCATCCACCTCATCCTAGGACATCCCCTCATGTTCACTCCCTCCACATCTGCCTTCCACACCTCTTTTACTAGTCTTTCTTCACTCATTCTTTCCATGTGTCCAAACCATCCTAATATATATATATATATATATATATATATATATATATGTACATATACAAGAAGGACAGGCAGAAATAGAAGAAAGGGTAGTGAATAGTGGGATGAGGAAACAAAGGAGGTTGTAGAAGAGAAGAAGCAAGCTTTCATAGATTGGTTACAAAATAGGACGAGGGAGTCATATGAGAGGTACAAAGAAAAGAAAAGAGAAGTAAAGCAAAAGGTAAACAAGGCAAAGAGGAGAGCAGATGTGAAATGGGGTAAGCATATGACAGAAAATTTTGAAAGTAATAAAAAGGTGTTTTGGAAAGAAATTAAGAGAGGAAGAGGAGGCGAATCAAGTAGAGAAGAAAAGGTAAAAGGTGCAGATGGAGAGATGATAATGGAAGAGAAGGCAGTAAGGGGAAGATGGGCAGAATATTTTAGGGAGTTGCTAAATGTGAAGGAGGATAGGGAGGGAAAGATAGCTGCAGTGGAAAATGCGAAGAAAATGATTGTGATGAGTGAGGAAAATGGAGGAGAAATAAAGAAGTATGAAGTGAAGGCAGTTGTTAAGACGATGAAAGCAGGTAAGGCACCTGGTCTGGATGGATGCCATGCAGAATGTCTAAAAAAAGGATGTACAGTGATGGTGGACTGGCTGGTGAGGTTATTTAATGTTTGCTGGAGAGAGGGTAGATGGCTGGAGGACTGGAGAAGTGCCTGTATAGTTCCACTTTACAAGGGAAAAGGGGACAAGTGTGAATGTAGTAGTTTCAGAGGGATTAGCTTGTTAAGTGTAGTTGTTGTTGTTGTTGTTGTCGTTCCCTAGACTGTCTGTCCGAGCAGTCCCGTCTCCCCAAGGAAAGCTACAACCGAAACTGGGTTTTCCCACAAATCCTTTATAGAGTGTATGTTGTGTTGTTTGCGAGCATGATTGTGTATAATGCAGTCTTCCATTATGTGTTGTATGGTATGGGGTGAAGTGTTACATCCTGGGCAGCTGTTCACAATGCGGTCATCCAGCCTCTTCTGGTAGCTTAGAAGTGCTGGGTGGTGGCCGCACCGCAGTCTGGCCAAGTGGACTCTGTCCTTTCGTAGGAGAGAGGATTCAGAAGGGTGGATATCAGGGGGTCTGGCATGCAGCAGTGTGTTGTCTTTCAGTGTGTTAATGGAGCGGTGAGTGATATGATTCCGGAGGCTGGTATTTGGTGGTTGTGGAGGAAGAGAAGAGAGTATTTGTGCATAATAAAGGTCTTTGGGTGTTGTTTTAATGTTTCTTGGTGTGTGTGGGTGTTCTGCTATGTAGTGTAGCGGGTGTGATGTGTTTGTGGTGGCTGCAGCAAGTGTTTGTGTGCCTCTCATGTCGAGGTGGTCCTTGACTTTGAGGACTTTTGTTTCATGGTGTAAATGGTCTGTTGGTGTTGTATTTGTGCAGCCTGTAATTGTTTTTAGGGCTTTGTTTTGTATGATTTGAAGGGTGTTATGGTGTGCCTCACTGAGATTAGGAGCCCATGCAGGACTCGCATAATTCAACACTGAGCGTATGCATTGTTTGTATATTGTTATATTGTAGTTTCTTTGTTTTGTCCAAATGTCGTTCCAGTGATTGACTTAAGTGCGTTAAGTCTAGGTGTGCATTTGTTTTTTATGTTTGTGATGTGTTGTTTGAAAGACATGGATGTATCGTATGTTACACCAAGAATTTTCGGTGTGTTTGTGTGTGGTATTAGAGTGTTGTTGATGTAGAGATGAGGTATGTATTTGTGTTCTATTGTCCAGTTGGTGAGAAGTGTTGCTGTAGATTTTGTTGGAGCTATTTTGAGTCTGTTTGTGATGAACCATGTGTTCAGTGTATCAAGGTATGACTGGATTATTTCTGCAGCTTTGTCTGTGTTACGATGTGTGCATGTGATTATGTCGTCTGCGTAGGAAGAGATTTGTATTTCTGAGGTGTCTGGTGTGGGTAAGTCATGCATGTATAGATTAAATAGTGTGGGGGATAGAACTGAGCCCTGTGGTACTCCATTCTTAATGTTGCTGATGTGCGATGATTGGCCATTATATGACACGTAAGCATTCCTACCTGCCAGATAGTTGGCCAGCCATCTTTTGGTGTTATTGTGCATGTCTGTGTTATATATTTTATTTGTTAGGTTGTGGCGGGGGATAACATCAAAAGCTTTACTAATGTCTAATGTTATGAGAAGTGTTCTGTGGTGGGGCCTATCTGAATTGATGCCATCTAAAATTCTTTGTGTGAGGTTTATCAGAAGAGTGTTTGTGGAGTGTAGTGGCCTAAAACCGTGTTGTGAGTCAGCAAGGGGAATATGTGGTTTAAGTATTAGGCGTTCAATGACTTTAGAGGGGGTGCAGAGAAGTGTGATTGGGCGGTGCGATGTTGGGATTGATGGGTCTTTGTTCGGTTTTGGAATGGTGATTATTTTACCATACTTCCAGATGTCAGGTATAGTGTTGTGTGAATAGCTGTAGTTTGCAATGTTTGTGAGTGTGTGTATACCTTGTGGTCCAATGTGTTTTAGGTGGATGTTGCTTATGTTATCAGGGCCACAGGCAGATGAATGCTTGAGATTATGTATTATGAGTTTTGTCTGACTGTCTATGAAGGGTGTATAGTCTGAGTCTGTGGGGAAGTCTTTCTTACGTCGAATGGTGTAGTTGGGAAGGCTTATGAGAGGATCTTGATTGAGAGGATTAGGAGAGGAACAGAGGGAGTAATTGATGAGGAACACTGTGGATTTAGGACAGGTAGAGGTTGTGTAGATCAGGTTTTTGTGGTAAGACAGATATGTGAGAAAGCTATAGCAAAGGGGAAGGATGTTTTTTAGGCCTTTATGGACCTGGAAAAGGCTTACGACAGGGTAGACAGAAAGGCACTGTGGGAGGTTTTGCGAATATATGGGATAGGAGGAAAGCTTCTGGGAGCTGTCAAGAGTTTTTATGAGAGTAGTAGAGCTTGTGTCAGGATTAGAAATGGAGAGAGTGAGTGGTTCGAGGTAAAGGTGGGACTTCGTCAAGGATGCGTTATGTCGCCCTGGCTGTTCAACTTATACATGGATGGGGTAGTGCGAGAGGTAAATGCAAGGGTAGTGGGTCAGGGAATGGAGATGGTTAAAGAAAATGGAGAAAAGTGGGAGGTGAGCCAGCTGTTGTTTGCGGATGACACTGCGCTTGTGGCAGAATCGGAGGAGGGATTGAGGAAGTTGGTGACAGAGTTTGGGAGAGTGTGTGATAGAAGAAAGCTGAAGATAAATGTGGGTAAAAGTAAGGTGATGAGATGTACAAGGGGTGAAAGTGGCAGTAGTCTGGAAGTGAGCATTAAGGGAGAGCGACTGGAGGAAGTGGATAGTTTTAGACACTTGGGTGCAAATGTGACAGGAAAAGGTGGAGTGAAGGTGGAGGTAGAATGTAGATTGAGAGAAGCGAGTAAATGCCTTGGTGGATTAAAAAGTGTAATGAGGAATAGACATTTGGGAATGGATGCTAAGAGGAGACTATTTGAAGGAGTGATTGTGCCAACAGCACTGTATGGGGCAGAAACATGGAACATAAGAGAGGAAGAGAGAAGGAGTTTGAATGTGTTTGAGATGAGGTGTCTGAGAAGTATGATGGGGGTTACTAGGCTAGATAGAATGAGAAATGAGGAGGTGAGGAGGAGAACAGGTGTGGAAAGGGGGTTGTTGTTGTTGTCGTTCCCTAGACTGTCTGTCCGAGCAGTCCCGTCTCCCCAAGGAAGGCCACAGCCGAAACTGGGTTTTCCCACAAATCCTTTATAGAGTGTATGTTGTGTTGTTTGCGTGCATGATTGTGTATAATGCAGTCTTCCATTATGTGTTGTATGGTATGGGGTGAAGTGTTACATCCTGGGCAGCTGTTCACAACACGGTCGTCCAGCCTCTTCTGGTAGCTTAGAAGTGCTGGGTGGTGACCGCATTGCAGTCTGGCCAAGTGGACTCTGTCCTTACGTGGGAGAGAGGATTCAGAAGGGTGGATATCAGGGGGTCTGGCATGCAGCAGTGTGTTGTCTTTCAGTGTGTTAATGGAGCGGTGAGTGATATGATTATGAATATGTTTCCGGAGGCTGGTATTTGGTGGTTGTGGAGGAAGAGAAGAGAGTATCTGTGTGTAATAAAGGTCTTTGGGTGTAGTTTTAATGTTTCTTGGTGTGTGTGGGTGTTCTGCTATGTAGTGTAGCGGGTGTGATGTGTTTGTGGTGGCTGCAGCAAGTGTTTGTGTGCCTCTCATGTCGAGGTGGTCCTTGACTTTGAGGACTTTTGTTTCATGGTGTAAATGGTCTGTAGGTGATGTATTTGTGCAGCCTGTAATTGTTTTTAGGGCTTTGTTTTGTATGATTTGAAGGGTGTTGTGGTGTGTCTCACTGAGATTAGGAGCCCATGCAGGACTCGCATAATTCATCACTGAGCGTATGCATTGTTTGTATATTGTTATATTAGTTTCTTTGTTTTGTCCAAATGTTGTTCCAGTGATTGACTTAAGTGCGTTAAGTCTAGGTGTGCATTTGTTTTTTATGTTTGTGAGGTGTTGTTTGAAAGACATGGATGTATCGTATGTTACACCAAGAATTTTCGGTGTGTTCGTGTGTGGTATTAGAGTGTTGTTGATGTAGAGATGAGGTATGTATTTGTGTTCTTTTGTCCAGTTGGTGAGAAGTGTTGCTGTAGATTTGGTTGGAGCTATTTTGAGTCTGTTTGTGATGAACCATGTGTTGAGTGTGTCAAGGTAAGGCTGGATTATTTCTGCAGCTTTGTCTGTGTTACGATGTGTGCATGTGATTGTTATGTCGTCTGCGTAGGAAGATATTTGTATTTCTGAGGTGTCTGGCGTGGGTAAGTCATGCATGTATAGATTAAATAATGTGGGGGATAGAACCGAGCCCTGTGGTACTCCGTTCTTAATGTTTCTGATGTGCGATGATTGGCCATTATATGACACATGAGCATTCCTGCCTGCCAGATAATTGGCCAGCCATCTTTTGGTGTTATTGTGCATGTCTGTGTTATATATTTTATTTGTTAGGTTGTGGCGGGGGATAGCATCAAAAGCTTTACTAATGTCCAATGTTATAAGAAGTGTTCTGTGGTGGGGCCTATCTGAATTGATGCCATCTAAAATTCTTTGTGTGAGGTTTGTCAGAAGAGTGTTTGTGGAGTGTAATGGCCTAAAACCGTGTTGTGAGTCAGCAAGGGGAATATATGGTGTGACAAGTTTAAGTATTAGGCGTTCAATGACTTTAGAGGGGGTGCAGAGAAGTGTGATTGGGCGGTGCTGGAGCTGCAACGTCTACGTCGTGGGACCACCCCCCAACCCCAAGAGTTGGGGGCCAAACAGCAGCATCTACCCCTGGCCATCAGCTCTACGCAGATGGAAAGGGGGTTGGGAGATAAGGTTGATGAATGAGTATTAGGATGGTTTGGACACATGGAAAGAATGGGTGAAGAAAGACTAGTAAAAGAGGTAAGGAAGGCAGATGTGGAGGAAGTGAACATGAAGGGACGCCCTAGGATGAGGTGGATGGATGGGGTGAAGGGGGCTTTGGGGAAGAGGGGAATGTCTGTTGAGGAAGGAGGGGAGAGGACAGAAGACAGGGGTGAATGGAGAATGGTTGTATATGGATGATGTTGTGATGCATGAGGTGGAATGGGCGGGGGTATGGGGGGTGAGGTAGTATGTGTGAGCAATTTTGACGCAGCCCGAAGGGATTTCACCCCATCTTCTTTATGCATGGGGGGACGGAGAGGGGGGTCGCTGATTTAATGAAGCGGCCTTGCTGTGGATGTGCTGTGACTGCTTCTGACCCAGGGCATTGAACAAGGTGCAGGGATGACCCGTCATCCAGAAGGTGCTAAGATGAGAGGGAGGGTGGAGGGGTGTGGAGTGTATTCAGAGATGGAATGGGTGGTAATGATTTTATGCCTTTTCCTTTTTGGCTACCTCCCTTGTAAAGGGGCAAAAGCCTTGGTATATGTATGTACATATACATATATACTATATATATATATATATATATATATATATATATATATATATATATATATATTGGAAACTAGTATGTTATAACACATTTGTAAAAGATCACTGTTAACCCACTATCGGAGAAATAATAACGGAAAGTACAGAGAAACTGTATATTTCGACTACTCTCTGTAGTCCTCTTCAGCAGAATGCTTACATAAGGTTAAGGTACAAGTATATATGAAGAAATGAGGGGTACATAGAAGGGGATGAGGAAAGTGGGGGGGGGGGCTCAGGTCACATGCCCTTGAAATGGTCGGGTCAAAGTAGGACAAGGGGTGATATTTTGTCCAATCGCTTTAGACATGATCTTGTTGACCGCTAACTTGGTAATACAATCTGGGGGCCACTGGCCTTTAGAGGTATTAAAGTTAGGATAATGTTTTATTAGAGAAGATTCTACAATTTTTCTTCTATAGCTACAGTGTGATTTATAAATAATTGATGCATTATCCCAATCTAATCTATGGTCTTTTTGGCTGGCATGAAGGAACACAGCGGAGTTAACTTGTCCATATTTTATGGAGTTTTTATGTTCCTTTAATCTCGTGGACAAATTCCTGCCAGTCTGGCCCCAGTAAGCATCATCAGTCTTTACACGGCAATTTATATACCCCGGAGTTTTGGTCCACATCATCCCTCCGGTGTACATTAACTACCTTTCTAAAAATGCTGTTTGGATAATTGTGAATAAATTTTATTTGATTATTAGGTAGAAGTTTGGGGACCGAGTTGATAGAATCTACCTAATAATCAAATAAAATTTATTTACAATTATCCAAACAGCATTTTTAGAAAGCAAAGTCCTTCACAAACGGAGCCAGACCAGGGTTGAGAGAGATGAAGGTGATGGCAATCATTCTAGTGGTATATTCAAGCATATTGAATTAAATAATCATCCAGTTGATTGGGGTAATGCCCAGGCAATCTATTATACCAACAACATAATAGCAAGAAATTTAATAGAGTGCAGTTTGATTCATACCACTAGTAATCAAAATACCAACCTACATAAAGGCTTGTACAAACTTGATAATTTCATTTGTCAAGAAATTAGTAAGATAATATCATGTAAAATGTAATCCAACAAATTGACTTAATGTCGCCCTATATAAGTAGTAGAAACAGTGACCCTTGGCGACTGTGACCTGATGTCGCCCGACCATCGTAAGATAATTGACAATGACCTTCCGCTCTCCTTGGCGACTGTGACCTAATGTCGCCCGACCATCGTAAGATAATTGACAATGACCTTCCGCTCTCTAGGGGGTAATTGGTCGGTATGCTTATTCAAAACTGTCCTGGTTCCTTTGTATCATGTATATAATGTCTATGTATTCCTATCACTATGTACTTGTTGCACTGAAGATGTAATATACGAAAGCGCTCTGCTTTGTTAGTTTCTTTTTCCAAGTGGTCTACTTTGCATAAGTGAACACACGTACCCGTGTTCTTATTAGCATATATATTTATATATATATGTATATATATATATATACATACATACATACATATATATACCAAAGGCTTTTTCCCCTTACACGGGGGCTAGCCAAAAAGAAAAAGGCATAAAAACCACTCCCACCCATTCCATTTCCTATATATTCCACTCCCCTCCACCCTCCTCCCTCCCTCTTATCTTGGCACCTCCTGGATGACAGGTCATCCCTGCATCCTGTCCACTGCCCTGGGTCAGAAGCAGTGTCGCAAGACACATCACATTCACAGCAAGGTCGCTTCATAAATTCAGCGACTCTCCATCTGTACCTTTTACCTTTTCTTCTCTACTTGATTCGCCTCCTCTTTCTCTTTTAATTTCCTTCCAAAAAATCTTTTTAATATTTTCAAAATTTCTGCCATACTTTTACCCTATTTCACATCTGCTCTCCTCTTTGTTTCCTTTATCTTATGCTTAACTTCCCTTCACTTTACTTTGTACCTCTCATACGATTCCCTCATCCTAATTTGTAGCCAATCTATGAATGCCTGTTTCCTCTCTTCTAAACCTTTCTTTGACACCCTCCTTGTTCCACACACCATCTTTGCACACCTTATGACTCCCTTCTTGAACCATCCCCATTCCTCCTCCACTCCTAGTTCTACTCTATCCTTTACTCCCTCCCACTCCTCTCTCGGCTTCTTCTTATACTCATTCTCCTTTTTTTTTCCTCATTTAAGCAGTTCACTCTAAGTACCTCCCTACCTTCTGCCCTTTTCCTCTTTCTCCACCTTTTCTCCACTCTCAATTTACCTTTCATCAGAAAATTATCTGATATTCCCCCACTCTCTCCCCTTAGAACATGTACATCCTTAACTCTTCCTACTATACTCCTGGTCATCACTATATAGTCCATTAATACTCTATTTACCACCCTTCCATCCACCACCCTCTCCTATGTGTACTTATGCTTGACTTTCTTCCTAAACACTGTATTTGCTATCATCAACTCTCTTTCAAGACACATCTCCACCATCAATTCTCCACTATGAATTTTACCTGGAACTCCATACTTCCCAATCACTCCATCTATTGGTTCATTTCCTACCCTAGCATTAAGGTCTCCCAATGCAACTACATTGGCATTTCTCCCTAATTCCTCTATTCACTCATTTATATCTACCCAAAAAGCCTCCCTTTCCTTTACACTCTTCTCACTACCAGGCCCATACGCACTTACAAAAACCCACATCTCCCTTCCCAGCTTCACCTTCATCCACATTAACCTTGATGAAACCTCCTTCCATTACACTACCAGCTTACTTATTTCTTTACTTACTAGTATAGCCACCCCTTCTCTACCTCATCCCCTCTTCACTCCTGAGTACCTCCCAGCTACACTCCCAAACTCACAGTGGCCCTTTCCTTTCATTTTAGTTACACTCAAAGCCAGCACATCCATCTTTCTTCTCACAAACATACTGCCTATCTCTTCCCTTTTACTCTCATCTGTACCATATATATATATATATATATACTCACACACACACACACACACTTTCAACGAACGGACGGCTTGAAGAACGCTCTGAAGAAAAGTGCAGATTGTGGATACCAACGCAAAGAGAAGTGCCTTTTTGTATTTGCAGGGGGGGGGGAAATTGCTCGTGAGGTAGTGGGAAAGTAAGGAAAGAGGAGAGGGGGAGGGATTGCTGGGGAAATGGAAGGTAATGAGGAGGTGGAGGAAATGGCCCTGACGGGCCGCCGTAAGGTAGACAAACGACCCCAAGACGAGTTGGATGATAACATGTCTAATAGGAATGTGAAGATTAGAGGTATAGATAGGAGCAATATAGCAGAAAGTGATGAGAATATTTTCAAGTGATTTAAAGAGAATGGGGGGGACACAAACCCCCCCCCGACTGACAAGACTAGAGAAGAAGGTTGATAAGGTGATCGAGGACTTGGAGAGTAGGTTAGGTCATATGAACACCATTTTAAAAAGGGTTGAAAGATTGGAAGAACTGGAAAAGGCGAATAAAAACTTAACTGATGAAATAGAAGAACTAAAAAGACAGTTAAGAGAGGTAAAGGGGGAGAATGAGGAATTGAAGAAGAATAGTAAAGAAAACAGAGAAACAATAGCTAAAGAAAGTAAAAATTGGAAGCAAACCCAAGAAGGAAATAAGATTTCATTCACTGACATAGTCAAACAGCAATTGAAAGAACATACTGAAGACTCAGTTATGAAAGTGATGAGACAAAAGGAGAATATAGTAAGGGATTTAGCAGACAAGAAGAAATGTATAATTATATTAGGAATGGAAGAGAAACACAACACAGATAGAACCACAAGAATCAAAGAGGAAAATGAAAAAGTAAGCCAATTACTAGAATCAGTTCAGGAAGATGAACCAGGAATTATGAAACAAATCGAAGAGAAATTTAGACTCGGAAAGTATAGCACAGACAAGACCAGACCAATTAAGATTAAATTCAAGTCACAAACAACGGCAGAGAATATCTTATCCAAAACAGGGAAACTAGCAACAAGTGAACAACACAAAAAGATATGGATAAAAAGAGAAATGAATAAAGAGGAAAGAGAGGAAGAAAAGCAGAAAAGACTGGAAGCTAAGACAAAAAACGAGAACAGAACGGAGTCAGAGAAAGAGAGATTCTATTGGAGAGTAGTGAACATGAAACTAAGGAAGTTCGACATACAAAAGAAAAACATAAGGGAAACAGAGAACACAATGGAAGTGGCAGAAAACTAAGAGTGTCTTACACAAATATAGATGGATTAATAACAGGATTGAATGAGCTGAATGATTATTTGAAAGAAAAAGAACCGGACATAATGGGAATTGTAGAAACAAAATTAAAAGGCCCACTACCACCCAACAGTGTAGGACATGATGCATACAATTATTGGATTAGAAACAGAGAGAAAAAGCAAGGGGGTGGAGTTATGTTCCTGACTAAGAAGGATATAAACGTGAAAGGTGTCATATATGGAAAGAATACAGTAGAGATGATTATGATAGAAGTGGAAGACAGAGATAAGAAGAGCAGAAAATTTGTGATCAATTATGTGCCTCCGAAAACAGCCTCATGGGAGGAGAGTGAATATAAAAGTATGCTAGAGGACACAAAGATAGCATTAACTAAAATAATGGAAGATGGAGGAAGAATAGTTATGATGGGCGACTTTAATTGCAAAGAAATCTGCTGGGAAGAAATGACAGTAAAGAGTGGTGATGACTCATGGGGAAATGCTCTACTTGAGATGATTACTGACCATTCAATGACACAATGGATACAAGAGAACACTAGGTATAGAAATGAAGAAGAACCATCGAGGCTAGACTTAATAATTACATCTGAACCTAGAATAGTGGACAAGATTGAATATAAAACACCAATAGGTAAAAGTGACCACATATTGATTGAACTGGAACTTAATGAAGAAAAATATATGAAAAGAAATGAACAATATAGAAAAGGAAGAATGATGTATGAAAAAACAAACTTTGATAAAATAAGAGAATTCTTCCAACAAGAAAACTGGGAAGAAATATACAAAGAAGAAACATCAGTGGAAGAGAAATGGAATATTTTGACAAAAATTTACAAAAAAGGAGTGGAAAAGTATGTCCCAAGACAAAAACAAGAAAAAGAATATGTAAAATGCTGGTACAACAAAAGTTGTAGGGAGTTAAAAGACAAAAGAGACAAAGCCTGGACCAGATGGAAAAAAGACAGAAGACCTGAAAAATGGAAAATATATACTGGTTATAGAAATGAATATGTACAAAAGTGCAGAGAGAAAAAAAGAAAATATGAAAAAGATGTTATAGAAAAGTGTAAAGATCAACCAAAACTATTCTACAGATTTGTAAACAATAAACTGAAAAACAAACAAGACTTGGAGAAATTGAGACAAGGAGGAGTTGAATACACTGAGGAAATGGAAATGGCAGAAATTATGAACAAACATTTTAAATCAGTGTTTACAAGGGAAAATATACAACCTGAAGAGATTGAGTGGAAAGAAAAAGTCCCCCCTATGGAAGAAATAGAAGTAACAAAGAATGAAATATTGACACACTTGGGTAATTTTGATGTCAGAAAATCGCATGGGCCAGATGAAATAGCAAACTGGATTCTGAAAGAATGCAGGAATGAACTGGCAGACAAAATACATAGCATAATAAGCAGTTCCTTAAAAGAAGGAAAAGTTCCAGAAGATTGGAAAAAAGCAAATATAGTACCTATATATAAAGGAGGAAATAAAGAAGAACCTACCAACTATAGACCAGTCTCTCTAACAAGTACAATAGCAAAAATTTGTGAAAGAATTATCAAAAGTAGATGGGTAAAATACTTGGAAAAAAACAACGTACTAAATCCAAGGCAATTTGGATTCAGACAAGGACGGTCATGCGTCACCAATTTAATATGTTTCTATTCAAGGCTAATAGATATAATACAAGAAAGAGATGGATGGGCTGATTGTGCATTTCTAGACCTAAAAAAAGCTTTTGACAAAGTACCACATAAGAAGTTGCTTAAGAAATTAGAATATGAAGGAGGAATACAAGGTAAATTGCTAAATTGGATGGAAGACTTTTTGCAAGAAAGAAAAATGAGAGTAGTGATAAGAGATCAGCACTCAAAATGGAATGAAGTAATAAGCGGTGTCCCGCAGGGAACAGTTCTGGCCCCAATAATGTTTGCTATATATATTAATGATATGGATGAAGGAATTGAAAGCTATATGAGCTTCTTTGCAGATGATGCAAAACTACTGAAAAGAGTGAAAACTGAAGAAGATTGTGAATCACTACAGAGGGATCTAAATAAAGTACAAGAATGGAGTAGGAAGTGGGAGATGGAGTTCAATACAAAAAAGTGTAGTATAATGGAATTTGGAAAAAGCAAAAATAGAATAACAGGATCATATAATTTGGGAGAAGAAGGAATAAAAAAAGTAGAAAATGAGAAGGACCTGGGAGTCATTGTTATGAATAATATGTCACCTGAGAAACATATAAATAAGATTTTTGGAGAAACTTATAATTTAATAAGAACAATCAAAGTGGCATTTACATACCTGGATGAAGAAATGGTGAGGAAAATCCTAATCACCCTGATAAGACCAAGATTAGAATATGCAGCAACGATATGGTCACCAAGTACAAAAAAATGTATAAAAAAACTTGAAAGAATACAAAGAGCAATCACAAAACTGGCACCAACACTCTCAAAACTATCATATGAAGAGAGACTACAAAAACTCAAACTACAGACACTAGAGCAAAGAAGAGAGAGAGGAGATTTGATAGCTATTTACAGAATCATGAAAGGCATAGAAATTACTGATAGAGAGAATCTGATAAAATGGGATGACAGAAATACAAGAGGACACGGAAAGAAAATAAAAAAAGACAGCTATAGAAGAGATTTGAAAAAGAACAGCTTTCCTCACAGAGTAATAGACAGTTGGAACAAGTTATATGAGAAAGTGGTGTGTGCAAAAACAATACATGAATTTAAAAATAGTTTAGATAAAATGAGATATGAAGACGGGACCCCACGAGCATAGCTCCCCTTCCCGTAAAATACAAATAGGTAAATACAACTAGGTAAATACAATGAAATAGAAACTGGATTTTGAGAGAATGCAGAATGAACTGGCAGACAAAATACATAGCCTAATAAACAGTTCATTGAAAGAAGGAAAAGTTCCAAAAGATTGGAGAAGAGCAAATATATTACCTATATATAAAAGGGGAAACAAAGAAGACCCTAGAAACTATAGACCAGTCTCTCTAACAAGTACGATAGCAAAGATTTGTGAAAGAATTATCAAAACTAGATGGGTAAGGCATTTAGAAAAAAACAATGTACTAAATCCAAGGCAATTTGGATTCAGACAAGAATGATCATGTGTCACAAACTTAATATGTTTCTATTCAAGGCTAATAGATATAATACAAGAAAGAGATGGATGGGCTGATTGTGCATTTCTAGACCTGAAAAAAGCTTTTGACAAGGTGCCACATAAGAAGTTGCTTAAGAAATTAGAAACTACAGAAGGTGCAGGGCAAACTGCTGAAATGGATGGAAGACTTTTTGCAAAAAAGAAAAATGAGAGTGGTGATAAGAGACAAACACTCTAATTGGGATGAAGTGATAAGTGGTGTTCCACAAGGAACAGTTCTGGCCCCAATAATGTTTGCTATATATATATTAATGATATGGATGAAGGAATTGAAAGTTATATGAGCTTCTTTGCGGATGATGCAAAACTGTTGAAAAAAGTGAACACTGAAGAAGATTGTGAGTCACTACAGAGTGACCTCAATAAAGTATGGGAAGGGAGCAGGAAGTGGGAGATGGAGTTCAGTACCAAGAACTGTAGTATAATGGAATTTGAAAGAAGCAAAAAAAGAATAGTAGGATCATATAAATTGGGAGAAGAAGAAATGAAAAAAGTAGAAAATGAGAAGGACCTGGGAGTCATTATTATTAATAATATGTCACCTGAGAAACATATAAACAAGATTTTTGGAGAAACTTATAATTTAATAAGAACAATCAAAGAAATGGTGAAGAAAATACTAATCACTTTGATAAGACCAAGATTGGAATAAGCAGCAACGATGTGGTCACCAAGTACAAAAAAATGTATAACAAAACTTGAAAGAATACAAAGAGTAATTACAAAACTAGCACCAACACTCAAAACTATCATATGAAGAGAGACTAGCAAAATTTGAGCTACAGACATTAGAGCAAAGAAGAGAGAGAGGAAATTTGATAACTATTTATAGAATCATGAAAGGCATGGAAACTATCGATAGAGAGGATCTAATAAAATGGGATGATAGAAATACAAGAGGACACGGAAAGAAAATCAAGAAAGACAGTTATAGAAGAGATCTGAAAAAAGAACAGCTTTTCCCACAGAGTAATAGACCTTTGGAACAAGTTAGATGAGAAAGTGGTGTATGCAAAAACAATGAATGAATTTAAAAACAGTTTAAATAAAATGAGATATGAAGATGCGACACCACGAGCATAGCTCCCCTTCTCGTAAAATACAACTAGGTAAATACACACATATGTATATATATATATATATATATATATATATATATATGTATATATATGTGTATTTACCTAGTTGTATTTACCTAGTTGTATTTTACGGGAAGGGGAGCTATGCTCGTGGGGTCCCGTCTTCATATCTCAATTTATCTAAACTATTTTTAAATTCATGTATTGTTTTTGCACACACCATTTTCTCATCTAACTTGTTCCAACTGTCTATTACTCTGTGAGGAAACATATTCTTTTTCAAATCTCTTCTATAGCTGTCTTTTTTTATTTTCTTTCCGTGTCCTCTTGTATTTCTGTCATCCCATTTTATCAGATTCTCTCTATCAGTAATTTCCATGCCTTTCATGATTCTGTTAATAGCTATCAAATCTCCTCTCTCTCTTCTTTGCTCTAGTGTCTGTAGTTCAAGTTTTTCTAGTCTCTCTTCATATGATAGTTTTGAGAGTGTTGGTGCCAATTTTGTAATTGCTCTTTGTATTCTTTCAAGTTTTTTTATACATTTTTTTGTACTTGGTGACCATATCGTTGCTGCATATTCCAATCTTGGTCTTATCAGGGTGATTAGGATTTTCTTCACCATTTCTTCATCCAGGTATGTAAATGCCACTTTGATTGTTCTTATTAAATTATAAGTTTCTCCAAAAATCTTATTTATATGTTTCTCAGGTGACATATTATTCATAACAATGACTCCCAGGTCCTTCTCATTTTCTACTTTTTTTATTCCTTCTTCTCCCAAATTATATGATCCTGTTATTCTGTTTTTGCTTTTTCCAAATTCCATTATACTACACTTTTTTGTATTGAACTCCATCTCCCACTTCCTACTCCATTCCTGTACTTTATATAGATCTCTCTGTAGTGATTCACAATCTTCTTCTGTTTTCACTCTTTTTAGTAGTTTTGCATCATCTGCAAAGAAGCTCATATAGCTTTCAATTCCTTCATCCATATCATTAATATATATAGCAAACATTATTGGGGCCAGTACTGTTCCCTGCGGAACACCGCTTATTACTTTATCCCATTTTGAGTGTTGGTCTCTTATCACTACTCTCATTATTCTTTCTTGCAAAAAGTCTTCCATCCAATTTAGCAGTTTGCCCTGTATTCCTCCTTCAGTTTCTAATATCTTAAGCAACTTCTTATGTGGTACTTTGTCAAAAGCTTTCTTTAGGTCTAGAAATGCACAGTCTGCCCATCCATCTCTTTCTTGTATTATATCTATTAGCCTTGAATAGAAACATATTAAATTGGTGATACATGATCGTCCTTGTCTGAATCCAAATTGCCTTGGATTTAACACTTTGTTTATTTCTAAATATTTTACCCATCTACTTTTGATAATTCTTTCACAAATTTTTCCTATTGTACTTGTTAGAGAGACTGGTCTATAGTTGGTAGGTTCTTCTTTATTTCCTCCTTTATATATAGGTACTATATTTGCTTTTTTCCAATCTTCTGGAACTTTTCCTTCTTTCAAGAAACTGTTTAGTATGCTATGTATTTTGTCTGCCAGTTCATTCCTGCATTCTTTCAGAATCCAGTTTGCTATTTCATCTGGTCCATGCGATTTTCTGACATCAAGATTACTCAAGTGTGTCAATATTTCATTCTTTGTTACTTCTATTTCTTCCATAGGGGGGACTTTCTTTTTCCATTCAATCTCTTCAGGTTGTATGTTCTCCCTTGTAAACACTGATTTAAAATGTTTGTTCATAATTTCCGCCATTTCCATTTCCTCACTGTAACTTGGAGAAATTAAGACAAGAGGGAGTTGAATCTCCCTCTTGTCTTAATTTCTCCAAGTCTTGTTTGTTTTTCAGTTTATTGTTTACAAATCTGTAGAATAGTTTGGTTGATCTTTACACTTTTCTATGACATCTTTTTCATATTTTCTCTTTTCCTCTCTGTATGCTTGTACATATTCATTTCTATAACCGGTATATATTTTCCATTTTTCAGGTCTTCTGTCTTTTTTCCATCTGGTCCAGGCTTTGTCTCTTTTGTCTTTTAACTCCCTACAACTTTTGTTGTACCAGCATTTTACATATTCTTTTTCTTGTTTTTGTCTTGGGACATACTTTTCCACTCCTTTTTTGTAAATTTTTGTCAAAATATTCCATTTCGCTTCCACTGTTATTTCTTCTTTGTATATTTCTTCCCAGTTTTCTTGTTGAAAGAATTCTCTTATTTTATCAAAGTTTGCTTTTTCATACATCATTCTTCCTTTTCTATATTGTTCATTTCTTTTCATATATTTTTCTTCATTAAGTTCCAGTTCAATCAATATGTGGTCACTTTTACCTATTGGTGTTTTATATTCAATCTTGTCCACTATTCTAGGTTCAGATGTAATTATTAAGTCTAGTCTCGATGGTTCTTCTTCATTTTTATACCTAGTGTTCTCCTGTATCCATTGTGTCATTGTATGGTCAGTAATCATCTCAAGTAGAGCGTTTCCCCATGAGCCGTCTCCACCCTTTACTGTCATTTCTTCACAGCAGATTTCTTTGCAATTAAAGTTGCCCATCATAACTATTCTTCCTCCATCTTCCATTATTTTATTTAATGTTATCTTTGTGTCCTCTAACATACTTTTATGTTCACTCTCCTCCCATGAGGCTGTTTTCGGAGGCACATAATTTATCACAAACTTTCTGCTCTTCTTATCTCTGTCTTCCACTTCTATCATAATCATCTCTACTGTATTCTTTCCATATATGACACCCCTCACGTTTATCTCCTTCTTAGTCAGGAATATAACTCCACCCCCTTTCTTTTTCTCTCTGTTTTTAATCCAATAATTATATTCATCATGTCCTACACTGTTGGGTGGTAGTGGGCCTTTTAATTTTGTTTCTACAATTCCCATTATGTCCGGTTCTTTTTCTTTCAAATAATCATTCAGCTCATTCAATCCTGTTATTAATCCATCTATATTTGTGTAAGACACTCTTAGTTTTCTGTCACTTCCATTGTGTTCTCTGTTTCCCTTTTGTTTTTCTCTTGTATGTCGAACCGCCTTAGTTTCATATTCACTACTCTCCAAGAGAATCTCTTTTTCTGACTCCGTTCTGCTCTCATTTTTTTTCTTAGCTTCAAGTCTTTTCTGCTTTTCTTCCTCTCTTTCCTCTTTATTCATTTCCCTTTTTATCCATACCTTTTTATATTGTTCACTTGTTGCTAGTTTCCCTGTTTTGGATAAAATATTCTCTGTCGTCGTTTGTGACCTGAATTTAATCTTAATTGATCTGGTCTTATCTGTACTATACTTTCCGAGCCTGAATTTTTCCTCAATTTCCTTCATAATTTCTGGTTCATCTTCCTGAACTAATTTTAGTAAACTGCTTACTTTTTCATTTTCCTCATTGGTTCTTGAGGTTCTATCTGGGTTATGTTTCTCTTCCATTCCTAATATAATTATACATTTCTTTTTATAAGCTAAGTCTCTTACTATATTCTCCTTCTGTCTCATCACTTTAATAACTGAGTCTTCAGTTTGTTCTCTCATTTGCTGTTTAATTATGTCAGTAAATGCAACTTTACTGTTTTCTTGAATTGTCTTCCATCCCTCTCTGTTTTCTTTATTATTCATCTTTAACTCTTCATTCTCCTTTTTTACTTCTTTTAACTGTCTTTTTAGGTCTTCTATTTCCTTAGTTAAGTTTTTGTTCGCCTTCTCTAGTTCTTCCAATTTTTCAACCCTCTGTACAATGTTGCTAACATGACCGAACCTACGCTCCCAGTCCTCGATCATCTTATCGAACTTCTCTTCTAGTCTTGTCAGTCGGGGGGGGGGGGGTGTTGTGTCCCCCTCACCCTCTTTAAATCCCTGGAAAATATTCTCATCACTTTCTACTGTATTGCTCTTATCTATACTTCTAATCTTTACATTTTTATTAGACATTTCGTCGTCGCTCAGCTGGTCGGGGGGGCCGTTTTTTGGTGTTTACATTTCGTTTGTCTGCCTGGGCCAAGTCTTCTCCTTCCTCATTTCCTTCCATTTCCCTCAGCAATCCCTCCCCTTCTCCTCTTTCCCTACTTTCCCACTACCCCACGAGCAATTTCCCCCCACCCTGTAAATATAATAGGCACTTCCTTTGCTTTGGGATCCACGAAACTTCACTTTTCTTCAGAACGTTCTCTAAGCCGTCCGTTCGTTGAAGAATGTGTGTGTGTGTGTGTATATGTATATACATAGATATACATATATAAATATATCAGACGCTCTTCAAGTTACGTTTTAGTTACGTTCCGAACGGCCGAACGTAACGTGAAAATGATCGTAAGTTGTTACTGTACATTCCAGTAATGTATGACCGTTCATACTGTACTATACATCCATAAATTCTATTACCGTATATTATAAAACACCCCTAAATCATTAATTATAAACATAACATTGTAAGATAATAATATTAATTTCAAATTAAATTCAAGCAACATAAAGTGAGATGGTGGAGGAGAAGGAGGAGGGGAGGAGGAGGAGGCAAGGCATGTTCAGTCTGTCGTTTGTACCATGTAAACAAGGGACGCAGCATCATGCATAAGTATCGTTTGAACATCTCGTACTACGGAGAGCGCGCTAAACTAAAAAATTCACACACAAAAAAAATGTTTACAATTATTTTTTTTACAGTCAGTTCAAACATATAATCGAAAAAATGTAAAACGAATGAAGGTAAGTAGAGGAGCGTCTGTATATACATATATATAAATAGATATATACATATACATATATACATATGCACATATACATATACAGGTACTCCTCTTTTAACGACGACAATTGGGACCAGCGCGCCGTCGTTAACCGAATTGGTCGTTAAGCGAAAGTGTATACATATACGTACATGTACTGTATGTACAATGTCCAGCAATACATGTATCTTTATTTTCGTGTATTTTCCCTCTTTTATACAGTACATTAAAGCTTTATTTACTGTTTATTTACGGTGGATAGGTTCCTAAAAGTACCGTGTATGACCAAATCCGCGTATGCTGACATTCCATATTGAATACCGGGGTATTTATTTAGTTTCGACCATGGGCGCAATATAGTAATAGAAAATTGATTATTAATTTTGTAAATTAAAATGTATCAACGTAATATGCAATTTTGTGGGCGGAAATGAAAGTAAAAAATACCTTGCTACAAGAAAATATGCTAATTAACGAAGTCGGTAGCATAGGCTCGGGACGCCAACTTGTCGTCTGCCAACTTGTCGTCTGCCAACGTCTCTCACGATGACGAGCCGGATGACATTTAATTTGCAGGTAATGATTTATTAAACACAGGTTAGGTTAGTTGAGTTTAGGTTAGACGAATTAATTTATCGTCCTTTCATTTCTTCAACATCGGCATCTATCATAACAAACATGGTGTACCATTCGTCCGACATGACTTCGTTACTTACGAAATCTGTTTTAGCATTTTTTTTTATTTCCGCTCACAAAATTGCATATTACGTTGATACATTATAATTTACAAAATTAATAATTAATTTTCTATTGTTATATTGCGCCCATGGTTGAAACTAAAAATTTACCACTACCGGTATACACCGTACCCCAGGTAGTTTTTGCAGCTTGCAGGATGGAAATGTAGACCTAAGCTTCAGAACACTTTACCTCACAGCTAATATCCACCGTACAAGTTCATTTATAACATCCTACAAATTTGCCTCAGCCAACTTAATTATCGTACACGACGTCGTAACTTCGGGAGATTTACGTTAAACGACGTCATAAAGCCCGTCGTTACTCCGAGTTGTCGTTAACCGAGTAGGTCGTTAAACGATGAGTACCTGTACATATATATGTATACTGTATATATATATATATATATATATATATATATATATATATATATATATACTTATGTATATATACATATATGTAGGTATGTATACATATATATATATATATATGTATATATATATATATATGTATATATATAAATATATGTATACATATGTATATATATATATATATATATATATATATATATATATATCCAATAAATACACTAGAGACACGTGTTCTACAGATACAAGGGAACCACTATGAAAAGAAATGACCGGAACAAAGCACTATTCATATATTACATCTTCAGTGCAGAAATACATAGCACAAGTATAATATACATTAGGGAAAAGGGGATGTGGAAACAAAGGATCTATGTGTCAACGGCAGGAGAAGGTAGTGACCAAATATCATAGCGACAAAATATCATAGGAATGTGGGAAGCTCTCCATGGGTACAAGGTGAGGATCCAATGTCTAATAATCCTTACCTTTGGAACATATTTGCTATTTCTCTACAAATATAATCATCTATTTTATACAGTCTTAGATAAAGATTGAAATTAATATTATTTGTGGATTTGATTGAGCTTCTTTCTATGATGTTCCTTTCAACAATGTTATTGTTAAAAGTAATGACACTAGCATTATCCCACTTAGTATGGTGATTAGAATTGCTGAGATGTTTAAAAGATAACTCCTGAATCATTCACATCTTTTACATATTTTTATGTTTAATTCTAACAGATTGATCTTTTGCTGTTTGACCAATGTAGAACTCATTGCATATTCTAAAAGGAATTTTATATACACACCTTTTTTGGCAGATTTTAGAATTATTGATAAGATATTGTTTATTAGTGTTATTACTGAAGGCTACAGTGATAATAAAATGCTTGAGTAAATTAGGTATGTTAGAATTTTTTTGGGCAGGGTAACACTACTAGGTTATTATGGACAAAAGCTTTGACAGATGGAGGGTTGTAAAAGGTTTTTCTTACAAAATTGTAAGAGATGTTGATGAAATGTTTAGGATATTTCAATGTAACACCTATATCATAAATATATTGTTGAAACAGGTGTGTGTATAAAATTCTTTGTAGAATATATAATGAGTTCTACATTGGTCAAACGACAAAAGATCTATCTGTTAGAATTAAACAACATAGAAAATGTTAAAAGATGGGAATTATACAACTGCTATTCTTAAAAATCTCAGCACATTTAATCACCCTATTGATTGGAATAATGCAAGTGCGATTGCTATGAATAAATAATTTTTTTTTAAAGGAACATCACTGAAAGTAGCTTAATGAAATCCACAAATAATACTTATTTCAATCTTAATCTAGGATTGTATGAAATAGATAATTATATTTGTAAAGAAATAGCAAATATGTGTCAAATGTAAGAATTATTAGACATTTGACCCTCACCTTGTACCCATGGAGAGTTTTCCACATTACTTTGACATTTGGTCACTACCTTCTCCCACCATTGACATGTCTGTCCACCCTTGTGTCCAAGTCCCCTTTTCCCTACTGTATATTATGTTTGTACCCTATGTATTTCTACACTAAAGATGGAGTACACAAAGGTGCTCTGTTCCAGTCATTTCTTTTCATATCGGTTACCTTGCATACATATATATCAGAGGGGGACTATGTGGTGACACATAGTTAAGATGAAAAAATCCCACTGTCGGAGAAAGTAAACGGACGAAGAATAGAATTAACTGTATATTTCAACCACTCTATGTAGTCTTCTTCAGCAGATAGTTACATGGTGTACATGTAAGAGTTATGTAGTCGATACAAAGGGATACAGAGGGAACATGAGAAGGTAGCTCAAGTAACTCTGCCTTGGTAACGATTATTGTCTTCCTGGCCATTTACATAGGGTAAAAGTTTTTTAATTGTTAATGTTGTTAAACAATTTGATGACCATTGTCCTTTTGATATACATGTATTATAATTTGGTAATTTTTAATTAATGATGACTCGATGATCTTTCTCCAGAAACTGCACTTGAGTTGTAAATTAATTCTGCTTCCTCCCAATTTATGCGATGGTTTTTCATGGTGTGCAGAAATACGTCAGAATTTTCTTGCACATATTTCACGTAGTTCTTATGTTCCCTAATTCTTGTTTTGAGGTCTCTTCCCGTTTGGCCCTAATAAACTTGTTCACAATATCTACAAGGTATTTGCAAAATACCTTGTAGAAATTAGTTGGGTTATTATTAATATCTTGGTCTTTGGTCTTTGGATCACGTGTTGGGCTCGTGATCGACAGCTATTTCCGTCCTGGAAGAGAGCTCGTATGACCGATCTATAGGTAATGCTATGACCTTACACGCACTAACACCCCCAACTCCCCGCCCACTACGTGTAACCAAATGTCCTAGTTTTTACCTGTTCTAGCTATCATAATGCCTGCTTTTAAGAAGAATCTGTCTAAGTGTGAATTGATATAGGAATTGATAATAGAATTGATATATGTATATATATATATATATATATATATATATATATATATATATATATATATATATATACACATACAAGCACGCACACCAATTTCTTTTTTCACTGACATGGGCCCTCATATTTCATTTATTCTGGGGTCTGAAATTAACCATCAAGTGTTAGAATGGTCATTGAAAATGCCATTTTCAGCAGGGTAGCCAACATAGTCTGTTCCTGATATCTTGCCACGAAAGGGATAAACCGGATAGTTGAAGGCATTTTCTTTTTTTTTCTCTAATTACCAGCCATTGATTATGAGGCTTTCCCTGACCCCACCCTTTCCCCCCACCTGCACTAACCGCTTTCTCTTTCTCTCCCTCTCTTCCCCCTCACCAGCCAATTTGAAACGTTCCAAAGGCCGTGTCATCGCTGTGTCCTCTGTGGGACACTTGTGGGTGAAATCAGTTGACAAACTCGATCTTGAAGGTAAATTCAGGTTCGACTACGACCGCCCACTCAAGATGATGGAGATCTACATCGCCACTAAGATGTACAACGTCCTCTTCACCATGGAACTTGCCCGAAAACTGGAGGGTACAGGTGGGTCATTAAATGTAAATCTAATATCATATATAGGATGTTAAGCACCTTTTTATGTATGTATATATACATATATACCATATATATATATATATATAAATATATATATATATATATATATATATATATCTATATGTATACATATATATACTATGTGTGTGTGTGTGTGTATTTACCTAGTTGTATTTTACGGGAAGGGGAGCTACGTATGCTCGTGGTGTCCCGTCTTCATATCTTCATATCTCATTTTATCTAAACTGTTTTTAAATTCATGTATTGTTTTTGCACACACCACTTTCTCATCTAACTTGTTCCAAATTTGGGGAAAGCTGTTCTTTTTCAGATCTCTTCTATAACTGTCTTTCTTGATTTTCTTTCCGTGTCCTCTTGTATTTCTATCATCCCATTTTATTAGATCCTCCTTTATGCAGGCTAGTCTTCTGACAAGTGTTTGTGTCGTTCTGTTTTGAAGGGTTGTGGTGGAGTGACGAGTACGGTCTTCACCTTGTAAGAAGCAAGCCGCTCTGGCGAGGGTTCGAATCCCAGCAGAAGAGTTTATTTCCAAATGTCAAAATGACACAAACACTTGTCGGAAGACTAGCCTGCATAAAGGATTTGATGAAATACAGTACATACCACGTTCCACCCGAGTGCCCTCGGCAGAATGATTAGTCCGTAAACTAATTCGTTCAGTTTTGAAGGGTCGTGGTGGAGTGACGAGTATGGTCTTCGCCTTGTAAAAAGCAAGCCGCTCTGGCGAGGGTTCGAATCCCAGAAGAAGAGTTTATTTCCAAATGTCAAAATGACACAAACACTTGTCGGAAGACTAGCCTGCATAAAGGATTTGATGAAATACAGTACATACCACGTTCCACCCAAGTGCCCTCGGCAGAATGATTAGTCCGTGAACTAATTCGTTCTGTTTTGAAGGGTCGTGGTGGAGTGACGAGTACGGTCTTCGCCTTGTAAGAAGCAAGCCGCTCTGGCAAGGGTTCGAATGCCAGCAAAAGAGTTTATTTCTAAATATATATATATATATATATATATATATATATATATATACATACATACATACATATATATACATATCAAATCAAATCAGCCATCCTGAGTCCACTGCTGAACAAAGGCCTAATTCATAGCATTCCACGAATCACACAACCGTGCCATCTCCTGCAACGTCACTCCTGCAAACTTCTCGATCTCGTCTCTCCACCTTCTGTCTGGTCTCCCTCTTCCACGCTTCCTATCTCGCGGCGTCCACTTAGTAACACACTCCATCGCTCATCAGTCGTTCGAACTAACTTACCTGCCTAATTCCACTTCCTCTCTTTTACCACCTCCACAATATCTTTCACTCTAGTCTGCTCTCTTACCCAACTTGCTCTCTTTCGGTCTCTCAGTATTATTCCCATCATTGATCTCTCCATTCTTCTATGTGCATTCCTTAGCTTTGTTTCCATCGTCCTCGTCAGCTTCCAAGTCAGCTTCCGTAGATTATTGCTGGTAGAATGCATTGATTGTAAACTTTAAGTTTCAAACATAAAGGTAGAGAGCCTCTCAGGTTTTTATTATATTTACCAAACACTTTCCAACCAATTGTAATATGTCTTTTTATTTCATTACCATGATCTTTCGTCACCTTCACCATCTGGCTTAAATAATTATACTTTTCAACTTTTTCTAGACTCTCACCATCAATTACAATCTCTTTACTTTGAACTTTTGTGTGAACATTACTTTGGTTTTAATCTTATTCATTTTTAAACCTACTTTGACATTTTCCTTGTTTAGATCACTCAGGATATCTTGCAATCCTCCTGCTCTTTCTGTAATAAGAATAATGTCATCTGCAAATCTTAGGTGGTTCATATATTCGCCATTAATCTTCAAACTTTTCTTTTCCCAACTCAACCTTCTGAAAATATCTTCCAAACAAGCTATAAATAATTTGCACCCTGTTTGTGTAGTGAGTTTAGTATTGTTATTTGCTCTACTGAGTGAAAGGCCTTCTTGTAATCTACAAAAGCTAAAGACAGAAGTATATTTTATTCTGTCGTTTTCTCGATTAGTTGGTTTATCACCTGCAAATGGTCTAGAGTCGAATATCCGCTCCTAAATCCTGCCTGTTCTCTCAGTTGTTTTCCATCTAAAACTTGCCTTAGTCTATTTGTAAGGATCTTGAAGAATACTTTACATACGTTTGATAGAAGCTAATCGGTCAATAGTTACTAAGGTCCTTGTGGTCTCCTTTTTCTATGAACCAAAATGCACCACACATCATGAACGCTTTCTTGATGTAAGCACTGGGTGTACAACTCAGTTAATTTAATATGAACTAATTTACCTGCCTCTTTCAATAGATCTATTGATATACCATCTTCCCCAGATGCTTTTCCTCGTTTCATAGTTTTTAGAGCAAATTCTACTTTTTCCTTTGTAATCTCTGGTACACTACTAATGTCTACACATAAATTTACTGACGAGTAAAGCTCTTGGTAAATTTCTTCTACTCTTTTTATCATCTTGTCTCTACATTTAATTATTTCTCCATTTCTATCTTTCAAACATATCACTTGCTGTCTTCCTAAAGCATGTCTGCGCTCGGTCACTTTAATACTTTTACCTTTCCGAATAGTTTCCTTTATTTTATCCATGTTTCTCTTTCTTTTCTCTGACCTCTGCCTTTTGTTGATAAGCTTATTTAGTTCTACTCTTTCTATTTCGCTTCTCCTATTTTTAATCTGCATGCTCCTTCTTCTTTTAATTAGGTCATTTGTATCTTTGGAGTATTTGTTTTCTCTAATGTTTTTTGTATTTCCTATTTTCTCTACCGATTCCCTAATGATATTCACTAAATTCAAATTAATATCTTCCACGGTGTCCTCGTTAGTTCTTAGAGCTTCGAATCTATTTTTAATTTCTAACTGAAATTTCTTAGTGTTATCCTTAACCTTTGCAAGGCTGATTTTCTTTTTTAAAAAATAGTTTATTTCTCTCGGCTCTGAAATTGAATTTAGCTGTGCAACCTATCATTCTATGGTCACTACCTATGTTGACTTTATTTATGACCGTAATATTGCTAATGCTTTTGCTTTCATCTAATATGAAAACTATTTCGTTCTTTGTTGTTCCATTTGGACTTCTCCACGTCCATTTACGACCTACATGCTTTTGGAAGAAAGTGTTCATTATCCTCATGCTGTAGTTCTCTGCAAAATTGACTAACATCTCGCCTCTGTCATTTCTTTCACCTACTCCAAACTTCCCAATGCACGTCTCATCTCCCATCTTCTTCCCCACTTTAGCATTAAAGTCGCCTATTACCAATGTGTACTTACTTTTTTCTTGATCCATTACCTGACTTAAATCATCATAGAACGACTCAATTTCATCGTCTGAACTCTGTGAAGTTGGTGCATAAACCTGAACAATTTTCAGAGTATATCTTTTGCACAGCCTAATCACAATCCAAGCTACCCTGTCCGATAAACTACTGAATTTGACTGCGTTACCAGCAACCTCTCGGTTTATCAAAAATCCTACTCCACTGGATCTTTCTTTGCCCTTACCTCTATAGTAGAACAGGTGCTAACCATCTTGTAAGTGTATTAGCTTTTCCGTTCTTCGGACTTCGCTCAGTTCTACGATGTCCCACTTGATGTTGTCTAGTTCTTCCATTAAATTCTCCAGCCTGTGGTCTTCTAAGAGACTTGTTATGTTGTAAGTATAGATAATTTTTTTTTTTTTTTTTTTTTTATGTCCAAGACTTGGATCTGCTTGGACAGTGCTTACTCACATTCGGTAGCACACTGCCCGAAAGCACATGAGGCAATGCGGTTGGACCTTTAGGAGACAAAGATCTAACAGGAACGCCCGGTTTTGTTTTGTTTGTACTCTTCATGGTTGTTATGAAGGTTTTTTTTTTTTTCCCCCAAGTAATCTCACCTCCTTGCCAGCTGGTTTCTAGTGAGATATTTCTCTCGTGTCACCTTATTCATTATGTTCGGTGAAGCCCTATATCTATGGGGTGCCCAATGGTCCACACCGTCATTATGACAGTGCCCATATGTCTATGAGGAATTTTCCTGTTTGCCATCAGGGACGTGCCAGTTAGCAGTGGGGCCTGCGACTGTGTGTTTGAGCTGCTCTTTGATCATTCCGACAAAACCTGTTCGATATGGGTGACCCTGCAGCGAATTCCTCTCTATCGACACAGCTTTTGTAGTCATTAAGATTGTCAAGTCTATCCAACACGTCAAGGTGTCAACTCTCGGATAGGACACACATACACACGCGCGCATATATGTATATATATATATATATATGTGTGTGTGTGTGTGTATTTACCTAGTTGTATTTACCTAGTTGTATTTTACGGGAAGGGGAGCTATGCTCGTGGTGTCCCGTCTTCATATCTCATTTTATCTAAACTATTTTTAAATTCATGTATTGTTTTTGCACACACCACTTTCTCGTCTAACTTGTTCCAACTGTCTATTACTCTGTGAGGAAAGCTGTTCTTTTTCAGATCTCTTCTATAGCTGTCTTTTTTTATATTCTTTCCGTGTCCTCTTGTATTTCTATCATCCCATTTTATCAGATTCTCTCTATCAGTAATTTCCATGCCTTTCATGATTCTGTAAATAGCTATCAAATCTCCTCTCTCTCTTCTTTGCTCTAGTGTCTGTAGTTCAAGTTTTTGTAGTCTCTCTTCATATGATAGTTTTGAGAGTGTTGGTGCCAATTTTGTAATTGCTCTTTGTATTCTTTCAAGTTTTTTTATACATTTTTTTGTACTTGGTGACCATATCGTTGCTGCATATTCCAATCTTGGTCTTATCAGGGTGATTAGAATTTTCTTCACCATTTCTTCATCCAGGTATGTAAATGCAACTTTGATTGTTCTTATTAAGTTATAAGTTTCTCCAAAAATCTTATTTATATGTTTCTCAGGTGACATATTATTCATAACAATGACTCCCAGGTCCTTCTCATTTTCTACTTTTTTTTATTCCATCTCCCAATTTATATGCTCCTGTTATTCTGTTTTTGCTTTTTCCAAATTCCATTATACTACACTTTTTTGTATTGAACTCCATCTCCCACTTCCTACTCCATTCCTGTACTTTATTTAGATCACTCTGTAGTGATTCACAATCTTCTTCCGTGTTCACTTTTTTCAATAGTTTTGCATAATTTGCAAAGAAGCTCATATAGCTTTCAATTCCTTCATCCATATCAAATATTTTACCCATCTACTTTTGACAATTCTTTCACAAATTTTTGCTATTGTACTTGTTAGAGAGACTGGTCTATAATTGGTAGGGTCTTCTTTATTTCCCCCTTTATATATAGGTACTATATTTGCTTTTTTCCAATCTTCTGGAACTTTTCCTTCTTACAAGGAACTGTTTATTATGCTATGTATTTTGTCTGCCAGTTCGTCCCTGCATTCTTTCAAAATCCATTTTGCTATTTCATCTGGTCCATGCGATTTTCTGACATCAAGATTACTCAAGTGTTTCAATATTTCATTCTTTGTTATTACTATTTCTTTCATAGGGGGGACTTTCTCTTTCCATTCAATCTCTTCAGGTTGTATGTTCTCCCTTTAAACACTGATTTAAAATGTTCATAATTTCCGCCATTTCAATTTCCTCTATCTATTCAACTCCTCCTTGTCTTAATTTCTCCAAATCTTGTTTGTTTTTCAGTTTGTTGTTTACAAATCTGTAGAATAGTTTTGGTTGATCTTTACATTTTTCTATAACATCTTTTTCATATTTCCTCTTTTCCTCTCTGCACGTTTGTACATATTCATTTCTATAACAAGTATATATTTTCCATTTTTCAGGCCTTTTGTATTTTTCCATCTGGTCCAAGCTTGTCTCTTTTGTCTTTTAACTCCCTACAACTTTTGTTGTACCAGCATTTTACATATTCTTTTTCTTGTTTTTGTCTTGGGACATACTTTTCCACTCCTTTTTTATCAATTTTTGTCAAAATTTTCCATTTCTCTTTCACTGTTTCTTCTTTGTATATTCCTTCCCAGTTTTCTTTTTGAAAGAATTCTCTTATTTTATCAAAGTTTGTTTTTTCATACATCATTCTTCCTTTTCTATATTGTTCATTTATTTTCATGTATTTTTTCTCATTTAATTCTAGTTCTATCAATATGTGGTCACTTTTACTTATTGGTGCCTGGTATTCTATCTTTTCCACTATTTCAGGTTCTGATGTGATTATTAGGTCTAGTCTCGATGGTTCTTCTTCATTTCTATACCTAGTGTTCTCTTGGATCCATTGTGTCATTGTGTGGTCAATAATCATCTCAAGTAGAACATTTCCCCATGAGTCTTCTCCACCCTTTACGGTCATCTCTTCCCAGCAGATTTCTTTGCAATTAAAGTCGCCCATCATAACTATTCTTCCTCCATCTTCCATTACCTTGTTTAGTGTTATTCTTGTGTCTTCTAACATACTTTTATGTTCACTCTCTTCCCACGAGGCTGTTTTTGGGGGCACGTAGTTTATTACAAACTTTCTGCTCTTCTTATCTCTGTCTTCTATTTCTATCATAATCATCTCTACTCTGTTCTTTCCATATGTGACACCCTTCACGTTTATATCCTTCTTAGTCAGGAACATAACTCCACCCCCTTGTTTCATCTCTCTGTTTCTAATCCAATAATTATATGCATTGTGTCCTATGCTGTTGGGTGGTAGTGGACCTTTTAATTTTGTCTCAACAATTCCCATTATGTCCGGATCTTTTTCCTTCAGATACTCGTTCAGTTCATTTAGTCCTGTTATTAATCCGTCTATATTTGTGTAGGATACTCTTAACTTTCTGTTATTTCCATTGTATTCTCTGTTGTTGTTTTTTTTTTTTTTTTTTTTTTTTCTCTCTGTTATGGTCCATTTCTTCAATTTCATATTCACTACTCTCCAGTAGAATTCTTGTTTTTCTGACTCCGTTCTGGTCTCGTTTTTTTCTTTAGCTTCTTTCCTTTTCATTTTTTCTTCCTCTCTTTCCTCTTTATTCATTTCTCTTTTTATCCATATCTTTTTAAATTGTTCACTTTCTGCTAACTTCCCTGTTTTGGATAAGATATTCTCTGCTGTTGTTTGTGATCTGAATTTAATCTTAATTGGTCTGGTCTTATCTGTACTATACTTTCCGAGCCTAAACTTCTCTTCAATTTGTTTAATTATTTCAGGTTCATCTTCTTGAACTAATTCTAGTAATCTACTTACTTTTTCATTTTCCTCCTTGATTCTTGTGGTTCTATCTGGGTTATGTTTCTCTTCCATTCCTAATATAATTATACATTTCTTTTTATCTGCTAAGTCTCTTACAATATTCTCCTTCTGTCTCATCACTTTGATAACTGAGTCTTCAGTTTGTTCTTTCATTTGCTGTTTAATTATATCAGTAAATGGAACTTTACTATTTTCCTGTATCTTCCTCCACCCCTGTGCCTCTTTTGCTATTGTTTCTTTATTGTCTTTATTGTTCCTTTTTAATTCTTCATTCTCCTCTTTTACTTCTCTTAACTGTCTTTTTAGTTCTTCTATTTCGTCAGTTAAGTTCTTGTTCACCTTCTCTAGGTCTTCCAATCTTTCAACCCTTTCAGCAATTTTTGACATTTTACCGAACCTAACCTCCCAATGTTCGGTCATTTGTTCCAGTTTTTCCTCCAGTTTTGCCAGTCGGGGGAGGTTGGCATCCGCTGCCCCCTCATTAAATCCTTGGACATTATTATCCTCACCTTCCATTGAACTGCTTTTATCTATGTTTCTAATCTTTACGTTTTTTGTTAGTCCCATCATCAAAATCCAAATCATCGGTTCGGCGTTTGTTTACAAGCCGTCTGGCCTCTTGGACAAAGTCCTCACTTCCTCATTTCCTTCCATTTCCCTCAGTAATCTCTCCCCTTCTCCTTTTTCCTCACTTTCCCACTACACGAGCAATTCCCCCCCCCTGTAAATACAATAGGTACTTCCTTTCCGTTGAGATCCACGAGAATTTCACTCTTTCTTCAGAACGTCAATCCTCGCCGTCCATCTAACGTACGTGTATGTATTTACCTAGTTGTATTTTACGGGAAGGGGAGCTATGCTCGTGGGGTCCCGTCTTCATATCTCATTTTATCTAAACTATTTTTAAATTCATGTATTGTTTTTGCACACACCACTTTCTCATATAACTTGTTCCAACTGTCTATTACTCTGTGAGGAAAGCTGTTCTTTTTCAAATCTCTTCTATAGCTGTCTTTTTTTATTTTCTTTCCGTGTCCTCTTGTATTTCTGTCATCCCATTGTATCAGATTCTCTCTATCAGTAATTTCTATGCCTTTCATGATTCTGTTAATAGCTATCAAATATCCTCTCTCTCTTCTTTGCTCTAGTGTCTGTAGTTCAAGTTTTGCTAGTCTCTCTTCATATGATAGTTTTGAGAGTGTTGGTGCCAATTTTGTAATTGCTCTTTGTATTCTTTCAAGTTTTTTTATACATTTTTTTGTACTTGGTGACCATATCATTGCTGCATATTCCAATCTTGGTCTTATCAGGGTGATTAGGATTTTCTTCACCATTTCTTCATCCAGGTATGTAAATGCAACTTTGATTGTTATTAAGTTATAAGTTTCTCCAAAAATCTTATTTATATGTTTCTCAGGTGACATATTATTCATAACAATGACCCCCAGGTCCTTCTCATTTTCTACTTTTTTTATTCCTTCTTCTCCCAATTTATATGCTCCTGTTATTCTGTTTTTGCTTTTTCCAAATTCCATTATACTACACTTTTTTGTATTGAACTCCATCTCCCACTTCCTACTCCATTCCTGTACTTTATTTAGATCTCTCTGTAGTGATTCACAATCTTCTTCAGTTTTCACTCTTTTCAGTAGTTTTGCATCATCTGCAAAGAAGCTCATATAGCTTTCAATTCCTTCATCCATATCATTAATATATATAGCAAACATTATTGGGGCCAGAACTGTTCCCTGCGGAACACCGCTTATTACTTCATCGCATTTTGAGTGCTGGTTTCTTATCACTACTCTCATTTTTCTTTCTTGCAAAAAGTCTTCCATCCAATTTAGTAGTTTGACCTGTATTCCTCCTTCAGTTTCTAATTTCTTAAGCAACTTCTTATGTGGTACTTTGTCAAAAGCTTTCTTTAGGTCTAGAAATGCACAGTCCACCCATCCATCTCTTTCTTGTGTTATATCTATTAGCCTTGAATAGAAACATATTAAATTGGTGATGCATGATCGTCCTTGTCTGAATCCAAATTGCCTTGGATTTAACACTTTGTTTATTTCTAAATATTTTACCCATCTACTTTTGATAATTCTTTCACAAATTTTTGCTATTGTACTTGTTAGAGAGACTGGTCTATAGTTGGTAGGTTCTTCTTTATTTCCTCCTTTATATATAGGTACTATATTTGCTTTTTTCCAATCTTCTGGAACTTTTCCTTCTTTCAAGGAACTGTTTAGTATGCTATGTATTTTGTCTGCCAGTTCATTCCTGCATTCTTTCAGTATCCAGTTTGCTATTTCATCTGGTCCATGCGATTTTCTGACATCAAGATTACTCAAGTGTGTTAATATTTCATTCTTTGTTACTTCTATTTCTTCCATAGGGGGGACTTTCTCTTTCCATTCGTTCTCTTTAGGTTGTATGTTCTCCCTTGTAAACACTGATTTAAAATGTTTGTTCATAATTTCCGCCATTTCCATTTCCTCAGTGTATTCAACTCCCTCTTGTCTTAATTTCTCCAAGTCTTGTTTGTTTTTCAGTTTATTGTTTACAAATCTGTAGAATAGTTTTGGTTGATCTTTACACTTTTCTATGATATCTTTTTCATATTTTCTCTTTTCCTCTCTGCATGTTTGTACATATTCATTTCTATAACAGGTAAATATTTTCCATTTTTCAGGTCTTCTGTCTTTTTTCCATCTGGTCCAGGCTTTGTCTCTTTTGTCTTTTAACTCCCTACAACTTTTGTTGTACCAGCATTTTACATATTCTTTTTCTTGTTTTTGTCTTGGGACATACTTTTCCACTCCTTTTTTGTAAATTTTTGTCAAAATATTCCATTTCTCTTCTCTGTTGTTTCTTCTTTGTATATTTCTTCCCAGTTTTCCTTTTGAAAGAATTCTCTTATTTTATCAAAGTTTGTTTTTTCATACATCATTCTTCCTTTTCTATATTGTTCATTTCTTTTCATATATTTTTCTTCATTAAGTTCCAGTTCTATCAATATGTGGTCACTTTTACTTATTGGTGTTTTATATTCAATTTTGTCCACTATTCTAGGTTCAGATGTAATTATTAGGACTAGTCTCGATGGCTCTTCTTCATTTCTATACCTAGTGTTCTCCTGTATCCATTGTGTCATTGTATGGTCAGTAACCATCTCAAGTAGAGCGTTTCCCCATGAGCCGTCTCCACCCTTTACTGTCATTTCTTCCCAGCAGATTTCTTTGCAATTAAAGTCGCCCATCATAACTATTCTTCCTCCCTCTTCCATTATCTTGTTTAATGCTGTCTTTGTGTCCTTTAACATACTTTTATGTTCACTCTTTTCCCATGAGGCTGTTTTCGGGGGCACATAATTTATCACAAACTTTCTGCTCTTCTTATCTCTGTCTTCTACTTCCATCATTATCATCTCTACTGTATTCTTTCCATATGTGATACCCTTCACGTTTATATCCTTCTTATTAAGGAACATAACTCCACCCCCTTCCTTTTTCACTCTGTTTCTAATCCAATAATTATATGCATCATGTCTTACACTGATGGGTGGTAGTGGACCTTTTAATTTTGTTTCTACAATTCCCATTATGTCTGGTTCTTTTTCCTTCAAATATATAATCATTCAGCTCATTCAATCCTGTTATTAATCCATCTATATTTGTGTAAGACACTCTTAGTTTTCTGCCACTTCCATTGTGTTCTCTGTTTCCCTTTTGTTTTTCTCTTGTATGTCGACTTTCTTTAGTTTCATATTCACTACTCTCCAATAGAATCTCTCTTTTTCTGACTCCGTTCTTTTCTCGTTTTTTTCCTTAGCTTCAAGTCTTTTCTGTTTTTCTTCCTCTCTATCCTCTTTATTCATTTCCCTTTTTATCCATACCTTTTTATATTGTTCACTTGTTGCTAGTTTCCCTGTTTTGGATAAGATATTCTCAGCCGTAGTTTGTGACCTGAATTTAATCTTAATTGGTCTGGTCTTGTCTGTACTATATTTCCCGAGCCTGAATTTCTCTTCGATTTGTTTCATTATTTCTGGTTCATCTTCCTGAACTAATTCTAGTAGATTTCTTACTTTTTCATTTTCCTCTTTGATTCTTGTGGTTCTATCTGGGTTATGTTTCTCTTCCATTCCTAATATAATTATACATTTCTTTCTGTCTGCTAAGTCTCTTACTATATTCTCCTTCTGTCTCATCACTTTAATAACTGAGTCTTCAGTTTGTTCTCTCATTTGCTGTCTGATTATGTCAGTGAATGCAACTTTGCTATTTTCTTGAATTTTTTTCCAACCCCCCTTGTTCTCCTTATTATTCTCCTTTAAAACTTTATTCTCTTCTTTTAACTGTTTTTTTAATTCTTCAATTTCCTTAGTTAAGTTTTTGTTCGCCTTCTCTAGTTCTTCCAATTTTTCAACTCTCTGCACAATGTTGTTAACGTGACCGAACTTAAATTCCCAGTGCTCGATCATCTTATCGAGTTTCTCTTCTAGTCTTGTGTCCCCCCCCCCCCACCCTCTTTAAATCCCTGGAAAATATTCTCATCATCTTCTACTGTATTGCTCTTATCTATACTTCTAATCTTTACATTTTTGTTAGACATTTCATCGTCGCTAAATTTGTCCGGCCCTCGTTTGATTAGATTTCGTCTGCCTGCCTGGGCCAAGTCCTCACCTTCCTCATTTCCTTCCATTTCCCTCAGTAATCCCTCCCCTTCTCCTTTTTCCTTACTTTCCCTACACCACGAGCAATTCCCCCCCCACCCTGCAAATACAATAGGTACTTCTTTTGCTCTGGGATCCACGAAATTTCACTTTTTCTTCAGAACGTCGTCTATGTCGTCCGTTCGTTGAAGTGTGTGTGTGTGTGTATGTATATATATATATATATATATATATATATATATATATATATACATATACAGACGCTCCTCAGCTTACGTTTTAGTTACGTTCCGAACGTAAGTTGAAAATGAACGTAAGTTGTTACTGTACTATACATCCGTAAATTCTATTACCGTATCTTATAAAACACCCCTAAATCATTAACTATGCACATAACATTGTAAAATGATAACATTAATTTCAAATAAAATAAATTCAAGCAACATAAATTGAGATGGTGGAGGAGGGGAGGAGGAGGAGGGGAGGAGGAGGAGGAGGCAAGGCACGTTCAGTCTGTCGTTTGTGCCATGTAAACAATGGACGCAGCGTCATGCGTAAGTATCGTTTGAACTACGGAGAGCGCGCTAAACTAAAAAATTCACTCAGAAAAAAAATTACAATTTTTTTTTTTTTTTAGTCAGTTCAAACGTAAAACGAATTAACGTAAGTAGAGGAGCGTCTGTATATATATATATATATATATATATATATATATATATATATATATGTATGTATATATGTATATAAATATATGTATGTATATATGTATATAAATATATGTATGTATATATGTATATATATATATATGTATATATATATATGTATACATATATGTATATACAGTATATATACGTATACATATATGTGTATATATATATATATATATATATGTATACCAAGGACTACTATTACACAGGACGTGCGCACCCAGATCCCTGGGTCCGCTAGCGGAGGCCATTGCTTTCTTTGTAACCTAACATTTTATATTAGACAAATATATCAAAACTAGAAACCTAACATTGTATATAGGACAAATATATCAACTATTGACTTATTCAATGCAGTATAAGTTAATATAAACTTTTGTAGTGAAATAAGAAACTATTTTTAAGGCACTGTTATGCTTTGAAATGCCAATTTTAGCCGGACTTAACAGGTATTATTGTATGAGGTTAGTGGACACCAGGGTTGGAGATTTTTTATGTTTTTAAAAAATATAAAAAAATCGATTTTCTTTATTCAAATCAGATTTATTTTATTATTTATTTTATAGATTTTAGCGATCTGATTGCTAAAGGACATTTTTAGCATATCAATATAAGGAGCAGTGTTATATAGACTTGCAACAAGTATACAAGGAATGGTATAAGCCTACATGTAGTATATATCACTGAGTAGCCCACAACAAGTTTCAACAAAATTCTTGTTGAAACTTGTTCTAGAAAAGCAACTTCTCACTGAGTCATTTGCTGGTTTGGAATCAACCAGGAAGGATATCTTCTGGACCTGGCAGAGTGGTTCCTTCAGGCAGAAAAAAATTATCCTGTCTGGAATTATTTTGAAAAACTACCAACAACTTCTGGCAAAGGGTACCGAGCTAAATGCAAAGACTGCAGCCACAAACTACAGTGCATTGTGTCAAGATTAAAATCTCACAGAGATAAATGACAAGGTCAGCCACAGCATACAGAAGAAGAAATTGATGACCCAGGTAAATAATTTTACTTATATTGTGTGCATTTCTCCCTTTTCATATGCAACTATATAAATTTGGTGAACAATGTTAGGTTTCTAGTTTTGATATATTTGTCCAGCGAAAAAAAATGCACGGGAGCGACGAGCGATTTCGCTCGGGAAAGTCCCAATGTCGCTCTCGCAAATCCAATAGCGGGAGCGATCCCCCACAAAAAAATCGCTCCCGCGGCAAGATTCAACGTTTTTCATGCATTATCCATCATTTGGCAATCCCTGAATCCCATCACCACTGATGAAAGGATCAGAGCAAACACAACTTACCCGTGATCAATCATTGCATTATCAATCGATATCATAAACGCAACGCATCAATCAACTTTAATTTGTTGATGTACGTACATATGTGTACGTGGTATAGCTGCTAGATTACAAAGGCGGAGCATGCCGACAGGAGACCTTTGATCCATATCTAGGTCGGATGCAAAAAAAAAAAAAAAAAAAAAAAAATCATAATAATAAATTAAAACTATAATAATGTAAAAATAACAAATAAAATACATAAAGAAATGCATAGGTATAGTTGAATAACAAACAAAAAGGTAAATAGTAAATGATTATAAATTGACATATAACTAATAATAAATCAGACAGACAAATTATAACAAAACAAAAACAAATAATATAACATAAGTTATAATCATTACAGCATCTTACTTAGGTATTTATCTAAATGATTCTTAAAGCTTCGAACTGAACTACATTGCACTACCTGTGCAGGAAGTTTATTCCATTCATTAACTACACGGTTGGCAAAGTTGTTTCTACCTACTTCCAAATTGAATCTATTTCCGGACAGTTTGAGACCATTGTTTCTTGTCTGATTCTCATTCAATGTGAAAATTTGGTCACTTTTGATGTTGTCAATTCCCTTTAAAATCTTAAAGACCTGTATCAAGTCACCTCTGAGTCTACGCTTTTTTAGGGAAAACAGATTCATGTGCTCAAGTCGATTTTCGTATGATTTATTTTTGATATTTGGAATCAGTTTTGTGGCTCGCCGTTGTACTTTTTCCAGTCTGTCAATGTCTTTAACCCATTCAACTCCGATGACAAGATGTCTTGTCATTTGGTCAAATAAAACAAAAAATCATAAAACACCAAAATGTTTGATCAAACACCAGAAAAATATGACGTCAATCCTCGCTTCGCTCGCAGCGAAGCGAGGACTGACGTCATATTTTTCTGGTGTTTGATCAAACATTTTGGTGTTTTATGATTTTTTGTTTTATTTGACCAAATGACAAGACATCTTGTCATCGGAGTTGAATGGGTTAATGAGATTCGGTGACCATACGGAAACAGCATATTCCAAATGTGGACGAACTAACGATTTATATAGCTTGTTAATGAGTGATGGACTTTTGAAATCAAAAGATCGCGCAATCAATCCCAGAATCTTATTTGCTTTCTCAGAGGCTGAAATACACTGCTTGGATGATTTGAGGTCGTTACTGATAATTACGCCGAGATCTTTTTCATTATCCACTTTTGTTAACGAATTTCCAAATAACTTGTAATCGTACTTACTGTTATTTTTACCTATGTGCATTACCTTGCATTTACTTGTGTTAAATTTCATTAGCCACTTTTCAGACCATTGCTGTAATTCATCTAAATCTTCTCGAATATCTAATTGGTTTGAGTGATCATTTGCCACTCCGCACAGTTTTGTATCATCAGCAAATTTGGAAACAGTAGATTTTAGTCCATGGTCTATATCATTTATATATACTATGAATAGAAGTGGCCCAAGAACGGAACCCTGAGGAACTCCACTTGCAACACTTTTCCATCCAGAAGTTTTTCCATTTAAAACAACTCTCTGTTTTCGACCTTTCAACCAATTACTAGTTCAATGGCTTACCAAGCCTAGCTTCGTATCAGCTGCATGCGCGCGTATACTAGTACATGTTGATTAGACTCTACACGACTATCGTGCTACATAATGTCGCTAGTTGCGAATTGCATGGTACCTGTATGCAGGGAAGTTCATTGGTTGCATGCAGCTAGCTGCCCAATCAACGCGCTGACTACATGTACAATGCACCATACCCAATACCACATCACCGCATGCATACGTACACTGTACATATGCAAACTCACTCGAGGCCTAGGAGGGAAACTGGGAAATCCCATTTATAACCTCGTTCGCGTATTTATGAGAAAACAAAATAGAATCAAATGTTTGGTTAGTAATTGAAAGTAAATAAATTTAAGTATAAATATGAACATTTGATAATTATATACACATGGCTCTGGAAGTATAAAAAATGGCTCTGGTAATTAAAAAATGGCTCTGGTGAAATTTAAAAAAAAAATGGCTCTTGAAAAAAAAAGTCTTTTTTATTCCTGTATTTGTCCAATATAAAATGTTAGGTTACAAAGAAAGCAATGGCCTCCGCTGGCGGACCCAGGTATCTGGGTGCGCACGTCCTGTGTAATAGTAGTCCTTTATATATATATATATATATATATATATATATATATATATATATATATATATATATATATATATATATATGATATATACGTATATATGTAAAAATACACACACACACACTTCAACGAACGGACGGCTTAGAAGACGTTCTGAAGAAAATTGAAGTTTCGTGGATCCCAACGCAAAGAGAAGTGCCTATTGTATTTACAGGGTGGGGGGGAAATAGGCTCGTGGGGTAGTGGGAAAGTAGGGAAAGAGGAGAAGGGGAGGGATTGCTGAGGGAAATGGAAGGAAATGAGGAAGGAGAAGACTTGGCCCAGGAAGACAGGCGAAAGGTAAACAAACGACCCCCCGACCAGCTGAGCGACGATGAAATGTCTAATAAAAATGTAAAGATTAGAAGTATAGATAAGAGCAATACAGTAGAAAGTGATGAGAATATTTTCCAGGGATTTAAAGAGGGTGGGGGGACACAACCCCCCCCCCCTCCGACTGACAAGATTAGAAGAGAAGGTCGATAAGATGATCGAGGACTTGGAGCGTAGGTTCGGTCATGTTAACAACATTATACGGAGAGTTGAAAAATTGGAAGAACTAGAGAAGGCGAACAAAAACTTAACTAAAGAAATTGAAGAATTAAAAAAACAGTTAAAAGAAGTAAGAGATGAGAATAAAGTCTTAAAGGAGAATAATAAGGAGAACAAGGAGGGTTGGAAAAAAATTCAAGAAAATAGCAAAGTTGCATTCACTGACATAATCAGACAACAAATGAATGAACAAACTGAAAACTCTGTTATTAAAGTGATGAGACAGAAGGAGAATATAGTAAGAGACTTAGCAGACAGAAAGAAATGTATAATTATATTAGGAATGGAAGAGAAACATAACCCAGATAGAACCACAAGAATCAAAGAGGAAAATGAAAAAGTAAGAAATTTACTAGAATTAGTTCAGGAAGATGAACCAGAAATAATGAAACAAATCGAAGAGAAATTCAGGCTCGGGAAATATAGTACAGACAAGACCAGACCAATTAAGATTAAATTCAGGTCACAAACTACGGCTGAGAATATCTTATCCAAAACAGGGAAACTAGCAACAAGTGAACAATATAAAAAGGTATGGATAAAAAGGGAAATGAATAAAGAGGAAAGAGAGGAAGAAAAACAGAAAAGACTTGAAGCAAAGGAAAAAAACGAGATAAGAACGGAGTCAGAAAAAGAGAGATTCTATTGGAGAGTAGTGAATATGAAACTAAAGAAAGTCGACATACAAGAGAAAAACAAAAGGGAAACAGAGAACACAATGGAAGTGGCAGAAAACTAAGAGTGTCTTACACAAATATAGATGGATTAATAACAGGATTGAATGAGCTGAATGATTATTTGAAAGAAAAAGAACCAGACATAATGGGAATTGTAGAAACAAAATTAAAAGGTCCACTACCACCCAACAGTGTAGGACATGATGCATATAATTATTGGATTAGAAACAGAGTGAAAAAGGAAGGGGGTGGAGTTATGTTCCTTACTAAGAAGGATATAAACGTGAAGTGTGTCACATATGGAAAGAATACAGTAGAGATGATAATGATGGAAGTAGAAGACAGAGATAAGAAGAGCAGAAAGTTTGTGATAAATTATGTGCCCCCGAAAACAGCCTCATGGGAAGAGAGTGAACATAAAAGTATGTTAGAGGACACAAAGATAACATTAAACAAGATAATGGAAGAGGGAGGAAAAATAGTTATGATGGGCGACTTTAATTGCAAAGAAATCTGCTGGGAAGAAATGACAGTAAAGGGTGAAGACGGCTCATGGGGAAACGCTCTACTTGAGATGGTTACTGACCATACAATGACACAATGGATACAGGAGAACACTAGGTATAGAAATGAAGAAGAGCCATCGAGACTAGACCTAGTAATTACATCCGAACCTAGAATAGTGGACAAAATTGAATATAAAACACCAATAAGTAAAAGTGACCACATATTGATTGAACTGGAACTTAATGAAGAAAAATATATGAAAAGAAATGAACAATATAGAAAAGGAAGAATGATGTATGAAAAAACAAACTTTGATAAAATAAGAGAATTCTTTCAAAAGGAAAACTGGGAAGAAATATACAAAGAAGAAACAACAGTAGAAGAAAAATGGAATATTTTGACAAAAATTTACAAAAAAAGGAGTGGAAAAGTATGTCCCAAGACAAAAACAAGAAAAAGAATATGTAAAATGCTGGTACAACAAAAGTTGTAGGGAGTTAAAAGACAAAAGAGACAAAGCCTGGACCAGATGGAAAAAAGACAGAAGACCTGAAAATTTTAAAATATATACCTGTTATAGAAATGAATATGTACAAATGTGCAGAGAGGAAAAGAGAAAATATGAAAAAGATATCATAGAAAAGTGTAAAGATCAACCAAAACTATTCTAAAGATTTGTAAACAATAAACTGAAAAACAAACAAGACTTGGAGAAATTAAGACAAGAGGGAGTTGAATACACTGAGGAAATGGAAATGGCGGAAATTATGAACAAACATTTTAAATCAGTGTTTACAAGGGAGAACATACAACCTGAAGAGAACGAATGGAAAGAGAAAGTCCCCCCTATGGAAGAAATAGAAGTAACAAAGAATGAAAAATTAACACACTTGAGTAATCTTGATGTCAGAAAATCACATGGACCAGATGAAATAGCAAACTGGATACTGAAAGAATGCAGGAATGAACTGGCAGACAAAATACATAGCATACTAAATAGTTCCTTGAAAGAAGGAAAAGTTCCAGAAGATTGGAAAAAAGCAAATATAGTACCTATATATAAAGGAGGAAATAAAGAAGAACCTACCAACTATAGACCAGTCTCTCTAACAAGTACAATAGCAAAAATTTGTGAAAGAATTATCAAAAGTAGATGGGTAAAATATTTAGAAATTAACAAAGTGTTTAATCCAAGGCAATTTGGATTCAGACAAGGACGATCATGCGTCACCAATTTAATATGTTTCTATTCAAGGCTAATAGATATAATACAAGAAAGAGATGGATGGGCGGACTGTGCATTTTTAGATCTAAAGAAAGCTTTTGACAAAGTACCACATAAGAAGTTGCTTAAGAAATTAGAAACTGAAGGAGGAATACAGGACAAACTACTAAATTGGATGGAGGACTTTTTGCAAGAAAGAAAAATGAGAGTAGTGATAAGAAACCAGCACTCAAAATGCGATGAAGTAATAAGCGGTGTTCCGCAGGGAACAGTTCTGGCCCCAATAATGTTTGCTATATATATTAATGATATGGATGAAGGAATTGAAAGCTATATGAGCTTCTTTGCAGATGATGCAAAACTACTGAAAAGAGTGAAAACTGAAGAAGATTGTGAATCACTACAGAGAGATCTAAATAAAGTACAAGAATGGAGTAGGAAGTGGGAGATGGAGTTCAATACAAAGAAGTGTAGTATAATGGAATTTGGAAAAAGCAAAAACAGAATAACAGGATCATATAAATTGGGAGAAGAAGGAATAAAAAAAGTAGAAAATGAGAAGGACCTGGGAGTCATTGTTATGAATAATATGTCACCTGAGAAACATATAAATAAGATTTTTGGAGAAACTTATAATTTAATAAGAACAATCAAAGTTGCATTTACATACCTGGATAAAGAAATGGTGAAGAAAATCCTAATCACCCTGATAAGACCAAGATTGGAATATGCAGCAACGATATGGTCACCAAGTACAAAAAAATGTATAAAAAAACTTGAAGGAATACAAAGAGCAATTACAAAATTGGCACCAACACTCTCAAAACTATCATATGAAGAGAGACTAGCAAAACTTGAACTACAGACACTAGAGCAAAGAAGAGAGAGAGGATATTTGATAGCTATTTACAGAATCATGAAAGGCATAGAAATTACTGATAGAGAGAATCTGATAAAATGGGATGACAGAAATACAAGAGGACACGGAAAGAAAATAAAAAAAGACAGCTATAGAAGAGATTTGAAAAAGAACAGCTTTCCTCACAGAGTAATAGACAGTTGGAACAAGTTAGACGAGAAAGTGGTGTGTGCAAAAACAATACATGAATTTAAAAATAGTTTAGATAAAATGAGATATGAAGACGGGACACCACGAGCATAGCTCCCCTTCCCATAAAATACAACTAGGTAAATACAACTAGGTAAATACATATATATATATAATATATATATATATATATATATATATATATTATACATATATATATATATATATATATATATATGAGTGGGAAGGGTGATGAGGTAAACTCCAAAAAAACCGTAGAAGTTTATTACTAACTTTTCGTCCTTAAAGGACTTCCTCAAATTATGAGGACGTCCTATAAGGACGAAACGTTAGTAATAAAACTCCTACGGTTTTTTTTTTTTTTTTTTTTTTTTTTTGGGGGGGGGGTGTTTACCTCATCACCCTTACCACTAATTGTGTCATACATATTTCAATATATTTATATATATATGTATATATATATATATATATATATATATATATATATATTTATATATATATATATATATATATTTGTAAAAAAAAAAAAAAAAAAAAAAAAAAAAAAAGCAGCAGGTTCTCGGTAATATACGTGGAATTAAAAACGACAGCATTGTTGTAGTTATTCAGTTTTTTCCTTATATTTTCGATTTTCCTGGTTAGAGTTTTGCCATTAACCGGGTGAATTGAAACTAGATTACTGTATTCTTCCATTTCTTTTCATTATTTGAGCTCAGCGTTTCGTCTTAACGAAGACATTTCCAAGAGTAAACTGAAATAACAAAAATTACATAATTACAGGAATGGTGGCAATTGTGTAAAATTAAAATATAGAAGAACAATATTGGTAAAACATGTGGGAAATGTTTGTTTCGATACCTATTAGATTGAATGTTAATGACTGGAGCTCTGTCTCTAATATGAAATGCTTCGAGCAGTTGTAGCGTCCTAGGGTCATCACTCGTTCTAATCATTTTGGTGGAATTAATCAATTTCTCCCTGCTGAGTACAGCGTTGTGAAAATTTTTGTGATGTTCTTTGATTGCTCCCACTGTAGATGTAATGATAAGCGACGGCTGACTTTGCATCTAGTAAAACCAATGTAGGTATGGTTATGAGGCTTACAATCCTCGGAAGAGCAAGTATATTGGTATACTACATTGGTTCTAGATGTGATGTCTGATCGCCTAGAAGAGTTGTTCGTCATGATCAGAGAGGAAGTTCTGGGATTTTTGTAGTAAATGAGAACTCTGATTTTGTTGTTCTCGCTTGTAGGGAGGCAATTCCTTTGGATGATATCTTTAATTACTTTTTCATCTTTTTTGTAATTATTAGTAAAGGTGTTTCGGTAATATATGTTGATGTAGTTATGATTTTGTGGTGCTTTGACTGTGTGACATGATTCTAGCATCCTGTTGGTAATGGAATAAAAGTCAGTACCCATTGTTTGTGAGCATTTGCCTAAGGTGTTGAAGCTCACTGTGTAATGCGTCCCACGAGGAACACACCGATATGGCTCTCTTTACATAAACTCTTATGACACCTTTCTTGTAGTTGTCAATGCACTCGCTATTGCCATAAAACTAATATCGCCGTGTCTAGTTTGCTCTTAAATTTGTGTATGGCTTTTGCATACACTTTTGTTTCGTATAGTTTGTTCCATACATCCACCACTTTGGAGAAAGCTGTTTTTTCAGGTCTCTTCTCTAACTGCCCTTTTTGAGCTTCCTTCCATGTCTCCTTGTATTGCACTTATCCTAATTTAATAAGTCTTTTCTATCAAGGACTTCCATACCTCTTATGATTCTGTAGATAGTCAACAAGTCCCCTCTTTCTCTTTGTTCCAGAATCGACAATTCTAGTTTTGACAATCTCTCTTCATATGACAGTTTTGAAAGTGTTGGGGCCATCTTCATAGTTGCTGTCTGGATTCTCTCAATTTTCCTTATAGTCTTTTTGGTACTGGGTGACCATAGTATCGCTGCGTACTCCAATTTTGGCCTTATCAGTGTGACTAAAACTTTCTTTACCATTTATTCGTCCAATTAAGTAGAAGCCACCTATATTGATCTTAGTAAGTTGTAGGTTTCTCCGGCAATTTGTTTATCTGTTTATCAGGGGAAATGTCCTTTGTGACGATCACTCCCAAGTCTTTTATAGAACCCACTTTCTTTACTTCCTTTGCACCAATTTTATATTGTCCTGATATCCTTCTTTTACTTTTCCAAATTCCATTATGCTACATTTCTTAATACTGAAGTCAGCTTCCGACTTCTGACTTCATTCCCAAACCATGCTCAGATCTCTCTGTAGCGAATCACAATCCGTTTCAGTACTCACTTTCTTCAAAATTTTTATATCTGCAAAGAAACTCATGTAATATTCCACACCCACGTCCATGTCATTCACATAGATAGCAAAGGTTATTGGAGCCAATACTGATCCATGTGGAACTCCACAAATCACCTCTTCCCAAGTAGAACTCTTATCTCTGAGCACTACTCTCATTTTTCTTCCATGCAAAAAATCCTCCATCTATTTCAGTAGTTTACCTTGTATCCCTCCTATTGTTTTCCAGTTTTCTTAATAGTTTTTTTTTTTTTTTTGTGGTACTTTGTCAAAAGCCTTTCGTAGATCTAGAAAAGCACAATCAGCCCATCCGTCCCTTTCCTGTATTGTATGTAGTAAAAGCAAATCAAATTTGTGGCACATGATCTTCCTTGTCTAAATCCGAGTTGTCTCGGATTTAGTATATTGTCCTCCAGATGTTTTATCCCTCTATTTTTATAACTTTTTCACAAATTTTGGCTACAGTGCTTGTAAAGGAAACTGGTCTGTAATTTGTTGGGTCTTCCTTGTTTCCTTCTTTATATATTGGTACGATATCGGCATTTTTTCAGTCTTCTGGTATTTTTCCTTCTCTGAATGAACAACTTATGCTATATATTTTGTCCATTAGCTCTTTGCATTCTTTTAGTATCCAGTTTCCGATTACATCCGGGCCGTGCAATTTCCTGACATCAAGGTTCATTATTTATTCCATTATTTCTTTTCGTATTACTATTATTTCCCTTGTAGGGGTGGGGGGGGGTGTCACTTCTCGCATTTCAACTCGATGTAGTACATTTTCTCTATTGAAAACCGACTTAAAGTGTTTGTTCATGACCAGCCATTTCTGTATCTTCCGTGTATTCCATATTAGCTTGGCGCAGTTTCACTATTTCCTGATTGTTTTACCGTTCACATATCTATAGAATAGTTTTGGCTGAGTCTTATATTTTTCTATCATGTCTTTTTCATATTTTCTTTTTCCTCCCTGCGTAGTTTTACATATTTATTCCTTTGATTAGTATATATTTGCTACATTTTTTTTTTTTTGTCATTTTCCATCTTTCCCAATCCTTATTTCTTCTATCTTTCGCCTCACTGCATCTTCTGTTGAACCAGCACTTGATATACACCTTTTCCTGTTTTTGCTTTGGGACATATTTATACACTCCTTTAATATAGATTTCCATCAGAATCATCCGTTTTTCTTCCACTTGTGTTTCTTCGTTGTAGAATTTTTCCCTACTCGCTTTAAGAAAAAAATTCCTAAGTTTCTCAAAGTATGTTTTACTAATCAGTCTTCCTTTTCTGTATTTATCATTTCTATTTATATTTCCTCCTTTAGTTCTGTCTCAAGTAATATGTGGTCACTCTTCCCAATTGGTGTCTTTTATTCAATTTTATCCTTAATTTCAGGTTCTGACGTAAATAATTAATCTAGTCTCGACGGTTCTTCATTATTTCCATATCTAGTATATTTTTTTACTCATTGTGTCATTGTATGCTCTATAGTCATGTCAAGTAATGCATTTCCCCCATAGATCCTCTCCACCTTTCGCTCATCTCATTTCTATGTATTTAAAATCTCCCATAAGAACAACGTTTCCTCCATCCTTCAGCATCTCATTTAATAAAAGCCTTGTATCGTCTAGCATTTTAGAATAATCTCTCTCCAAGACCCCTTTTTTTTGGGGGGGGGGGGGGCACGTAAATCACCACACTCAACTTTTCATGTCACTATCTTCAACTCTTATTATAATCATCATCACCCTGTTCTCTCCATTCGTATCTTGCGTCATATTTAATCCATGTCCAACACTAGTAAGAGTGGACCCCTTAATTTTGTCTTGTCGTGATCATCACTCTGTTCTCTCCGATCGTAACTTGCATCATGTTTAAGTTTTTCTTAGCCAAGAACATGACTCCTCCGCCCTGTTTCTCTATTTCTAAACCAGTGGCTATATAATCCATGTCCAACACTAGTAATAGTGGACCCCTTAATTTTGTCTCCACAATTCCTATTATATCTGGTTTTTCTTCTGGCAGGCAATCATTTAGTTCATTTATTCCTGAGATTAATATGTCTATATTAGTATAAGCCACTTTTGATTTTCTACTCTCTCCATCTCGTTCTCTGTTGTCATTATTTTTATTATTTTATTATTATTATTATTATTATTATTTTTATTATTATTTTTTTTTTTTTTTTTTTTTTTTTTTTTTTTAATATACCATTTTCTTAGTCTCATGTCTAACACTCTCCAATAGAACTTCGTTTTCTCGGTCTCCGTTCTTTTCTCGATTTTTTTTTTTTTTTTTTTCAGCTACGCTTCCTAATGTCTTTTCTCTTTCTCTTTCCTCATCATTCATGTCTCTTTTTATCTATATATCTTTACAGTGTTCACATCTTGCTAACTTTCTTGTTTTTGCTAGTATTTCTTCTGCATCCACTTATGACCTTAATTTGATATTTAAGGGTCGCCACCTTCCTTCTGCATATTTCCCATTCTGTGCACTTCCCCTGTTTTCTTTTCTATTTCTTGTTCTTTGTCTTGTATTACTTTTAGAACTTTTTTCCAATTATTTCTCCTCTTTCTCTTGTACCCAGTAAATCCAGAAAAGGCCCTTCACCACAAAAAAAAAAAAAAAAAAAAAAAAAAAAAAAAAATCAAACCTAACGGAGATCTAAAGCTCATGTTTACATTTTGTTTCGCTATTGGGCCTATAGATGGCTCTGAGCTCGCATTTACTTTTCGCTTCGTTGCTTCGCCTCTAGGGGTCTTTTCTGGGCTGTTTTCGTTATCTTCCTTTTTTTCTTCAATACTCGCTGTTTCCATTGTAATTAAAACATCTCGGGTATTCACGAGCATTCCCCTTCCCAATGAACACAACCTAGGTATCCTGCTATTGTAGCACTGCTGAGAAGTTCTGCTTTTAATGTGTTTCTCGGGAGCTCCAATTTTTACATGTTGTTAGTCTGAACATTTGCTTGTGTGTGTGTGTGTGGGTGTGTGTGTGTGTGGGTGTCTGTGTCTGTGTGTGTGTGCGTGCGTTTGTGTATGTGTGTATGCATGTGTGTGTGTATGTGCATGTGTGTGCGCGCTCATTTGTTTATGTAAGTGACCGACCACTAACCAAAATGATAACTATTTTGATGACTTCAGTGGGTGAACGTTTACATATCGTTTAATGAACAATAATCCCTTAACTAAAACCCAATGAGTCTGTAACAGACAAACTATATTGGGAACCTCAAATCTAATTAAAATTATGAATTGCAATTTACATTGTATTAACCAGTTGCATTCATTTAGTCGATATTGTTTGTTTTTTTTCAACTTCAACTTATTGAAGATTATCAAAATTGTTTCTGACAGATACTCTAATTTTCTTTTAATTACCCATACAACCACTGAACCCCGTTGGGCGTCTTTTAGAATTTTTGTTCTGATTAATATGAGACAATTTTATTCAGCTGAACACACAGGGAACAGGTCTGAGTATGTCAAGGTGCTTGTCCAACTTTTGTCTTTCCTCTCAGAATGATAAAACCGTCCTTCTCAACAGATACCACTTCCTCTCGGAGTTACTTCTCAATTAAGTAAAATCGTATGACTTATATCAGGGGAAAGAATTCCCTTTTTTTTTTTCTTCTTCTTCTTCTTCTTCTTTTCTTTTCTAAATGGTGGATCTAGAGCTGAACATTACTTCTCCATTTACCTTCCCAACCTCTCCGACGACTGCTGCTGGTCATCTACGCCACCAACGTCTCCCAACGCCGTCACTATCACCGCCGCTGTTGTTGCCCTACGCTGCCCCCACGCACCACGCCCGAGACACCTGCAGGCGTCACGGCTTTCAGCCTTCACCCAGGCGTTGTGGACACGCCGGTCTTTCGTTTCATGAAATCCCGATGGTACGCCCCTTTCGTCAGTATCTTCACGTATTTCTGTGGAAAGGTCAGTGAGTTTTCTTCTCTGCAGGGGTACTTAGCCTGATCAAATGTACTTACTGCGCAGTACTACACAAAACAACCTTACCCGTGGAGAATACACTTGCAACACGATCTTCTTGTCTTTGATGCTCCTCCTCCCCTACCCACTCAAAAAATATATAAAAAGTAAACGTTCACCCTACAAAGTTCGTAGAAATGTTTGTCCATCTGGAACAGGTAAACAGAGATGAATCTGATTTCTCCTCCTAGAACTCTGCCAGTCACAGGACTAGAACATGAGGGAATTAAAGCAAGATCAAAATATTATGAAGGTGACATTAGGCAACTACCGTTGGCGGGAACCTGAACTGTATGTTGTCACTGCATAATATAATGCCAGTGTCATTCAGTTGTGGTAACCAATTGCATAGCCAATGGTTCGAATCCCAGTGGCAGAGTTAGTTAGTCTGTCGAAACTTCACACACTTGTTGGATGGCTGCCCTGAATGAATGATTCGATGAAGTTAAGGCAGCATATTGTTCTTTGTGATTTGACGTCGGGGAATGGTTAGGACGTTCGAAAACATTCCTTTAACGTCCTACATAATACAATGGTAAACCCATTGCCTTGTGTTAACTAATTGCACAGCCAATGGTGCGAGTCCCAGAGGCAGATCTAAGTATCGAAATTTTACACACTTGTTGGATGGCTTTCCTGAATAAAAGACTCGATGAAATCAAGATTACCTACTGTGCCATGCGCGTTGACGTTTGGGAAGATTTAGCACGAATTTCAGAATATTAATCTTAACGTCCTGTATAGTACAATGGTAGCGTCAATTCCATGGTAATAAGTCGCATAGCAGATGGTTTGAGTCCCAGTGAAAGAACTATTTAATACATGGGTGTTTCCGTGTGTGTGTGCGTGTGTGTGTGTGTGTGTGTAATTGCAGTATATGGGGCATGGAGCTGTGCTCATGAGGTCCAATGGCCTGAAATCCGTATGTGTGTGTGTGTGAGTGTGTGTGTGTGTGTGTGTGTGCTGCAGTCTCTGTCGAGACAGCCAGACACTACCCTACGGCAGTGAGCTCAGAGCTCATTATTTGCCGATCTCTGGGTAGGTCTGAGACCACTCACACACCACACACCGGGACAGCAAGGTCACAACTCCTTGACTAACGTCCCGTGCCTACTCACTGCTAGGTGAACAGGGGTTACACGTGAAAGGAGACAAACCCAACTTATTTCCGCCCGGCCGGGGAATCGAACCCCGGTTCTCTGGCTTGTGAGGCCAGTGCTTTACCAATCCGTGTGTGTGTGTGTAATTGCAGTATATGGGGCATGGAGCTGTGCTCATGAGGTCCAATGGCCTGAAATCCGTTCACGTTGTTGGTTTGGATTATATTTTCATCAAACTTGTTCCATTGTTTATACTTTTAAGTAAAAAGCTATATTTCCTAACATATTTCAAACAAGTTTGCATTTTCATTTGTTTTACTATGACCTCTTGTTGTTGTTGTTGTTGTTGTTTTATCCCATACCAGCAAATCCTCTATCCTCATCCTGCCCAATTCCTTTGTAGTTGTTTTATTGTGAACAATGTCTTGCATATTTCTATCCAATGTGTTAATTTTAAGCGTTTTGATCCATGTTAAATTCATCATTGTCGGTTTTATGATAAGAAATAGATAACACGCTTTGATATTTTCCAGCAAGAATTGTCAAACAAAATTAATTAAAGAGAATGAGTGAGCTAAAATATCAGTTTGTAGTTTAGTGTTGGAAGAAGATATATTACACGTCACAGTACATCACAACTACACGTCACAGGACGTTACACTACGAGAAGATAGATATCAAGCATATGTCACGTACGTCACAACAGCAGCACCAAACTGCTGTTGAGCGTCAGGTCTAACCAGAACCTGACCAGAGGCCACTTAATTGTAATTAGGCCGACCTGACCTTGTCCTCTTAGAAACACCTGGTCTGCCAACGATACGACCGTTGAGAAACGTACGTTTGCAGAAGGAATTATCCTTATATTTTATTTTCACCATGTATGGTTAAGATATGCCATGTCCTTTCTATATATCATAATTGTAAATATTTTTATTCAATATTGAGGGTATCGCTCAGCCAAGTAAATACCTATTTCTATCAGATTGTAAATATTTCTGTATGACAAAAAAGTCATGTAATGGCAACCCTCACAACCTTCGTGCTCAGTTGCCTTGCTTCTTGGCGCAGATCTCGACTGGCTCTGGACAAGATAACAGGCTACGATTTACTAGAAGAAAAATCCGCAGAACGAAACAGCCTGTAATTGCCCCTCTACTCACATCGCCTCCAATACTTGCTTCACTACTCACATCGCCCTCAAAGTGTTGAACAAACTTTACCATATTAGTCATCATCCTCATCAATTGGGAGCATACGCCAAAGAACGCATTGCTTCACTCACTTGCCGGCGACAGTCCACACGGTCTCTCCGAACTTGCTCCCATGCAGCCACCCTTCCCATTCCAAGCAATTCTCAACATGTTCGATCACCTTGCTTCAGCCATAAATTTTGTAGGCGTCCCCTTCGTCTACTCCATCGATGGTTGCCTCTTGTGGAGGCAACGCTGAAGAGGACCACCACTAGGGAAACGTGCCACATGCCCATATAGCCGGAGCTGACATTCACAAATTATGCTGAAGGTAACTGGCCTAAACTAAGTCCCACAGTAATCACTGGTTTGATACAAAGTCATTCCAGCGATACCCCATGATTCTCCTGTGGTAAGTGCCAAACACACAGTACTTTTGGTAGGAGTTTATTGCGTAGGTCTACACACAAGTACGGCCGGAAGTAATCTGTCACCAGCGAATGCTAGGAGGCCTAGCCTGGGCATGAAGACGCGCTCGTGTCCTACTTCCTGATACATTGTTGCCAGGCGGGAAAAAGATTAGGCAAAATAATACACACAAACATCTCTAGGTATATACATAAGAATATACAGAAACAAGAGAATTACATATAATGAGGAACATGCATGCAAAATGGTTAAGGGTGACATATATTTAATACCTTAATGCTATGACGTGTACAATTGGCATAGACGCATACGCCTGTAGCGTACGCCTAATGACGTATATATATAATTGGTTATATAATTGTGTATAGGGCACTTGTATAATGTAAAGACTACATAGGCTTACTTATACAAAACATTTACAATAGATATATGTTGATATTAAGTACTCATGTATAATAAAGAAGTGTTACTTATACGATAAAGGAGATACATATACAATAAATATATACAATGATTAAGTAAGGAAGGGCTTTGAGAATAAACACCGTGTGAGATCGAAACCTTTATTGGTACGACGTTTCGCTTGTTACAGCTTTTTCAAGTACAGACATGGCAAACACTCTGATTATATATAGGCCGACGGGGAAGGAACTGGGAGAGGTTATCAGGAATGGGTGGGTGGTAGTGTTCTGGGTGGCTAATGAAACTAAGGAGGCACAGTTTAACATATAATATAAAGACAATTGGCACGAACACAATGGACAAACGTCCGGTTGTTACAGACGTCACGAGACAACTGGACTCAACGCTAACATTCCCGCCAAAACTCTCTACCCACGCCTTGCGGGCATTTGATAAAAATAATAAATACAGCATTTAGATTATATATACAGAACACACAGAATATAATACAATATAAATATATATATACATCGTGCCAACATATCGCTCGGCCCGCGCCCTCGGTGCCCACACCGAGCAACCAAGAAAAACTGACCGAGGCAAACAGAAACAGAAATACAGACAAGCCACACACAAACCACGCGCACAAGTGGCAGACAGAAGTGTGGCACACATGGAACTTAAGCACACCCAAAACATTACACAAATACATATACATAAGGGAATACATAAACAACATATACAAACACAATCAATTATACATACACAAAGAAATGTAAATGAACTGGCGCCAGTTTAAAAAAAAAATACATAGGGCAATTGCCGGACGTCCGGGACATGAAACATGAAACAATACAAAATACACAATATACAAAATACACATGAAATAGACAAGAGACATAGGACAATGGGAAGAACAAAACACCATTGGCAGAAAAATAACAGTTGTAAACATAACAAAGATTACATCCCCCACCACAGGTACGCCAAACCCAATTGAGTCTGCGCCAAGAAATTACATAATGTACAATAGTAAAGGCTAGGGGGTACAAAACTTCACAATCCAAATACATACAAATACACACAAAGACATACAAGAGGCTCACTCGACCATCAAGGCCTAGCACTTCGTGAACGTAGATGATACGAGTGGCCCACAATGGGTGATACAATGGGAACATTGAGTGTTGGGGGAGGTTGGGTGAATGCAGGTAGGGGCACCTGCGTCTTTTTAAGCCTGTCAGAATGGCAAATCTCACTAAGACCCGTAGATGGGTCAAAAACCCTGAATTTGTTGGGATGGAGCTGTTCTGTTACTAAAAAGGGACCTGTGAATTTACAATTTAGTTTGGACTGGCGGTCCGGCATGCTCCTAAAGACATGATCCCCAACAATGATGTTCACAGGCTTAGCACGACCATATTGGTGTTTTAACATGTCAGCCTTGGAAATAACAAGTTTGTCCCTAACAGACGCATAAATATCATGCAGCACATGATCCTGAAGTTTACTATAGTCATCCACATTGTAGAGGAGACAAGCAGGACTGTCAAGCATGTCATAAGGGAGTCGTTTCTCTGATCCAAAGACAACATAATGGGGCGTTTTTCCCGTGGAAGCGTTTATGGTGCTGTTGATACAAGCACTAACATGGGGAAGCCAATCCTCCCAAGACTCATGAAAATGACTAGCAAGGTGACGTAAGATCTCCAAAAATTTCCTGTTCGTCCTCTCTACAAGACCATTGGACGCCGGATGATAAGCAGTAACAAAAGTTTGTTTAATGCCGTAACGTGCACAAATGCCTGCCAAAACCTCGTTCTTAAATTCAGCCCCATTATCACTAAGGAGCACCGAAGGAGTGGTGTATGGACACAACACATGGGAAACTAAAGCATGTGCTACAACTGGTGCAGATTTGTTACGTAAGGGAGCTAGGACCACAAAACGACTAAAATGATCCACACATACAAGGACATACACAGAGCCCTGTGTGCTACGAGGCAGTTGCAAAAGGTCTATAGCTACAGTCTGAAAAGGGCGAGAAGGAATAGGGTACTCTAAAATGGGAGCAGTGCTCGTAGAACCTTTGTTCTGGGCACAAGAACTACACCGGGCCACATGAGAGGCAATGTCTAGTCGCATTTTAGGCTAATAATACTTCTTCCGTGCCATAGCCAGAGTTTTGTCACGACCTGGGTGACCAGCCTGAGGGGCATCATGAGCAAGGGACAAAACAATGGGAACTAAAGACTCAGGGATCACTAGCCGCGCCACATCCTGCTCAAACACTTCCACATTACGAATGAGAACTTCGTCCTGCAGGGAAAATTGGTACAGAGGTACTGGTAAAGCTGGTAAGGTGGAATCATCACCAGACTCCAAAGCATAAATGACAGCAGACCAGACAGGGTCTTCACGCTGAGCTTTTACCAGATCCTGCAGGGAAAAGTTATCAATCACGGTAACAGCAGCAACAGGGATATTCCGTGAAAGTGCATCAGCAACATGATTAGCTCGCCCGGGCAAATGCTTTAGGGTTGGATTGAATTCCTCAATCGTGAGGAACCATCTGGCTAGGCGACCTGACAGATTCTTTCCTTGAAAAAGCTGAGTGACAGCAGTGTGGTCCGTGTAGACTGTAATAGGATATCCAAAAATGATATCACGGAAGTGCTTTAAAGCCCACACCACTGCCAGGGCCTCTAAATGAGTAACAGAGTAACGGGACTCAGGCTTGTTAAGAATGCGACTAGCATATGCAATAACATGAGGTCTACATCCTTCTACTTGTTGCATAAGTACAGCTCCAATACCTGTACCAGAAGCATCTGTACAAATAGTAAAGGGGATACTATAATCAGGGAAAGCCAATACAGGTGCTTCAGTAAGAGCAAGCTTCAAAGAATCAAAACTTGTCTGATGGACATCACGCCACTGGAAGGAAGAGTCCTTCTTGAGAAGGCGAGTGAGAGGGGAAGCAATTGAAGCAAAGTCTTTAATGAATGCACCATAGTATCGTGCAAGTCCAAGGAAGGACCGTACATTTTCAACCGACTTCGGTACAGGGAAGTCTCTGCCTTGATCTTTTCACCAGTGGTATGGATACCATGTTTGTCTACAACATGACCTATAAACTGGATACTAGCCTTGAAAAAGGAACACTTGGGTAAGTTGAGTTTCAACCCAGCTTCAGCAAACCTTTGCAAGACCATGGACAACTTAGAAAAGTGGCTCTCCACATCTTTGGAAACAAGAATCAAATCATCCAGGTAAACAAAAAGTACATTCCCAATTAAGCCATGAAATATAGAGTTAACTAATCGCTGGCAAGTCAAAGGAGCATTCCGCAAACCCTACAAATGTGGCGAGCTCAGAAGCTACGCGAGCAGGGTCACGTGTTGGGGGAGACTGTAGAACAGAAGCTGCTATAATAGGCGAATCCTGGAAAGCAGCAATGCGTACCACCTCAAAGGAGCCTAAGTGACTGCCAGGAGAGAGAGAAATAGGAGCACCCGTGACATTGGTTACCATCGCCGTGGTAACGTGATCCTCACGAATAGTGGAGAGAGTTCCTTCTAGGGCAAGCCGACGAATACGAATAGAGTCAGGCAAAGAGAGAACGTCAGACCCAATTGGGGCACCTGAGACGCGCACTGGAACCCGAACAGAACTTGAAGGTTCAATAAGATGCTCTCCTACAACAACAGCAGCACAATGAGCAACAAGGGCAGAGCGCTTAGAAATTGGGACAGGCACATGTGCTGACTGATCAAGCACAGAAGAATCACAAACAGAAACTGGCCTATCCGAAGCAGAGATATCAAATTTGCAGAAAGTCACTACACGGCGACTAGGAGAAATATCTATGCTATGAGCTGTAAGAGCATCAATACCCAGGAGGCAATCACACTTAAGGGCAATGCCAGAGACAACAGCAAAAGTGACATTGAATACTGAAGCATGCGAGGAAAAATGTAAAGGAAGACAAACTGATCCAAGAACAAGCAAGGGAGAACCTTGCACAGAATGCAAATTATTACAAAAGGGAGATAAAGGGAGATTATACAATTCTCGCAAAGCAAAGTAAGCCTTTCTACTTAACAGACTACATTCTGCACCAGTATCTACAGTGACTGAAAGAGGCGTATCCCTAGTAAAAAATTGAAAGGTAAGTAATTGAAAAGATTCAACAGCCACAAAAGGAATTATTTGAGACCGAACATTGCTGGTCAACTCTTGGGGTTGGGAAACATGCGCTGGGGAAAATGGGATTGACGAGGCTGGTGAGAAGTCTCATCCCTAAGTTTCAAAACCTTGAAACATTGATCAGTCGAATGTTTACACTGACCATGAATATGGCAATAACTGAGTCTACCTGGAGGCTCTACTCTGGAAAGGTCATGCGATTGATTAGAAGAAACAGTAGGTACACTCCTACTAACAGGGGAGTTTTGACTTGTTTACCTGGCGCCTACGGCGGAAACAAAAATCGCTTGAATGACCAGACCTGTTACTAAAAGTACACAACAGGGGAGGGGGTGTAACTCTAGATTGAGGGGAACTAGGAGTAGAAACTGTAGACTGAGAGAGTTGAGGAGAACAAGGGACATGACCCTGTTGATGAGTATTGCTAATACACAAAGAACTAGATGGGACTTCTCCCAGTTTACGAGAAAGTTGTGATGCAAAAGACAATAGAGTTTCATCAGGCTTATACTTGAGAGAAGATGCTGCTCGTCTCTCAGAAGGCACCAAAAAAAGGATGTACAAGAGAAAATCAATAAGACGAAATCTATCTACAGAAATGTTACCTTTCTCTACCCAGTCCGACTGGGACAATGACTCGAAAGCTTCAACAGCAAGGATACTGGCCTGAACTTGCGCACGGCGATAATCCAGAGTACCCAGTCGGGATACGAGAGTATCAGCCAGTTTGAAGCACCAATGGAACGCACCACCACCAAGACTATCTGTGAAAAGTTTAAGAAAGTTAGATCGAAAGGTGTCATAATCATAGTTCAGAAGTTTAGGATCTAAACACGAAGCCGAGAGGAGTTCGGCAGCAAACGAATGTGGCACAATCTGGGACCTCACAAAGGATATCATCTCAGGCCCCGTCGAAACGTTTGACTGTACAATAGCATCTTCACATTGTCTTATGAACTCAGCCGCCCTATAATGAGGGTCTATACCTGAAAAAGGCACCACAGTTGGGTTTTGATGCAGTAATGTTACCCTATTACCCATTGGCTCAGATGAGCTTAGCGGACTGAGAAACGAAGGCCTCGATTTAGACATGGTGGGAGATAACTTTGTCCCACTTCTTAAAATCATATGAAAATACTAACACCAAACAAATACAACACTCTAACGTAAGCATGAAATAATTGTCACAATTTTTTAAATTGTGACACCCAGCTCGTTGTCTCCCTTCCCATTTTCTCGTCTGTTTTCTCTCCGTATCAGCCCTTAATTCCCCAAAGTCGGGGGAATTTCCAGTCCTTAAGACTACTAGTAGCAACATCCTGTCTTTTCTCCTCGTTATCCTCTTTATTTGTCATGTCATTTTTGACAACCAATTCAATGCCTTAACGAAGGGAGAGACTTCTAATATCTAGAAACACACACCCCCCCCTTTTGATTTGTGTTCTCGGAGCCATGCTCAACGATTCGCGCCCACACAAAGCACTCAAACACACCCCCTCCCCCCCCCCTGCGCGCTGCCACATATTTGTTTTAAGCTAGGTAATTAGAATTATTAGGACTGTGTTTAACCCGCTCGTGAACAGTGTCTACCTCAAAGAACACTTGGAACTGTGTCACCCTCCCGCATGAACATTATTCGTAGTACCCTTCGCAACTAGGGACGGAGACATAGTACTATTGGCAACGTCGGAAGCCGGCTAGCGGACATCGTGACCTGACCTGTCGCAGGACAGGGGCAGTCTAGCGTGGGTTCCCATCCATGTAGGAACTCCTACACGGTCTCGGAAGATTCAGGTGCATCGATCTCGCACAGTGGATGCGATGAGTTCCTTTCGTTATTTCGAACTGGTTAAACGTCATCCAATATTCAAGGCATAGTGAACACGTGAACACGTGAAACTTTTTAGTGATGAACTCAGTGCTACGGAGTTCCGTGTTACCGGTGATCAGGATCTTATCAACATCGCGTAGACTACCAGGATCATCTCATCAAGACCGCCAGATGCAGATACATCCCCTTTCGGGACATCCAGACCGGAGGGACATTGGCAGAATTGCGGAGAGACACCTACCCAGCCGTCTTCAGTGCCCGCTCGGAGATGTCAACTTAACCAGGCAGTTCCCGCCCATCGCCAACAAAGGCCTCATCCGAGGTGTGAAGCCGTGCTCGCCTGAATCCACTCCCACTACCCACATTAGATGCTAAGTTCAATTTATTTGATGTTACTGTAAGATGTTTAGTTGAAGCGCAGGGAGACAGAGTACGATAGGAACCATTAATTAACTTTTAGACCTACCTTTATAGACTATACTAACCATATTTGATATTTGAACAAGTTATCAATTAAAAGTCACATTAGGAATTCTGGGTTTCATTACCCAAAGACGGTCATCTTTATGAGTTGTCCCCACACCCCTCTTTGATTTACTCACGCTTGCCTTGGAGGGAAGGCGAGTGGTCCCGAGATGTGATAAAAATCACCTGGACTTCGGTTCCCCAACTGCAGCTATCTTCCCCCTCCCTTCATCAATCACTTAAGGTACGTGTTACCCACACCACCTCATCTACCACCTTCTTCCACTGTCCAGGAATTTGCGTCACGTGCTCGCTAGTGGTCCTTCGAACCGGATATTCATTCCATTACCTATGTACAGAACTCGTAAATTAATGCGACTTCACTAGTTCAATAATTAGTATGACAACTCATGAAGTAGATCACAACATGTTTCCCTGCGCATAGGTTAGCAACTCAATGCACTGTACAGGAGTCACTCCTGCTCGTTAAGGCACGCACTAGGTCAACCATGATATAGTAATTTTATGTCACATTAATTTACCATTCCTACTTTTACCTTTCTCTTGTGCAACATTTCGCCACCCTAAGTAGAATTAGATTGTGCTGAAATTACACTGGTCCCTTTTTCACGGGTAATTCCGCCCGGCCTCTTCATTCAGCGGCATCCTCAGCCGCACATCGTAATTTTAAGTTCAGCCATTTTCGGCTTAATTTAGTTTCGGCTCGGCCCAGCCTTCCAAAGCGGCGCAAATACCCCCCCTTTTGGCGCCATCCGCCACCACGTCCTTGTGTTAAGCCTAGCCGTTACCGTTACGGATGACCTGACGCTAACGGCTCGCATCGGCCCGGATTCAAGCGGCCTTATTTTTAAACTTTCGCGGTTTCACGCGAGTATCCTCTCTCCCCCCTCCTTTGTCAGACCAGCTCGTATGACAGCACAATCTTCTATAGTCACCCCCTTCGATTCTCCATTTTCGTCGTGCGATTCTTTCGCTCGACTCTGCATCGTTCTTTAGAGGGAGAGCGGACACCCCCCCCCCCCTCTCGGCTTATGATTCAGTGACCGCAAGCATACTCAGACGGCGGCCACCATGTCTTATTACAGCCCTAACGAAGACGCAATTACGAACGCAACACTGACCGAGCTCATTGCCATCACGCAGAATTTCCTTGACGCTGTCACGGAATATGCTGAAGCTTACAGGACTATCAACGTTGAGAGCCTGAGTCCCAGTGCGGCTACGGAAATTCTTCAAGAAGGTCAAGACCATCACCAAACATGGCGGTTATTGGAGCCCGCGTGGGCACGCCATCCTCACGAGGATCGGCTCACAAAACTGAAACAGGAACTAAGACCCCACAAGAAGGTACTATTAAACCTAAAAGTCCGAGCAGATGCGCGAGTGAACGGCGCAAATACCGCCGTTCAAGCGTCAAACAGCCAGCTTAATCAAAGCCCACTGGTCACATACATAAGGGAAGAAAATCATACCCCCTCTTTCGATGGGGATCTGGAAATGTTCTCCAGCTGGTGGAGCATTTTCAAGACAAATGTTCACGAAAGCAATAGGTACACAGAGGGAGAAAAGTTCAGCGCTCTCATGCGCTCTCTAACGGGGCGTGCCAAGCGTCTTGTTGGATACCCCGTGTTCAACAACACCGCGTATGAACACACCATCCGACGGCTGCATGATGCCTATGACAAGCCCTTGGCAGTACGAAGAAGTCTGAAGGAACGCCTCGTCGCCATTCCCGCACCTACGGACGAATGTGAGGACTTGTCGAGGTTCCTCGCCGATTGGGATGAGTTGGGCGAAAGGTACAGAAACGCAGTAGGACAAGCCCTCTCCGATGAATTTGTAGAGGATGTCCTAGTGCCGAAACTACCCCGACAGGTCCTTTCATCAATATACCTGTTCAAAGGCACTTCTGAACTAAGTGCACCAGAACTTCAATCAGCACTCAAAGTTTACTCGGGTGCCATCACGGGCAGTCGGCTCCATACCCCGGTGTTGGTACGCCCAGTTGCCGCAGCTACCCCCACACCCGTTCCTACTCAATCCTCAACACGTCAGCCTCGACAGACATTGACGTGGGCTCCGACGCCACCGAGGAGTCAAGGTCATACGTCAAGGCACAGCACTGGACGGCCTGTACCCACGCCCCCACAACCGGCATCTGCGGTCCCCGACGAAGCACAGCACCGCGCCAACTGTTTGTTTTGCGGCGGCCCACATAGGCCGTCACACTGTACCACGTACCCGGACATCTCCACCCGCACCGACAGACTTTTAGCACTAAACAAGTGTACCATCTGCTACTCGAACAGGCATCTGAAGAACCGCTGCGACTTCCAGGCAGGCTGTATGAAATGTGGCCAGCGCCACAAGGCCCCCCTATGCCCTCAAGCCATCAGCATAACAAGCAACGGCATCATCGTGTCCCCTACACAGAATGCAGTTCCTCCTCACCTCTGGAACCAGGCTCCGTTAAGCCACGCCCACACTCCCCCCTACAGCGCGGCTTCATCTCAGCCTCCTGCTGGTTACCCACAAGCTCCAGGATACCATCCGTATTACCCCCCCTTCTATCAGTATCCGGGGGCCTACCCCCCTCATCACCAGTCCCCCTACCATCCTCCGTTGCAACCAGCGCCACTTGGCACGAGAGCAATACAAGATGGCACCTCAACCCCCACACCATCAACATCTACCAGCTCCCACGACGCCTGCAGAGCACCGCCAGAGGTAACCCACGCCCCTGCTTCCAACAGTGCTCCCTCTTCAATATACATGGCTCCCATCCTAGTAACTCCAACCGTCTTGGAACCCTCTTCAGCACCCACTGAAGCAGTGCTTGAGCACCCTCTGACGACCACAGTCCCCATCACGACGTCGGTTCAAACTTCCGCTGTACCTGACATCCCCTTGCATCAGGAACCGGAACCAGCACCAGTCCTCGTCATTGAGAATGCACAAGTTGCCACTGACACTCCAAGCTCTCAGAGCACCTCTGCTCCCACCACAACAACGTCTACTAGCGCTCGCCTCGACAGCTCCTGTGCCACACCCCCAAAAGGCCACGCCCCGGAAGTCGCCTGCACCCCCTCTTCAACGCACGCGGCTCCCGTCCCGCAAGCTGCAATCCGCACTTACACGGCACCAGATGCCACCTTATATCAGGACCCGGAACCAGTACCAGTCCTCATAGAAATTACTCAAGATGCCACCTATGCATCTACTTCATCCACGGCTGTCAGCTCTCAACATGACGGCTCCTGTGCCACGCCCCCAGTAGGCCACGCCCCGGAAGTCACCTACACCCCCTCTTCGTCGCACTCGGCTCCCATCTTACGAACTTCAGTCAGCACTTCCACGGCACCAGATGCCACTTTATCTCAGGACCCGGAACCAGTACCAGTCCTCATTGAGAATGCACAAGTTGCCACTGACACTCCAAGCTCTCAGAGCACCTCTGCTCCCACCACATCCACGGCTGTCAGCTCTCAACATGACGGCTCCTGTGCCACGCCCCCAGTAGGCCACGCTCCGGAAACCACCTCCACCCCCTCTTCATTACACTCGGCTCCCATCTTAGGAACTTCAGTCCGCGCTTCCATGGCACCAGATGACATTTCACATCCAGAACGGGAAGCAGTCCCGATCATCATTGGGACTACACAAATTGATAATGACGCTCGAGGTCCACACATAACACCATTCGATCCTGGAACCACTGTTTCGGTCCCCTCAGAAGACGAGTCACAACCTACGACAACTCCTGACAACGCAACTGAGAACGCCGACCCAGCCCTCATCCCACGAGCAGTACCGAGCACTGTCGCTCTGCCTATTTTCACCGGACACCTCACTAAAGATCGCAAGAAATGTATCTCACAAGTACTCGCTGACAGCGGAGCTCAACGGACGTTTGTTCACCCTTCCGTCGTGGACCAACTTGACCTCAAACCAAAGGGAACCGTGCTTTGCCGCCTTGATTCCTTCAACAAGACTGAACTACCTCAGAGATTCGACATCGTTGAATTCAACCTGCACTTGGGCACTGAGAAACATCTCATCGAGGCGGTCGTGCACCCTTCAGTGAGTAAAGACGTCTCTATGCCCGGTTACCAACGTACAGTGCAGGTTCTCAAGTCGCAAGGCATCCCTATCGCAAATGAAGCTCCATCGGACCAAGCTTCCAATGTCACCATTATATTAGGCAGTGACCACATATCATTAGTCTTTAAACGCGTCACGCGTTTCATGGATGTCGAACTTTTCGTCACCCCTGCAGGTTCTGTAGTATGGGGCAAACTGCCCCCCTGGAGTCAGGATCACACCCTCCACCCCCCTATTGAAACTATTGCAATCAACAGCATCCATGTTGAAGAAACTGTCACCACTGAGACTCCGGCACTCGAAGCCCTCAACCGAAACGAAGAGGTCAAAAGCAAGCCAGAATCTGGTTCTTTACTCATGATGAATGACAAGCCTTCATCTCCCAGCTTCAAGCCATAGGGGAGACCGCTCCGCCCCCCCTCTTTTTTGGTTCATAACCTGTGTCACAATTTTTTAAATTGTGACACCCAGCTCGTTGTCTCCCTTCCCATTTTCTCGTCTGTTTTCTCTCCGTATCAGCCCTTAATTCCCCAAAGTCGGGGGAATTTCCAGTCCTTAAGACTACTAGTAGCAACATCCTGTCTTTTCTCCTCGTTATCCTCTTTATTTGTCATGTCATTTTTGACAACCAATTCAATGCCTTAACGAAGGGAGAGACTTCTAATATCTAGAAACACCCCCCCCCCTTTTGATTTGTGTTCTCGGAGCCATGCTCAACGATTCGCGCCCACACAAAGCACTCAAACACACCCCCTCCCCCCCCCTGCGCGCTGCCACATATTTGTTTTAAGCTAGGTAATTAGAATTATTAGGACTGTGTTTAACCCGCTCGTGAACAGTGTCTACCTCAAAGAACACTTGGAACTGTGTCACCCTCCCGCATGAACATTATTCGTAGTACCCTTCGCAACTAGGGACGGAGACATAGTACTATTGGCAACGTCGGAAGCCGGCTAGCGGACATCGTGACCTGACCTGTCGCAGGACAGGGGCAGTCTAGCGTGGGTTCCCATCCATGTAGGAACTCCTACACGGTCTCGGAAGATTCAGGTGCATCGATCTCGCACAGTGGATACGATGAGTTCCTTTCGTTATTTCGAACTGGTTAAACGTCATCCAATATTCAAGGCATAGTGAACACGTGAACACGTGAAACTTTTTAGTGATGAACTCAGTGCTACGGAGTTCCGTGTTACCGGTGATCAGGATCTTATCAACATCGCGTAGACTACCAGGATCATCTCATCAAGACCGCCAGATGCAGATACATCCCCTTTCGGGACATCCAGACCGGAGGGACATTGGCAGAATTGCGGAGAGACGCCTACCCAGCCGTCTTCAGTGCCCGCTCGGAGATGTCAACTTAACCAGGCAGTTCCCGCCCATCGCCAACAAAGGCCTCATCCGAGGTGTGAAGCCGTGCTCGCCTGAATCCACTCCCACTACCCACATTAGATGCTAAGTTCAATTTATTTGATGTTACTGTAAGATGTTTAGTTGAAGCGCAGGGAGACAGAGTACGATAGGAACCATTAATTAACTTTTAGACCTACCTTTATAGACTATACTAACCATATTTGATATTTGAACAAGTTATCAATTAAAAGTCACATTAGGAATTCTGGGTTTCATTACCCAAAGACGGTCATCTTTATGAGTTGTCCCCACACCCCTCTTTGATTTACTCACGCTTGCCTTGGAGGGAAGGCGAGTGGTCCCGAGATGTGATAAAAATCACCTGGACTTCGGTTCCCCAACTGCAGCTATCTTCCCCCTCCCTTCATCAATCACTTAAGGTACGTGTTACCCACACCACCTCATCTACCACCTTCTTCCACTGTCCAGGAATTTGCGTCAATAATGTAAAAAAATAATAATAATAATATAGTGAATCACACAGACATATAAGAAAAATATAATTTACAGAAACACAAGCATTGACACAACCAATGCAATACATATAAAAATCACATGGACATGGGACATGAACGTAACCAATGTGATTTACAGAAACACAAGCATTGACAAAAAAATGCAATACACAGAAAATCACATGGACAATGAACGTAAACAATGTGATATACAGAAACACAAGCATTGACACAAACAATGGAATACATAGAAAAGCACATGGGACGCTACTGACGTCACTAACATGGCCGGCGCGCGTCTCGAAGCCGGGAGATGCCCGGTCTTCACAGATTTAACTTTGGCATCCTATTGGAGCAAATAAACTGTCCAATTCACCATCCAGGCGCAATTTCCGCTCAGGGTACCCACGGAGCAATAATCAGGACAGGCGACGATGATGTCCAAATATAGCAGGGAAAAAATCACTTGCCGGCAAACGGCCTCCGCCGACATGCAACTGAAGACACAGTGTCCAGAGCACTATAATGTATATTAATAGGTAAAGTCACTGAAAACACCTAGCTGGAACGAAAAAATGGGGAGAAAACACAGCACGAGAACACAAAAACCGGTAACGTGCAAGCCGGCAAATCAAAGTCACTAATTGTACTAGTCTTTGTAATAAAATGAGTCACTAGAAAAGTTTACGCTGCCACCAAATGTTCTGGGTGGCTAATGAAACTAAGGAGGCACAGTTTAACATATAATATAAAGACAATTGGCACGAACACAATGGACAAACGTCCGGTTGTTACAGACGTCACGAGACAACTGGACTCGACGCTAACATTCCCGCCAAAACTCTCTACCCACGCCTTGCGGGCATTTGATAAAAATAATAAATACAGCATTTAGATTATATATACAGAACACACAGAATATAATACAATATAAATATATATATACATCGTGCCAACAGTAGGTGGAGGGGCGGAGGGGGGGGTGAGAAGGGGGACGGGTGGGACTTGGTGGAGATAAAGGAGGACATTTCGGACAGTTTGTTGAAGTGGACTAAGGGGGACATTTCATACATTTGTATAATGCGGGGAACAGATGGATGATAGGAGGGGCGATGTTAAACATGCCTCTGTTCTGCTCAATGGTTTTGAAGCTTTGAATGGCGGCCGCTTCGAGGCATTTCCTCCTCACCCTGTCTGGTTCACTAAAAAGAAGCTCTGCGTTATCCCAATCCATCAGGTGGTCGTTGGTGTTCCGATGGATAACACAGGCGTTGGTGGTGATGTTGTTCCGGGAATCAGCGATGCTCCCGGATCCGGGTCTTCAGGTCACGGGAGGTCTCGCCGATGTATACTTTATCGCATCCAGCACAGGGTATGCGGTAGACACCAGCGGGTTTTTTTTTTTCCCACATCTCGTCCTGGCTGTCACTCCTTCTAGAGAGCTCTTTGATAGTTCTGCTGGACTGGCCCACTACCTGTATGTTGCAACGCCCAAGTGTCTGGGTGAGGGTGGTGGTGACGCTGCTGGCTGGAAGGATAAGCCTCCTAGCTGGTTCTTCCGTTGGTTCCCGCCCTTCCATTATTTTGAGTGCCTTTTTCTTCTTCTTCTTCTTCTTCTTCTTCTTCTTCTTCGCGTTCTTCTTCTTCTTCGCGTTCTTCTTCTTCTTCTTCGCGTTCTTCTTCTTCTTCTTCGCGTTCTCCTTCTTCTTCTTCTTCTTCTTCTTCGCGTTCTTCTTCTTCGCGTTCTTCTTCTTCTTCTTCGCGTTCTTCTTCTTCTTCTTCGCGTTCTTCTTCTTCTTCGCGTTCTTCTTCTTCTTCTTCGCGTTCTTCTTCTTCTTCGCGTTCTTCTTCTTCTTCTTCTTCGCGTTCTTCTTCTTCTTCGCGTTCTTCTTCTTCTTCGCGTTCTTCTTCTTCTTCGCGTTCTTCTTCTTCTTCTTCTTCGCGTTCTTCTTCTTCTTCGCGTTCTTCTTCTTCTTCTTCGCGTTCTTCTTCTTCTTCTTCTTCTTCGCGTTCTTCTTCTTCTTCGCGTTCTTCTTCTTCTTCTTCTTCTTCGTGTGAAGAGGTGTGCTCATGAAGGTATGCGCACGCGCGCGCGTGTGTGTGTGTGTGACAGTAAACACTATTTTTATTCTAATTCAATATAAAATTCTCAATTGAATCAAGGACATAGCCAAGTGAAAATATCTACTTAAATATAATTTACTTTGTATCTGTGTACCTCCACGGTGCATAGTTGCAATGACGCATAACTTTCTGAAATATTCGGAAACAAGTCAAACTTCTATTATCTCCGTAGGCGTAGTTTTAGATCCTAGTTCAGTTGTAGGCAACATTCCCTGAAGTAAATCAACTATGATCATAGTTTCTTGATTGTTTAAGAGCATTCTAGAAAAGTCTAACATAACGGTAGTTGTTTATAAACATACTGTTCTTGTTCTTTCTGGACCGTTGTACGAGCCGTATATAACCATGTTTCCTCAGTCCATCCAGTCAGTACTAACTGAGACACCAATTGTGTTCTCATTTCTCAATTTCTCCCGCAGTTTTCTTTAATACAATATTACCACCTGTGCTGGGGCAGCAAAGTATGCAAAACGAAATTGGAATAATACTATGTCAGCAAATGATGGAAACTTTAGCCTATTTATTTCGAACTTTCTAATTCTGTAGAAGTTATTTCATATTTCTTATTTCTAAATTAGTTTAGCTTATTTATTCAAATACTTTAGCTTTATTGATTTTATCTTAGCTGATTTTTTTTTCCAATTTTATCATCATGTTTTCAAATGAAACGAGGGAAAAATTGGTGTTGTATTCAGAAATAAAACAAGAGAAGAATGAGCCCCCCCCCAAAAAAAAAAAAAATGACTAAAGGTGCCTTAAATATATTGGTCAACAAGAACAAGAAAGGTAACGATATTGGGAAAGGGAGGCATCTGGACTGTTAACAAGAGATTTCAGCGGAGACGGAGACTTTTCCTAGTCCTGGAGTTATTGTAGACATAAAAGACGTTGATTCGTTCTAGTACACCAAGGCGCCTCTGTTGTCCAACATCTATTTTCAAATGTTGGTCAAACAGTCCTTGAAGGTACAGGAGACATAGGTAGCAACAAAGACTAATGGTTTTTTTTTTTTTTTTTATCTCCTAAATGGGGATGCGGATATGTAAGATCATGCATTCTTTATTTTCCATCAAAAGTACTAACATACTTATACTGTCGATTCTTCTCTGGAAAAGCAAAGTAACTGATTCACCACATGGATTTAACATTCGGTGGAAATTGAATTCAAAGGTATCAGAACGGAAATCCAGTGCTGTTCACCAGGATAATATATTCAATGGAAGGAGTTGGAAATCAGACCTGTTCGTGGCAAAACAATTGGACAAAAGGAATAAGAAGATGTAGGGAAAAAAGGAAAAGAGGAAGGATTTCGGTATCGGATGTTTGCTGACCGAGTGGATTAAAGCGTCGCTAAATATAGCAAAGGTCGAGGTAACAATAGTTCAAACTCTGTCGCCAGTGAATTGGACCAAGGGCATGGTTCATTAAGTTTCTCACTACAAAGCCCTCAGTAAGGGGTACCGTCTTAGCCTCGTGAAAGGAAGAGTTTGTAACGTTAAACTAAATCATCATAACCAATACTGGTTCAAAACAGTTTTAATTCAATTCGTTTTTTTTTTTTTTTTTTTTTTTTTTTTTTTGAGTTGGTAGACCTACTTGTCAAGTGCAATCTTGTGTCATGTAAACACCTCCTGAGAATGAAGCTGAGAAGTACACCATTGCATATTTGTCACCAACTTTTCAAAATAAATTCATCGACATCTTGGAACAAAGCGTGCGAAAGTGTAAATGAAGTCTTGTAAATGAAGCCAAGTGATTTGCCATAATTTTTTACATCATTCCAGACATATCTTACATGGGTCAACTGAGACAAATTTTGCGATACGTCATGATTGAAAGAGATAATATGAGGATTGAGGAGTCATTCTTGGACTTTGTCGAAACAAAAGGTAAACTTGCTGTAAGTTTTGCAGCAATGATTTTGGACAAATTGAAAAGTGATGGATTAGATATAGAAAAACTGACAATATTGCTATGATGGCTGAACGGCATTCAAGATATTCAGAAGAAGATTAAAGAAACCAACCAGAAAGCAGAATTTGTGGTTTACAATTGTTATACATCAAATTCTGAGGGAGTGCAGGCAGCCTCCGTTACTGCTATTCTTTTATTTTTTATAATAGATCATTTGATTGCAATAGCCTCTACATCAGTTCATGCCGGGATGTCTTTTTGTATCTGTGAGTGGCCAAAGCGCACTGCGGAAATTAGATGGAGTGCAAGGTGTGATACTGTAGCAGTTGTCACAAACCTTCGGCCCAAATCCCTGACCACTCAGGCCCAGTTGACCGAGGAAGAAAATGCTATTACAATACCTGATGCCGGTGTCTTGATTGGTGCATTGCAGTCACATTTATTTTTGTGTTTCTTCGGCCTGCGGGGAGCCATTTTTTCCTGAAATTAATGATGTTTGAATATTCAACAATGTGGTCTGATACTCCTTGGAATTGTTTTTTGGTTGAGAATAGGAATGAACTTGTCAGCAAAGCCCTTGGATATGCCAAAAAAAAAAAAAAAAAAAAAAAAAAAAACTGTGAAGATATGTGAATTGCCATGAACAGACCAAGAAAAAAATATCTAATGAAATTGTAACAACAAAAGATGCTAACTTGTCATTATGCTGTGCTGAGAAGAGAAATAAAGATAATATAATCCATGAAATATGCAGAGAGAGCGAGAGAGATAGCAAGAAAGAGAGCGTAAAAGAGAGCGAGAGAGCGTGAAAGAGAGGAAGAAAGAGGAAGAGACAGAAAGAGAGGGGGAGAAAGAAAGAGAGAGGAAGAGGGAGAATGAGAGGGAGGGAGAGAAAGAGAGGCTGAGGGAGAAAGAAAGAAGGAGAGGGAGAGAGGTAGAAAGAGATGTAAAAAGAGAGATAGAGAGAGAGAGGGAGGGGGAGAGAGAGAGACATGGAGGGAGAGGTAGAGAGGGAAAGAGAGGAAGGAAGAAGGAGAGAGATAGGAAGAGGTAGAGAAAGAAGCAGAGAAAGAAATAGAGAGGTGTAGAGAGGGGAGAAAGGTAGAGAGATAGAGAGAGAAGGAGAGGTAGAGAGAGAGAAAGAGAGGTAGAGAGAGATGTAAAGAGAGAGATAGAGAAAGAGAGGGGGACGAGAGAGGGAGAGGTACAGAAAGAGAGAGAGAGAAGTAAGGAGAGAGAGAAAGGGAGGGAGAGGTAGAGAAAGAGAGAGGAAAAAGAGGCAGAGAGAGAAAGAGATAGATGTAAAAAGAGAGAGAGAGGTAAAGAAAGAGAGAGAGAAGTAAGGAGAGAGAGAGAAAGGGAGAGAGAGGTAGAGAAAGAGAGAAAAAGAGAAATAGAGAGGGAAAGAGAGTGAGAGATAGAGGGGGAGAGAGAGGAAAAAGAGATGTAGAGAGAGAGTGAGAGGTAGAGAGAAAAAGAGGGTAGAGAGAGAGAGAGAGACTGAGACTGACTATAAAAATGAAAATAGACTCAAACTGTATGGCAGTGTAGGATCTCGATCGAGTTTGGTCGACATAAACAGATAGATAAGTGAAATGAAAGAAAGAGGTTAGCAAGAACAAAATATTAAAATGAAAAAGGCCTTACCCGAACTGTTTTATGGTCACATGAATCATCGATTCATTTTGGGCGACATGCACTAAATGACTTCGATGAACTAAAGTATTTCGTCGTCAATAGCGAGCGCCTCTGTTGCATTAAAGAGAGTCACAGAGGAGGAAAGTAGAGAATAAAGGAATGTTGCAGAACAGAGGAATATACGATGGCCAGAGTCCAGGAGCTTATAAGTGTAAAAGTTAGATGTGACCTAAATCCCACGTGTTATCATCCAAGTAAACAAAACAAAATGTGAAAGAATATTTTCAGCGTTCAAAATATAAAAAAAATGTAGAAAAAAACTAAAATATGAGACTTTTTTGTAACTTTTTTTCAAATTTAGTACTGAGCGAAGGTTACTTGTTAATCGTCCGGACAACGCTGGATATTTATGACAATAAAAATTATAACGATAGCAACAATTATAGACATACTAATGATGATCACAGGGTGATGACGATAGATGATATAAAAAAACGGCAATGTAACAAACTAACAAAATTCTAGAACAAAATAACAAAAGAAAAAAAAGGAGGGTCAACAGTGCATAAAACGGGAACAAAGCAACACGACAGTAGATCAATAAATCAAAAGTACAAAAGACAAACAAATCACACAAGCAACAAAACACTGACAAACCAACAAAACATAGTAATAAATCGATAAAACATCACAAAAACAAAAATTATAAGAAATCAGCAATAATAACAGCCCATCAGTATCAACACTAAAACGACAACAAACAGTTATTCTGGTGAACATTTGTTCTAAATGGCACACCAATCCCGCCATCCCAAGGACAAATTAACCAATCACGTGTCTCGCCAGTGCAACATCGTTTTGACGTCATCGTTCAGGTTTTCCATACCACACGCATCCTTAGAGATGCATGTTTGAGCAAATGTCCATGGACTATATTATGATTATACGTTTGTACTCATGTAATTCATGTATATCACATTCTTATGAACACATGTACATTTGTATACCATATTTAAGAGTATATACTTATATACATGGTGCATATATGGATACATGTATGTATGCCTTATGTTTAAGTATTTATGGAGACCTGTATGTATACATTATGCATAAATATATAATATATATGGATATTCATGCAAGCACACATACACACACACACACACACACACACACATATGTCCATGGACATATATTATGATTATACGTTTGTACTCATGTAATTCCCGTAAAATACAACTAGGTACAACTAGGTAAATACACACACACATATGTCCATGGACATATATTATGATTATACGTTTGTACTCATGTAATTCATGTATATCACATTCTTATGCACACATGTACATTTGTATACCATATTTAAGAGTATATATTTATATACATGGTCCATATATGGATACATGTATGTATGCCTTATGTTTAAGTATTCATGGAGACCTGTATGTATACATTATGCATAAATATAAATATATGGATATTCATGTGAGCACACATACACACACGCGCACATACACACACACACAATATATATATATATATATATATATATATATATATATATATATGTATACATATATATATATATGTATATATATATATGTATATACATATACATATATATATATATATACATATATATATATATATATATATATATATATATATATACAGTATATATGTATATACCAAGGACTACTATTACACAGGACGTGCGCACCCAGATCCCTGGGTCCGCTAGCCGAGGCCATTGCTTTCTTTGTAGCCTAACATTTTATATTGGACAAATATATCAAAACTAGAAACCTAACATTGTATATAGGACAAATATATCAACTATTGACTTATTCAATGCAGTATAAGTTAATATAAACTTTTATAGTGAAATTAGAAACTATTTTTAAGGCACTTATGCTTTGAAATGCCAATTTTAGTCGGACTTAACAGGTATTATTGTATGAGGTTAGTGGACACCGTGGTTGGAGATTTTTTTTTTTTTTTTTTTTTTTTTTTTATATTTTTTAAAAATATAAAAAATCTTTTTTTTTTTATCTAAATCAGATGTATTTGATTTAAATATATATTTTTATAGATCTTAAATATTGTGGGATTGCTATCTGATATGCGATCTGATTGCTAAAGGACATTTTTAGCATATCAATATAAGGAGCAGTGTTATATAGACTTGCAACAAGTATACAAGGAACGGTATAAGCCTACATGTAGTATATATCACTGTGCAGCCCACAACAAGTTTCAACAAAATTCTTGTTGAAACTTGTTCAAGGTAAGCAGCTTCTCACTGAATCAGTTGCTGCTTTGGAATCAACCAGGAAGGATGTCTTCTGGACCTGGCACAAAAAATTATCCTGTCTGGAATTATTTTGAAAAACTACCAACAACTTCTGGCAAGGGGTACCGAGCTAAATGCAAAGACTGCAGCAAGGAACTACAGGGCATTGTAGTCAAGGTTAAAATCTCACAGAGATAAATGACAAGGTCAGCCACAGCATACAGAAGAAATTGATGACCCAGGTAAATAATTTTACTTATATTGTGTGCATTTCTCCCTTTTCATACGCAACTATATAAATTTGGTGAACAATGGAGAGCATGTGCAATAAAAATGTGAAGGCCTAAAGAGATGATACTTCAACTTCATTACTTCTAAATTTGGGTAATGACTATATCACTATAATATACTGTATCCACTCAACTTTGGGGCCTAGATGATTGTCATTCATATCATTCAACATTGTGTAATATATTTCATAGGTTCCATTGGAAGTCAGATCACATGGGATTCAGCCTAAAGGGATTTAGCCTAACCTAACCCAACTAACCCATTATTTTTAGTGAATTTAAAAGTGGACTGAATCCTGTGTGGGCTGAATTCCAAGCCCACCTATTTCATATCCTGTTAATTATTTCCAAATAATTTAGTGGCTTGTGTGAATATGATCATTATCTAAAAAAATAACTACTGTACTCAAAAGTAGCCTAAATCACACTGTATTCATTCATTTATTTATTCATTTATAAATTATGCAATATGCTAAAATTTTCTGTTTCCATTTCAGGATCTGTATCAACAGCTTCAATCCCTTCATCATCGGCTCCACTTGAATTATCTGCAAACCTGATTCCACCATTAAAAATGTCACTATCAGACTCCTCCACAGGCGCCACTTCTGCTAAATCATTTTCATCTAAAAGAAAGTCATCAACATCTCTGGACAGATTTATCATAAAAACTTCAGCCTCTCAAAAGGAAAATCTCGACAAAGAAGTTGCAAGAATTATATTTGCTACAAATTCACCATTTCGTCTTGTTCAGCATCCTCAGCTTCTCAAGATGGTTCAGAACCTAAGGCCAGGTTATATTCCTCCATCCAGAAAAGATATTGCTGATAAGTATTTGGATCTTGTGTATGAAAAGGAATATAAAAAGTGTGCAGATGACCTAAATAATGAAACTGTATGTCTTTCAATTGATGGGAGGTCTAACATCCATAATGAACCCATGATATGTGTCACTCTAACAACATCCACTGGTCAGATTTATTTAGTTGACACAATAGACACATCAGGGAAACCTCACACTGCTGAATGTCTTCTACATCTTGTACAAAATTCGATCAAGTAGGCTGAACAAGATTTTGGTTGTCACATTGGAAGTGTTGTGACAGACAATGCAGCAAATGTCACCAAGATGAGAAAAGTCTTGGAGGAATCGAGTGAACCTGAGCATACCGTCCTCACATACGGATATGCAGCACACTTACTAAATATACTGGCTCATGACCTTGAGATTGATAATGTAAAACAACATGTGGTCCATGTAGTTAAATATTTTAGAAATAATCATTATGCTGCTTCAAAGTATCGGCAGGAAGGTGGTCAGTGTCTAGTCATGCCCCAGGACACAAGGTGGAACACAATGTCAGACTGTCTCAAGGCCTATATAAATAACTGGCAAATTCTAATGAAGATCTGTGAAAATCAACACCGTGTGAGATCGAAATCTTTATTGGTACGACGTTTCGCTTGTTACAGCTTTTTCAAGTACTTGTACTTGAAAAAGCTGTAACAAGCGAAACGTCGTACCAATAAAGGTTTCGATCTCACACGGTGTTGATTCTCACAGTCTTGTCGGCTTTTACCATTGTGTTTCAAGATCTGTGAAGTCAACAGGGAAGCTATTGACACTGAAGTAAGAAACAAAGTATCAAATTTAGGCCTAAAACGTTCGGCTGAGGAATTACTGGATCGATTGCAGCCAATAACAAAGGCTCTAGACGAGGTACAGAGCGACAAGTGCACTATTTCTCAAGCGGTAGATGTTTAGAAGAAATTACTTGGCCATTTCACAAACAATAATCAAGCTGAAAAACTGGTGAAAAAAGTAATGAACAGTTTATCACCAAAGCTCACATACTTGCCAACATGCTTCATCCAACACTTCAAGGAAAAATGCTCAGTGCAGAAGAGGTGAATATTACTATGGAGTATGCCAATGGGAAATATACAACACTTGTTCCTGTCATTATGAAGTTTCAGGCAAAAATCACCTTTCCAGGCGTCCAAGTTTACTGAGTCTGTGACCAAGAGCCTGACAGCTATTGAGTGGTGGGATTCACATACAGCCATGTTGGACAGTGATATTCTGTTATCAGTACGTCAACTCCTAACTGCAGTAGCCTCATCATCAGGAGTTGAAAGAGTTTTCTCCTATGTGTACACACAAAATTAAGGAACCGCCTCGGTAATGAGAAGGCAGCCAAATTGTTCTTCCTTTTCAAGACAATGAACTCAAATGTTATTAATGATTAATGTAAATAACTAATGTAAATAATGATTTTTTTAAAAAGATAAAACAAAAAAAATCGCCAACCCGGGTGTCTACTAGCCTCATACAATAATACATGTTAAGTCCGGCTAAAATTGGCATTTCAAAGCATAACAGTGCCTTAAAAATAGTTTCTCATTTCACTATAAAAGTTTATATTAACTTATACTGCATTGAATAAGTCAATAGTTGATATATTTGTCCTATATACAATGTTAGGTTTCTAGTTTTGATATATTTGTCCAATATAAAATGTTAGGTTACAAAGAAAGCAATGGCCTCCGCTAGCGGACCCAGGGATCTGGGTGCGCGCGTCCTGTGTAATAGTAGTCCTTGGTGTACATATATATACATACATATGTATGTATGTATATATATATATATATCGTATATATATATATATATATATATATGTCTATATATATATATGTATGTATATTAAAGGAAATTAAAGATCGGAATACTGAACGTTTTCGTCTATTAAGACATTTTCAAAGTACATAGTGTCACAACAAAGTATAACTTAAATACAATAGTATAGAAAACAGGAGAGGTCACTCAACGTAAATACGTAAGGATTATCTTACAAAGAAACAAAAATATAAATAAAAACAATAAATAAAATGGGTGAAAATTGAACCAGGTGATAAAATGTCACTCAGCATAAATACATAAGGATGACAAATGACAAGGTGATAAAAGGACAACAACAAATGACAAGGTGATAAAAGGACATTCAACATATATACATAAGAAATATCCCTTGCAAGAATTGCAATTCTTGTTATATTGGTCAAACTGGCAAGGAATTAAAACTTAGATTGAACCAGCATAAGTATAGTGTCCGTACTGGCCAATCTTCAAGTGGGATTTTTGCTCACATTAGAGACTACAATCACTGTATTGATTGGGACAATTCCCAAGAAATTGTTTCAAGTAATTCTTATTTGATAAGGAATATAATTGAATCGTGTCTCATTAAAAAAACTTTTAATGAAAATCTCAATTTAAGCACTGGTCTTTTTAAACTAGATAATTTTGTTATTAACCAAATTGTAGGACAATGTCCCAAATCTCCGCCTTAGCCATCTTGTGTGACCTTTTTTCACCTGTGTCAACTGTCACCCATTTTTATTTATTTATTCTTGTTATTATTATTTTCTATTATATATATGTATGCGTGTGCATGCGTGCACATATATATGTATGTGTATATATTTATTATTATTATTTCTATTTTTGTTTCTTTGTAAGACAATCCTTATGTATTTATATTGAATCACATGTGTCAATTGTCACCATTCTTATTTCTTGTTATTATCATCTATATTTTGTTTCTTTGTAGGATATTTCTTATGTATTTATGTTGAATGTCCTTTTATCACCTGGTTCAATTTTCACCCATTTTATTTATTGTTTTTATTTATATTTTTGTTTCTTTGTAAGATAATCCTTACGTATTTACGTTGAGTGACCTCTCCTGTTTTCTATACTATTGTATTTAAGTTACACTTTGTTGTGACACTATGTACTTTGAAAACGTCTTAATTAATAGACGAAAACGTTCAGTATTCCGATCTTTAATTTCCTCGTGGTTACAAGCAAAAATCTTTATTCACGTGTTTTTTGTGATTACTGTTATATATACCATATATATATATATATATATATATATATATATATATATATATATTCATTGTATATATGGGCAGGAGATTTTCTCTCAAGCATGTTTGGTTAAATTGAATGGCAGAGTTTTTTATCTGCCTTTTCTTTTTCTCTGAGAACCTTTTTCCCTTCCACGGGAAGTTGTCTTATAATGTCACCATATGACATTGTTTTGTAAGTTACTTTGGGCATGGCGTTTATGTCCTGTGGGATTTTGTCTGTGTGGCTTTTGTCCTGGTGGTTTTTGTCCAGGTACCATTTGTCTAGAGTTCTTTTTGTGATTCGCTCTATATCCTTATTGGCGAATCCATTATTTATAAGGGTCTGAGAAGCTCTTTCTAACTCATTATGTACTGTTTCCCAATTATTACAGTGACTAAGAGATCTTCTAATATAGGCACTGATGGTAGAATCTTTGTATCTTTGGGGACATTCGCTAGTCCCATTTAGGCAATGTCCTGTATTAGATGTTTTTATGTATACTGATGTGTCGTAAGTGCCTTCATCTCTCTGTTTGGTGGTCAGTTGTTCACTTTTTGGTGGCAGATGTTACGCCAACCTTGTCTGTGAGATAGCCTCCTAAAAGATGCAGAAGCTATTCCGATCCGCCGTTGCACTTCACTTGTGAGATCATTTGTGCTGCTTAGGACAGATCTCAAGTAAGTGAACTCTTGTACGTTTCTCAGAGGCTGGTTGTTAATAAGGAATTCGGGAGCAGGTGATTGACACATATTGAGGACTTCCGTTTTTTGAACATTAATGGCTAGTCCTGATCGAGAGTAGGCTTCAGCTACAGCATTGATAGTTCGTTGTAGCCTATTTGGGGAAGAGCTAACAAAAGCTGTGTCATCCGCATATTGCAGTTCATGTGTTGCCTCCGCGGTGACAAGTGTCTTGGATTGCAATCTACGTAGGTTAAATAGACTGCCATCCAAACGGTAAGAGATGTGGACGCCATATGCAGGGCAGATGTTCTGCTTAGCAATTGTCATGACTACTGCTACAAAGAGATTGAAAAGGATGGTCGCAATGACACATCCCTGCTTTACGCCAGTTCCTACAAAAAAACGGATCTGATGTTGAGCCTGAGTTTATTACTCTGGTCATTGATCCATCGTGGAAGGATCTAAGTACTGCCAGGAAGGTAGGGGGGGCAGCCAAACTTCCTCAGTATTTCCCAGAGCAGGGTTCTGTTGACAGTGTCAAATGCTTTGGCTAGATCAACAAAGATCATGTGGAGATCTTGTTGTTCAATGGCCTTTTCTTGGAGTTGTCTAGCAACAAACACCATGTCTACAGTGCTTCTTTCTTTTCTGAAGCCACTCTGTGATTCTGGTAGAACCTCTTCAGCAATGTGATCGAGGAGCCTGAAGAGAAGAATCCTGGTAAGCACCTTGCCAGGTGTTGCAAGGAGAGAGATGCCTCTGCTGTTGCCACACACAGCCCTGTCGCCTTTCTTCTTGAATATGCTAATAATGTTGTTTGCTTTGTATGTGTTTGAGGATGTGAACCTTTCCCAAGTTTACCACTTTGTCGATTTATATGTGAGTTCACAATTTTGTGACCATTATAGCCCCTGAAGACGATTCCTGGACGGGAATCGAAACATCGGGCAAATAAACCCTTCGACTGAGACTGGTGTTTACAATTTTCCAATATATATGTATATTTCTAAACAGAAATGTAGTAGCACATTTGTAAATGACACACAGGAACCCACAGTCGGAGAAAATAAACTTCGAATAAAGAAGAATCCTATATTTCGGCTATCAACTGTAGCCCTTTTCAGGAAAGTACATAGGGTAGAGTACAAAGGGGACTTATAAGCTACAGAGAAGAAGAGATGTGGACAGATGACCTCACTCAGGCGCGGGGCAAACTGGGGTGGCGGAGGAAGGAGGGGGTGAGGAGAGGGGGGGTTGTAAGGTCCGTACCAGCTTGTTAACTGCCGCGCGTGAAATGATGTCAGGTGTCCACTGCCCTTTAGAAATATTAATATTAGGGCATTCCTGATTCGACTATTTTCTCCTGAAACCGCAGTGGGACTTGAACACTAATCTGGCCTTACCCCAATCGAAAGAATGATTCTTATTTTTGACATGAAGAAATACAGCCGAATTTTCTTGCCCATACCTAATTGACCTTTTAAGTTCTGCCAATCTAGTGTTCAAGTCTCTCCCGGTTTAACCCAAGTAAACCAAATCACAATCTTTGCAGGGCAAACAATAAACATCAGGTGACTCAACTTCCTTCGGTTTTTGTTGAACGTTCACAATTTGCTTACGTTCACAATTTGCTTACATTCACAATTTGCCTATCACTTTCCTAACACCGTGCGTAAGCAAATTCTATTGTAACCCTTGAAGATGTGAACAAATATCACGAAAGTGCTCAGATTCCAAGAATTTTTCTTTTTCCTGTGGTATTCAGCATATATATATATAGTAGTGGAAGGAGCCATCCTTGTTTGTCAGTTTGCGGTATACCGTCCGATCTGACAGTGTCTAGGAAAGGTAGGGAGCCGTTGGTTTCTTCCTCTACTGTGAATTTTGTCCTGTCGTCTACGTCATTCAGTTGTTTTGGTAGTTTTTTTTTTTGTGTTGGTTGTTTTGTAGGTAGTAAAGAGGAAGTCGTCAACATAACGGCACCACTTGGAGTTATCTGGGATATGTAGAAAATATTCCTTTTCCAATGTTCCCCTGTAGAGCGATGCTACCACTGCACTCAATGGAGACCCCATTGGAAGTCCTTCATGCTGTTTATATTCTTGATTGTTAAAAATAAATTATCCAAGTTTTGTGCATTTTTCTACTAACTCCAAGTAGTCACGCTTGTTGATAGGTAAGTTGTCCGCGTCAATGTGTTTTACTGTCTCCTTAACAGCCCGAAGGGCACCATCTATTGTTACGTTAGTGTAGAGAGAAGTAATTTCGAAGCCTATCAGTCGTTCGTCTGTGAAGTCAATTGTGTTCAGTCTTTCTATGAGGTCGGTAGAGTTTTTGAGGTGTGTTCCGCTAATACTACCTAAGGAGAATGAAAGGGGTTTGGCCAATTGCTTGGCTAGTCTGTGTGGTGCGCTTCCTATGCCAGAAGGGATATCACATCAAGATATTTTAGGGCTAATCACTTGCTTTTTTTGCAATTAATCATCTGTATTTATTATATATTTCAGGCAAAAGCAAAATGGATCTAGTGCAGTGGTTCTCAACCTTTTTCACTCTGTTCCCCCTTTCATGAAATCTCAATTTTTTTTTTTTCTCTCCCAAACTCCACCCCGCCAAAAAGGTAACAAAATAATCATAATAGTAATAAAGTGTTGATGAAGAGAAACCCTTTGCTTTATTACAAAGTTAACAATCATGATTACCTTATATTTCCTCTGCCAGGACAGTGATTTTTTTTTTTTTTTTTTTTTTTTTTTTTTTTTTTATATATATATAGATTCCTCACATTATACAGGAGTGTATAGCTTGTAAGAGCAGGACATGGCCCCCCAAAATTCTTATCTTTGTTCCCTTGAGGCCGCACGGTTGAGAACCAATGACCTAGTGGGTGCGGCACACTCACTGGCCACCCAAGTGACACCTCACGCCTTCCTTCTCTCTGAAGGGATACGCTGAAATATTGTCAGTGATATATTAGTGTGAGACTATTTCTGTGCCACTGGCTGATATTTGGAGCAGTCCCCAGTTGTTAGTTCTGATATGAGAGTTGAGAAAAAAAAAATAAGTTGGTGAAAGTCTTGAACCCAGTCCGGGGACCATATGCCAGCCTTTTGGGGAATGATCTGAAGACAGGCTGTGGGGAGATGTTTGTGTCCGACATCCGTCTTGCAGGACTACCACAATCAAATGTTAGTAAGTGAAACAGCAGTCGCGTTATTTCATTTTCATTTTATTTCATTTCATTTCGTTTTATTGAAATTTATTTCATTTTATTTAATTTTATTTATCATTTAATCTAATACCTCATTTGTTAATTCATTTATTTACCTATTATCAATTATTCATTCATTCATTCATTATTTATTTATTTATTTGTTTTTTCCTTGTGAGGGAAAGGGAAGGTCAAAGGACTTCCGAGTCTTCCCTCGACAGAATTCTCCCCGTGAAGGTTGGACGTGACCTGAAATAAAAATTCGTTAAATCCAACGACAACTTCCAACATTTGAAAGCATTCGAGTCTGTTTGACATTTGTTTTTTCATTTATTTATTTATTCATGTATTTCTTATTCTATCTACTTTTTATTTGTTCATTTTATCTTTTTATTTATCTATATATATTTTTTTCTCAGAACGTAATTTATTTTACCTTTTCAAATCGGAAGTATACTTCGTCAGTTTTCTACTGGGTGGTTAAGACAGGCGATTCCATATATCTGACGGGGGTGGGGGGTTGGGGGTTGGGGGACTCCTGCCTGGAATTTCTAATCGATCGATAACATCCCCACCCCCCTCCGTTGCCTCAGATCGCCTGCTCTTAAGAACAGAGTCATCTCCTAATATATCAAGTATTTTTTGTTTATTACCTAAGAGTGGGGAGTTCAAGCTAAAAGGAGCTCAACTACTGCCGAAGCAGAATCCGATAGAAAACCTAGAAATGCGAGAACAGTTGAATGTAATCCAATTCCTCGGAAAAAAAAAAAATTCAGCGGACATAGACTACCATTTAAAGGGATCATGAGACGATCAGTATTGTCATCACCTAGTTTCACTATTTTCCAGTTCCACACACACACAAACACACACACACACACACACACATACACACACACACACACACACACACATATATATATATATATATATATATATATATATATAATGTAAATATATATATATATATATTATATATGTATATATATATAATATGTGTATATATATATATATATATATATATATGTATATATAATATATATGTATATATATAATATATATGTATATATATAATATATATATATATGTATATAATATATATATATATATATATATATATATATGTATATATATATATGTATATATATATATATATATATATACATATACATAAACATATGAATATATGTAATTTATGTATACATCTATATACATGTAAATATATATATATAATATATATATATATATATATATATGTGTGTGTGTGTGTGTGTGTGTGTGTGTGTGTGTGTGTGTGTGTGTGTGTGTGTATAAAATCATTCATCCTGAGTCCACTGCTGAACAAAGGCCTCCATAGCATTCGATGATTCACACGACCACGCCATCCTCTGCCACGTCACTCCTGCAAACTTCTCGATCTCGTCTCTCCACCTTCTGTCTGGTCTCCCTCGAATATCCGCTCCTAAAGCCTACCTGTTCTCTCGGTAAGGATCTTGGAGAATACTTTATATACATTTGATAGCAAGCTAATCGGTCGATAGTTACTAAAGTCCTTCTGGTCTTCTTTTTTATGAAGCAAAATCCCTATAGCATTGCACCACGCACCAGGAACGCTTTCTTGACGTAAGCACTGGGAGTACAACTCAGCTAATTTAATATGAATTATTTTACCTGCGTCTTTCAACAGATCTATTGATATACCATTTTCCCTAGGCAGCTCCGTATCCATCACCACCTGTCATCCCCATCCATAAAGTTGTCTAATCGCTTCTTAAAAAAACTGATAGTTTCAGCGCTTACTACATGGTTACTAAGTTTATTCCATTCGTTGACCACCCTATTAATAAACCCATTTTTGCCTATTTCCTTCTTAAATCTAAATTTGTCCACTTTATAACCATTACTGCGAGTCCTGCCCTGTTTTTTAATACGATGACCTTGTTTGCATCACCCTTGTTAAAGGCTTTGATCCACTTGAACACTATTAGATCACTCCGCACTCTGCGTCTTTCCAGAGAGTGTAATTTAAGGTGTCTAAGCCTCTCATCGTAAGGTAAATTTCTGAGTCCATGTATCATTTTGGTCATTCTTCTTTGTACTGATTCTAGTGAATTGATGTCCATTCTGTAGGACGGAGACCAAAACTGTACCGCATAGTCAAGGATGGGTCTAACTATCGCTAGATAGAGTTTGATAATTACCTCTGCACTTCTATTCGTTACCGTCCTAGCAATGAAACCTAATGCTCTGTTAGCTTTATTCCTGGCGCTAATGCACTGTTTCCTGGTTTTAAGGTCCGGACTCACTAGAACTCCCAAGTCTCTTTCGCACTCAGTTTTCTCTAAAAGCGTGTTATCTAAGCTGTATCTATTTTCGGGGTTGTGTAGCCCTACGTTTAACACGCTACACTTAGAGATATTGAAGTTCATTTGCCATTTCACCGACCATGTGAACAATTTGTTAAGATCATCCTGCAGAATCTCTGCGTCGTCTCCTGACCTAATTAGGCGTCCTATTTTAGTGTCGTCCGCAAACTTACTAACATCACTATTTATCCCATCGTCTAAGTCGTTTATGTACATAATGAACAACAAGGGACCCAAAACCGAGCCCTGGGGGACCCCACTAGTAACATTGCCCACCTAGATCTTACTCCATTTATGGTGACCCGCTATTTTCTGTTACTAATCCGAACTCTAATCCATTCTAACACTTTTCCTCCTATGCCATGGGCTTTGATTTTATTTAGCATTCTCTGGTGTGGCACCTTGTCGAACGCTTTGCTAAAGTCAAGGTAAATAACATCGTAATTATCATTGTTATCTGACGCCTTATATACTTTAGTGTAAAAGGAGAGAAGATTAGTCATACATGACTTACCCTTGGAGAAACCATGCTGTGAATTGCGAACTGAATTATGTCTTTCGATCTGTTCTCTGAGTCTATTTACTATTACCGATTGAAGCATTTTTTCTATAACTGATGTTAAACTGATTGGCCTGTAGTTGCATATAGACGATCTATCTCCCTTCTTAAAAATAGGAACAATAATTCCCTGCCTCCAAGCAGTAGGCACAAAAACACTGTCTACCGATTTATTAAATATTTCAGTTAACTGATCGCAGATTTCAAATTTCCACTCCTTTAGCATTCTCGGAAAAAAATCGTCGGGACCCGGGGATTTGTAGCTTTAAGTCTTTCAATCTGCTTGACTACGTCTTCTTTATTAATGCTGATATTAGATAGACTACTTTCTTCATCCCCTCTCAAAAATCGGATCGCAGTCAGATACTTTATCTAACCTCTCAATATTAGTAAACACCGATAGAAAATAATTATTAAACACCTCACTCCTTTTTTCCTCCTATTCTATCATGACATTTTCATTTTTTTTAATTGGTCCTATTCTTTCTTTATTTTTTGTTCTATAGAGATGAAAGAAACACTTTGGGTTGGATCTTGCTTGACTAGCAACCTTAATTTCATAATTCCTTTTTGTTGTACGTGTATTCTTTTTAACCAGCTTTGCCATTTCGTTATATATTGATCTAAGGTGTGATTCCCCGTTTTTTATTTTTACATAAAGTCCTCTTTTCATTCCGATCTCATGTTTCAGCCTGTCCGTCATCCATTTGGGAGTATTACTATTTTTCCGTGTTGACTTCAGGGGGATAAATGTATTTTGTGCATTGATAATTAGATCAGTTAAATTGCTATACATTTCATCCAAATTGCTGACCTGTCTGTTGAGCCCCCGCCCCCAAGTGACCTGACCCAAGGTATGCATATTTCTCTTCCCTGGTCAAGTACCGAGACCTGACCCCATCGACAATGTCTGAAACGTTCGTAAAGTCCATATAACTTTTCATATTCAATTTCAAATATGTTTATATATTGTCAAAGTTTGCTCTCCTGAAGTCTGGTACTTGGACGTTATTCGTACTTTTTAATTCTTCCCAAATAATATTAAATCTTATTTCTTGATGATCGCTAGAGCCTAGACTATCTCCCACTTTTACGTTGCTCATTAGGTGCTCATTATTAGTTAAAAGTAAGTCCAGGGTATTTTCTCCCCTCGTAAGATCGGTAATCACTTGTTTTAGGAAATTATTCTGTACCACATCTAGGAATTTCTTCGTTTCCTGATCTATTAAAGCTTCCTAGTCAATGTTTCTGTAATTAAAATCTCCCATGATCACAACGTTTTTGTACTGGGACGCTCTGTGTATTTCATGAATCAGGGGATCAGTCTGCTCAATGCTGAGGTTAGGAGGTCCATACAAGACGCCAATAATAACTTTCTTATTCTTACCTATAATCTCTAACCAAATAGATTCCGTACAGTCCTCTTCCTTAATCGAATTGTTGATAATACAGTTTACTGTATTTTTAACGAAAAGTGCTACACCTCCCCCACTCCTGCCAACCCTATCCTTGTAAAAAAAAAAGGAAATGTTTATCAGCCATGTTGATCCAGGATTCAGTAATAGCTATAATATCGAAATTCTCTACACATGCTTTACCTCGCAGCAAATCAATTTTGTTAATTATGCTTCTGCTATTTGTTTAGTAAACTTTAAGTTTATCTTCCCTCCACCTGCTTTGGTGATTCTCTTCACAGTCCCTCTCTAAGTTGTTTCTATGGCCTAAGCTATGTTCCGATACTTTCCCCCTACTCCCACGTAATCTACCCGAAAAAAAAATATAGGATGCCTACTTCTCGCTCAAAGGATTCAGCAAGGAGCTGAAATCCTCTGGGCGACAAGTGGACCCCGTCTCTTGTATATAGATTATTCTTACTATAAAAGCGGTCCCAGTTGTCGACAAATCCCCATCCACTGGCTTTACAATGCTTTGCCAACCTGTAATTCATTGCAATGGCCCTGGAATGCCACATGCCTCCACCTCCATGCCTCGGAAGGATTCCACATACAACAGGAACACCTCCCCTATTTGTAATCTTGTCTAGCGCATCCCGGAACCGCGCAAACAATTTCTCACTCCCTAACTTACCTATACCATTGCCCCCGGCACTTAAGCATACTACAGAGTCCTTACCTTCCCCTGCTAAACACTCTTCAATCCTATCTCTAACATCTCCTATCCCCGCGCCGGGGAAACACACCTGCGTCCTATGTTTCCTATCTTTATCGCAGAAAGCCCTAAGTACCTCACTTGACTGTCTCCTACAACCAAAATCTTACCTGTGGGCAGGGATCCAGCGTCTGCCCTTCCCTTCTTCTCTTGAATTTCATTTGTTTCTTCTTCCTGCAGATTCGCTAGTGCTTGAAACGAGTTCTTGCAATCGAGCGGGGCTGGTGAGGACTTTTTTTCCACTATTCCGCGTCTTATTTGTCACCGTCTTCCATCCAAGCTCATAGCTAGTTTTGTCTTCCGTATTTTGGGCCATCGAGCGGAGAACTCGATTCTCCTAGCAGAGAACTCGATTCTATTTCGTCTTTCCTACTTTTAATCTGCATGGTCCTTCTTCTTTTAACCCATTCAACTCCGATGACAAGATGTCTTGTCATTTGGTCAAATAAAACAAAAAATCATAAAACACCAAAATGTTTGATCAAACACCAGAAAAATATGACGTCAGTCCTCGCTTCGCTGCGAGCGAAGCGAGGATTGACGTCATATTTTTCTGGTGTTTGATCAAACATTTTGGTGTTTTATGATTTTTTGTTTTATTTGACCAAATGACAAGACATCTTGTCATCGGAGTTGAATGGGTTAATTAAGTCATTTGTAGCTTTGGAGTATTTGTTTTCTCTGTTTTGTACTTCCTACTTTCTCTGCCAATTCCCTAATGATATTCACTAAATTCAAATTAATATCTTCCGCGGTGTTCTCGTTAGTTCTTAGAGCTTCGAATCTATTTTTAATTTCTAACTGAAATTTCTTATTATCATCCTTAACCTTTGCAAGGCTCATTTTCTTTCAAATTGGTTTGTTTCTCTCGGCTCTGAAACTGAATTTAGCTGTGCAACCTACCATTCTATGGTCACTAGCCTACCTATGTTGACTTTATTCATCACCGTAACACTGCCAACGCTTTTGCTCTCATCTCCTAATATGAAGTCTATTTCGTTCTTTGTTGTTCCATTTGGACTTCTCCACGTCCATTTACGACCTACACACTTTTGGAAGAAAGTGTTCATTATCCTCATTTTGTAGTTCTCTGCAAAATTTACTAACATTTCGCCTCTCTCATTTCTTTCACCTACTCCAAACTTCCCAATGCACGTCTCATCTCCCATCTTCATATATATATATATGTATGTATATGTATATATATGTGCGTATATATATGTATATATATAAATATATATAGGTATATATTGGTATATATAGGTATATATATATATATACATATATATACATATATATATATGTGTATATATATATGTGTGTATATATATATATATATATATATGTGTGTGTGTGTGTGTGTGTGTGTGTAACCGGAACGAAGTGGAAACGTGTAAATACATATACCGGTATGTATATATACTCTTACTCCGCTGGATCTTGAACTTCAGGTACTGTAGATTCTGGTCAGCCAACAGTATTCCTCTCCATGTCTTTCGGTCCTGTGCTGCTTCCATCCAAGTTGCTTTATTTATTCCTCTTCTGTCCATCTCCGCATCCACACCGTCCATCCATCTCATTCGAGGTCTCCCTCTGGGTCCTCTTCCAGGCATTCTACCCGTCATAACTCGTTTTGGATTTCTATGGTCCTCCATACGCGCCACATGCCCAGCCCATCTCAGCTTTGTTCTACGTATAACATCTGTTATTTTCTCTTGTTTAGTTATTTCTCTCAGCTCATTATTGTGTCGCCCTCTCCACCTATTCTCATTTTCATCAAAAACTGGTCCAGTAATTCGCCTCAATATTGTATTCTCAAACACCAGTATTCTTTGTTCCTTTTGTTTTGTTAAGTTCCATGTCTCACTGGCATATAAAACTATAGGTCGTAGGATTATATTGTAGATTCTTAATTTTTTATTTCTTGATATACTTCTCTTCTTTAATATCTGTTTGCTGAAGTGATTCTTATATTTATTTGTGTCTTCATCTCGTTTCTATTTGTTATTGTTGCACCTAGATATCTGAAACTTTCTACCACTTCTATTCTCTTGTCTTCGAAAACCACATCCTCTACGTTCCTCTCCTCTCTGCTCATACACATTAGTTTGGTTTTATCGAAATGTATTTGCAGCCCAACTCTGCTGTCTCTCGTAGTGGTGTGATTAGATCTTTCAAATCATCTCTTCTCTCGGCAATTAGGTCCACATCGTCAGCGTATGTTAGATTATTGACCTTAATGTTGTCCAGTTTACATCCACCCTCTCTATCATTGTCCTAGTTATTTTCTCCATCACCAAGTTAAACAGCATACAAGATAATACACATCCTTGCCTCAAGCCATTCTCGATTTCGAAACATTCCGAATATCTTCCATCAACCCTTACTACTGATTTTGTGTTTGTAAGACAGACTTTTATTAAACGTATTATCTTGTCCGGTATTCCAAATTCCTTTAGTATGCTCCATATACTCTGTATATACTGTCGTACGCCTGCTTGAAATCAATAAACAAATGGTATTGTATCGTATTATACTCCCATGCTTTCTCCATTACTTGTTTTAATGTGAAAATATGGTCAATCGTTGACTTTCCACTCATAAATCCACACTGATAATCTCCTATTACACACTCTGCGTATACCTTCAATCTGCTATATAGTACTCTAGCAAGGATCTTATATCCAGTCTGTAATAGTGTATATATATATATATATATATATATATATATATATATTATATATATGTATATATGTGTGTGTATAACATATATATATATATAATATATATATATATATATGTATGTATATATATTGTATATTTCGGGCGCAGATTCTCACTAATTCACACTGTATTAAACACGACAGCATTTTGGCACTGATTAATCTTCTTACTGATATTTTCATTTTTTCTCACAGTAGGTCTCATTTCAGGGTGGTGGGCAAATACAAGCCTTCCGTAGTCTTCCATATTTAATTTGACGTTTCTACTTCAAGGAGTCATCTTCAGAATAGTTTACAAGAAATAAGTCACAGTTTTACAAAGCTACATGATACACAATTGAGAATATTGTACAGACAACGTGGATTAAATATAGGCCGCTTGGGAACGTTGGAAGGGTCTTGAACCTCTGCGTAGGCGGACACTTTGCCTTAGAGGGGAAGGGGGAAGGGGGAGTCAGGTATGATAGGTCGTCTCACTGGGACACCAGGCTGGTCAAGTGGGGGGTTGGTGAGGTGGAGGAGGGGGAGAGGAAGGAGGTGGCTGTTGCTGTCGTTCGGCTCCAAATTTGGAGGACGAATTAAATAACGAGATGGTAGAAATCATATTGGATTGAATGTTGATTATTGGAGCTCTCTCCCTTATGTGGATGGCTTCAAGAATTTTTATTCTTTAATTTTGGTACAGTATGCGACTATCCTAGTGTTTTCCACGATAGTCTCCCAATCAATTACAGCCTGGTAGTATTGGAGGTGGTGTTGTTTAATTGCTCCTTGTTGTAAATGTAGGGACAACCGTCGAGTCATTTGGTATGTCGTGAACCCAATGTATGTAGAATTACGGGATGCGCAGTCCCCAGAAGTACAACGGTATTCATAT
>NC_134812.1:46339395-46346895 GCF_046742065.1 Oratosquilla oratoria
TGTGTGTGTGTGTGTGTGTGTGTGGTTGCGTGCGTGTATGAGTGTGTGTGTGAAAGTATAAAACTAGACCTCGCCCCTAAATTGCATCTTTTCTCCCTCGACATCATCCTCGTCCCTTGACTTCAACGCCGTCCTCTGACGTCTTCATCGCCCTCTGACGTCATCGTCGCCCTTTGACGTCATCATCGCTCCGCCAGACGCCGAAGGAGGGTGCGCAGACGACGATCCACGTGGCTGTGACTGAAGGTCTCGAGGAACACAGCGGAGCCTACTTCGACAACTGCCAGGTGAGGTCCCTTCCACATTGGAAGACACAAACACGGGACAAAATAAATTGAAGGTAAATGGCGCACCTGAAGGTGCGACCTTCCGTCCCACACAAGGAAGAAGTAAAGGAGTAAAGGAGGAAGGGAAGTGGGCACATCACGTTTGGAGCGTTTCGCTGAGAGTGTTGCACGGTGGCTACGTACTACGTTCACACGACGTGGGGAGGAAGGAAAGTGGGCACATCACGTTTGGAGCGTTTCGCTGAGAGTGTTGCACGGTGGCTACGTACTACGTTCACACGACGTGGGGAGGAACAGGTGCAGCCGTACCAAGGGGCACTCGAGAACAGCGCGCGCCCACACACACACACACACACACACACACACACACACACACACACACACACACACACACACACACACACACACACACACACACACACACACACAATCACATTGTAATGTAATTCGCATACATCATTATTTAGACCCCTCTCAGTTGAAATTCATTCTTGAAGTATCCCAGCACCTCAGCCACATGTGCTGTAGAAAGTAATAATGATACTACGTTACCCCCATTACATTTATAACATTAATATACATTTCATGTTTTGTATTTTGGGTTATCGTTGATTAATTTAATTATCCACCCAGTTCTGAATCACTACACTTCTCTATTCCATTCTTGTACCCTGCAGTTGGCGCCAGCCTCCCCTCTGACTCGGGACCCGGGACTGGCCAAGAAGGTGTGGGAGATCAGCGAGGAACAAGTCCAGCTCCAGCCCGAGGAACGGACCATCTGAAGCAAAAGATGAAGGAAATGCAGACAGGCTACAGTTGGTGTGTGTGTGTGTGTGTGTGTGTGTGTGTGTGTGTGTGTGTGAGAGAGAGAGGGGGGTAGAGGGGGAGGAGGAGAGGGGGAAGAGAGAGAAAGAAAGAAGTGGTAGAAAAAGAGAGATCAAGAGAGGAAAGCAGATATATTAGGTATATATACAGAGAGAAAGGGGATAGAGAAGGAGGAAGAGCGAAAAAGGGGAAGAAGAGATAGAGTGAGAGAGGTGGGTAGAGAGGGATAGAGGAGTTAGTAGAGAATGAGGGAGGTAGATAGAGACAGTTAGAAATTAAGAGCCAGAGAGAGAAAGGGAGAGAGTGAGTGAGAGTGTGAAAGAGAGAATGAGAGAGTGAGAGAGAGAATGAGAGTTTAAAGACACTTTTGTTGGGTAGATCTCAAAAAGAGTGGCTCCGGTTAGCGTCATCATTTGTACAAGTACAATCCGGAAACCCTCCTGAACACGTTTATGCCCCAGTGCTGGCGTCCGTCACGAGCACCTTGTAAGTTACTCCTACATCAGAAGTGGTGGCATAACTCCTACAGCCACACTCTAAAAGCCCACTATTTACACATTGTTGTTGTGTCACACAGTGCTGCAAGTTACAACGTCGGGAATTATGCGTTTCCAAGGGTTATAATCGAAACAAGAAAATCAACTATATCTAATTCACAAATTACATCCAAAGATCACCTATGAGCCGAGTAAAATCGTTTAGCGTTAGTTAGAAAAATAATGTCAAGGTGACACTAAGACTGTGATGATAAGCGAGAGATTGTTGTTTAACCCAACAACGTCATTACCCAAAACATAACTTTTATAGGCGACGCAGAACCTTGAAGGATGAAAAGGACACTAGTACAAAACAGTATCGGTGCAACAGAAAATAAGCTTGTTAAGAAGACCAGCACTAGATAGTTCTCTAAATAGACTTCTAGAAATTTTGAGTTCTAACAGAAAAGACCATGTAAAGTTAAGATTGTATTCCCATAATTGAAGAAGAGAATTTCCCTTCCCTCCCATGGGTTGGTAATTCTGATTCCCTCCCATGGTTTGGTAATCCTGATTGCCTCTCCTCCTAGATGCAACATGATCCATTTAAATAATCACCATCGATGCAAATCAACAAATATTACCAGCATCTCACCGTACTTTTTATCATAAGTACCACAAAAAAGGTCGTTGGCCAGCTGTCACTTTATCTAGTGAAGTACCAAGCAGGGTCGTCAAAAGATTTTGGTTGGATAAGTAAGGAAATTGGGTTCTCTTGCTACGAAATCCATCCCTTTGTTATAAGGCCAACTGTGGTCAGTAGAATCCTCTGGTGGTAGTTTGTCACCGTAAAGGAACAAATCGAAGAGGTCGTCACCAATCAGTGACGTTCTTCATCTAAACAGGTTTCTTTCTCTATAACTAGAACAAAAATGGTAAAGTACGCTTCTAGAGCGAAGGAAATTTATGCCAGGGCAGCCTCCAAAGGGATTTCAGTCTTCCCAGTTCGGAGCCCACATGCCCTTCAGTGGCACAGGTCTCATCTTATGTCAAGAGTAAAATGTGTAATGCAAGCCACCAAATAAAAAAGAGTAAAATTGTAAAATTCGTTAAGCTTACTGAAGGAGGAGTAGGAAGAAGTGGAGAGAGGACAGGAGAAAGAGGAAGAGAAGGAGTAATAAAAGGAAGAGGAGGAGGGAGGGGAGATGAAGAAGAAGAGAGAGGAGAGGAGGATTAGTAGGAGGAGAGTTAGTGAAAAAATTCCCAGGCATGAGTTTATGCTAAAAGGAGAAATAAAAAGGATTTATGCCAACGTTTTTATTTTATTTTATTCCTTTGGTCCGAGAAAGAATGAACGAGAAAGTTTCGTTGTTCCTTCTAATTCTCTCCATTTCTGTATTTTTTGCAGCCGCATTCAAATCTCTTTGTGGAACAATACCTTTTCCTCACTAAATCCCAAGAACCCGGAGTTACAGACAACAACTTGTATCCTGACCCCCTTTTATAACTATACAAATTCCAGATACACAGCTAGCTGTTCCGCAACAATCTCGCTGTCTCCGACTCAACTAAATATATATTCTTTCACGCTTAGGTGTTGTATCATTCGCCTAACTCACAAGACAACCAAGAATTTTTCAAATACCTCCTCTTCGGTGAAACACACACTAATCTACTATCCTTTCTCTGAACTCTCTGTAATAAGACAATGCAATGTTCATCACCTGTTTTGGCTTCCTGCCTCTTTTGCTTGTCCCGCCGATAGCCTTCATTTTCTTTTTTTTCTTTTTTCTTTTTTTCTTTTTTCCCTAAATGACCTACAGCAGCTAATTCTGTGTTTTTAATTTCCACTTTGTCTGACTTTTTATCTATCCTTAACAGAGAGATTACGAATCCTCTCTCTCATCATAGACTTTTCATTAGTGCGGCTTCTGTAAAGAACGATCGCTTGGGAACCTCACGTTCCTGTCCGACTCTTGGGCAATTTGTTTGGGAAATTTTGGTGAGACCCATCCATACTGTTGCACTAGGTACGCCAAAAACATTTAAGAGAATCATGCACATTTTATTTGTTTATCTTATCTATTTATTCACTTTTCAATCTCCAAGCTTTGTTTATCTTATTCATTTATTTACTTTTTAATCTCCAACCTATATTCCTATGATCCTACTCCTAACTCTCTCTGTTCCCACCCTTTTAACCTGGTTTCTAACCCTTCTACAGCTATTTTCGGAAACGGTCACTGCTCTTTTCCCATGCCAATAACCTTTGTCCCTCAGATTTCTGTTCTGCCTCCTGTTCTTTTTCTTTTATCTAGAACTTGTTTATAGATCGAGGGTTTATAGATCAAACTTGTGTGGTTAGGCAGATATGCGACAAATTCTTAGCAAAAGAAAAGAATGTTTTTTGGGGGGACTTTTTTGGATCTAGAGAAGGCTTATGACAAGGTTCACAAGAAGGCATAGTGGGAGGTATTGTCAAGCGGCCTATACTTAGATCCATGTTGTCTGTACAAAATTGTCAATTAAGTATTATGTAGGTCTGTAAGACTCTGACTTAATTCTTGTATACTATTCTGAAGATGGCTCCCTAAAGTCGAAAGGTCATTTAAATATGGAAGGCTTGTATTTGCCCACCACCGTGAAATAAGATGTACTGTAAGAAAATTTGAAAATCTCAGTAAGAAAATCAGTCAATGTCAAAATCCTGTCGTGTTTAACATTGTGTGTATTAGTGAGAATCTGCGCCCGAAATATACAATGGGGCTGAAAGGGGGTCAGTAGATTGCTATGGGGTCGAAAGGCAGTCTTTAAAATTAAATGGTTAGTATGAAATGATCCTGTTCTCTTCCCGTACTGAAAGAGTGAGAATAATCAACCAACCAATATCTAAACTTAAAGAAAAACCATTTCAGTTCATTCTGAGTCGAAATTCCTCCCCATTCTGTGCATGTAGGGAGAATCTCACATACACACAACCACATCGTGAATGAACATCAAGATGGCTTGAATATTTCTTATAGTAATATAATAAAGAATATATAACAAATATTTATTCTAATACACTTATGTTTATGTATATGTGAAAGTATCTGCATCATTATTGGAACGGCGTCGCCTTGATGAATGTTGTCATTTAGACCTTTTATAACGGATCAAAATAACACTATTGATAACTAGAACTATAATAATAACAATAATAGTAATGATAACAATAATAATAAGGGTAATAACAACTATGATGATAATAATTAATAGCATTAATAACAATAACAACACCAATAATAATAATAAACTGACATAATTCGTGAATTAATAGTTTGGGGGTCTATAGAAAATCTTAAACTTTACTAGGGGATCGATGAGCTGAAAAGTTTGGGAACCCCTGGTCTAAAACAAAAACATTAGGCACCAGCAGCTCCATTGATAAAATCAGAGAATACAAAGAGAAATTGGGAATAATCATGAAAGAAAAGCAACACAATGACTTAAACGAAGAAAAGGACTCGTCAATATAAGATACTCATTAGAAAGATTCTCACTGCTGGTTTTGTCAAAACTCTTCACCGTCTACCTGGAAGCGTTAGAAAATTATCGAAATAAGGACCAAAAGAATCTCAAGCAGAAAGCAGTCTTGACAAAAAGTATTCTTGTATATCCACCGGGAATATATACAGTATATTATTGCAGTATTTCTCAACCTTGGAAGCTTCGTGGATCTCTTGATACAGGATTAGATAGGACATAGTCAATTTTTCTATTCATTTAGTGACACAAACGTTATAATATGTTATATGGATCATTGCCACATTCTGAGAAACGTAGCTAGGCAAGGAAAAAATTGAAAAAAGGGTACATTATATAACCATGAATTACATACATATATATATATATATATATATATATATATATATATATGTATATGTATATATATATATAAATACAGTATATATATATATTATACATATATGTATTATATATATATATATATATATATATATTAGTATAAATGGGCAGTAAGTTTTCTTGTAGACATGTTCGATTGAAGACCAGAGCTAATTCAATATCCACTATCTTCTTAGTGATTTTCTCAATTTTTCTAATAGTTTGTTTGATTCTTGAGGGGAGGTCAAACACAATACTTTCGAGATCCATGATGTTATTGTAACAAAAAACATAACACAAAATATAAATACAAGCTTTCGGTTGAGTCATCCAACCATCTTCAGGTAAGTGAGATTACATATACAGAACAGGAGTTTAAATACAAGTAAAAAGGGGGGAACTAGGAGAGTTAGGAGTCAGGTACTGGACGGAGGTGAGGTCTTCGTATCAACAGGACGTCGCTGGACAGCTGGTCACGGTAGCCGGACGTTTTGTGTTATGTTTTTTGTTACAATAACATCATGGATCTCGGAAGTATTGTGTTTGACCTCCCCTCAAGAATCAAACAAAATATTAGAAAAATTGAGAAAATCACTAAGAAGATAGTGGATATTGAATTAGCTCTGGTCTTCAATCGAACATATATATATATATATATATATATATATATATATATATATTATATATATGTATGTATATATATGTATGTATATATATATAATGAGTTGTACGCTAATACCAAGACCTTTAACGTGAAAGCGTCTATACACGAGTTCCAAAGGAAGATGATCGCCTTCAAATCAACTCGAGATAGTTAGTTAGAGGGCAGGATAGATAAGATGGGGGAGAGGGAGGGAGGGGGGATTTGGGGGTTTAGTGGAAGGAAAGAGTGAAATGGAAGGAAGAGTTATGAAAGATGTGGGGCAGACCCACTTGCTCGGTTAGTTTATATATATATACATATAGATATATATATATATATATAGTCTTATACATATATATATATATATATATATATATATATATATATATATAATTTTTTTTTTTTTTTTTTTTTTTTTTTTTTTTTAACGATAGACAATTCGAATGCAGTGACGATATGTTTGACAAATTGGAGTGTTCGGACGATATGATATCCGATAAGGATTGAGAGGCATTCATGCGGCATTACTTCATAGGATATAGGAAGTTCGTTAAAAACGGTGCAAAGTCTGATCACAGGAACTTTCAGATGTACTTCTCTTTCAAAATGATTCTGAAATGACCTCAGTGGTGATGGTGTTTGGGGAACACTTTTGTAAGGCTGACAGATTATAGAATATCGACTACCGATACGATGCCAAGAGATGAAACGGCGAAGAAGCGTAGACTACACTATATCGAAACGTATAATTTGTAACGAACGGCCATGGATCCCCTTGAATTCATGGGATGGCTCCTCCTGGGGGCCCCCGCCGCTCCTCCTCCTGTGGGCCCCCGCCGCTCCTCCTCCTGAAAGCCCCCGCCGTTCCTCCTCCTGGGGGCCCCCGCCGCTCATCCTCCTGGGGGCCCCCGCCGCTCCTCCTCCTGGGGCCCCCCGCCGCTCCTCCTCCTGGGGGCCCCCACCGCTCCTCCTCCAGGGGGCCTCCGCCGCTCCTCCTCCTGGGGGCCCCCGCCGCTCCTCCTCCTGGGGGGCCCCCACCGCTCTCCCTCCTGGGGGCCCCCCGCCGCTCCTCCTCCTGGGGGCCCCAGGTTGAGAACCACTGGCCTACACAAAATACTCATCCTTATTTTCCTCCCCTCCGTCGCAATTTACTTAACTTCAATGTGGGCGGATTTAAAACTTTGGGATTGTCAAACACATTAAAGGGAGCGCATATGATGGTTAAAGCGATGATACGCTGTTGTCAGAGTGGTTGGCTTTGTTCGAAGGATTAGGCCTACACGCGTATGTGTATATGGATATGTGTATGTGTGTGTATGTGTACATATGTTTTTGGACGTGTGTGTGTGTGTGTGTGTGTGTGTGTGTGTGTGTGTGTGTGTGT